>NC_085089.1:3313025-3623025 GCF_963422355.1 Corticium candelabrum | reverse complement strand
CCAAGTGCTGATCGCTGTGTGTGATAAGAGTGGAAATCGTCCCTAACATAGGTATGAATGTTCCGAAATACGATCTTAACCGCATAAAGTTAAACAGATTGGGATACTTTCAAATTTCTGCTGATATGTAGCTTCCCTGATTACTGTTCCTCCCAAATCAATTAACAAGTGCAGACTTGCTCCTCCAATTGCACATGTGCAAAACTTTAACTCACCTTTGTCTTGCTCAAACACTTGAGGAACTTCTGGTGACTTCAGCCTATTGAATCAAATTGAAGGCTTTGGTGCAAGCCCCCTCCATGTAGTTGACTGTCCCGCATTGAAGTCCGCCAGCCTCTCCAATCTGGAGAATGACAACATCTGGCAAGATGATTCTTTTTATGGCATGGTTCTCCTTTTGCTGGGCAGGTCTTTCCTGACAGATGTACTGTCCAACCACAATTAAGACACCCTGATGTCTCTTGTTCACAACACATCTGGCTACGAGAAGGTTTCTTACGGTTAGCATGATAGTTCACAGCTGCACCTGCAGCTTGCTGAATATTCCAAAAATTCTGCTGCTCTGATGCTGCCACTTTGTCCTTCATCACTTTGGCTTCCTTTGTGGCTGCTTCAATTTGAATTGCCAACACAACGGCATCATCACAGGTGATAGTATCTGGCTCTAGAAACAGTCTTTCACAAACAATAGAATACACCATACACAAGATTTTTTGACCCCGGACAGCTTCTTGTAGAGTATAATGTTCAAATCAGCATTTCAATGCCATGTCAGGAAGTTCTGATATGTATTCTGGTACAGACTCCCCTGGATGCTATTTATGACAATGAAACCTGTATCGTTCAACCATCACGTTAACTTGGGTTCAAAGTGTGTGTGCAATTTTGTTTTGTGTAGCTTTGTATGTATCAGCCACTCCCAGAGTTGCAAAAATATACGTTTTGCTCTACATCCAAACAGTGAAGTAACAGAGCCCTATGCCTTGCCTTGGAAACTTCCGACATACCCAAGGTAGAAGATACGTATCAAAGGCTGTCAGTCACGTGTGCCACTCTATCGTTGGTTCTCCTGGGTGGGCCAAAAAAGGAGATAACAGATGAATACTTCCTGGAGTGGGGACTCAACTCCCAGCCACAGCCACTGCTGCCAATGAAGTGGCAGAACCATCTCCACTTGTGGACAGGTTGCAAATTTTGCTCATTCTCACTGCCAATATTGTGTTTCGTGCTGGTCACTGGCACACGTACACTCGTTAACATGCAAGTACCATATTTAATAATGAATAACCCCACCCCTTATTCCCATATATATATACATACATACATACACGTAACACTGTCATACATAACACACACACACACACACACACACACACACACACACACACACACACACACACACACACACACACACACACACGCACACACACATGCATGCGCGCACACACACACACACACACACACAGACACACACACACACACACACACACACACACACACACACACACACACACACACACCGGTTGACCAGTGTTCTCCCCAGGATCTTTTGGCAGAGCGGCCACTCTGCCTTATTCTAAGCAATTAAGCTTTTACGTCGTTTTAAAACGTCATCCAGATGCCAAGACTTAAGGATCTCGAAGTAAGCTTATTACTTAACTAAGACAATGGGTTGCATCTAATTACGCAGAACACTAACACTGTATGCCCATGTGCAAGTACTAAGTACATGTCTGCGAGTCATGTCGGTGTTACAGAGAACTATTCAGTTTTCTTCACAAGCAACGCTGTCAAAGATAAGAACACCTGCATTGTTGAAAAACGAGTGGCAACTGATAAAGTTCCCAGCAGATCTTCCAAGCACAGGATGACTAGACTAGATCGCCTGGCTAAATGATTTCCCATGGCTTCTAGTTAGTGAGGCAAAAAACAAGACACAGTGACTGTTATGTTCTCTTTGTCGAAAGACACAATCTAAAGTCCGTTCCAGAATTACAGTCAGTTGAGGCTTTTGGGAGTGGCTTAGGATACCTAACACCCTATAGTGTACCAGATGTTATGTTGTTGTAGTAATCACGTTTGGTGTCTCATTACCGCTGTTGGAATAGTATCCTTGCCAGTAAACTACGCTGAACAAAGCCAATGGTGCTGTAGAAAGCGATAGAGAGGGATGGTGGCTGTACCTAGGGTGTTGATTATATTCTCAAGCTGTTTCTAGTTACTACTTAGGACAACGTACCAATCTAATTAGAACAGTAGATGATTGACAAGACTTCACCTTCTATCTCATTATTTTACCGGAAGCATCACATATCTCTATGTATCTCTGGTGTAATGCATCCTACAAATGAGAAGCATCCATAATTGAATAAAGCAGTCTAAGAGCTCTCCAACGATACCCGTATAACCTCGGTCCGTCCTATGGTTACGCGTCAGCAGCCCACTTTTGGCGGTGACTGCACAACTGACTTTAATTCTAGAACAGACTTTAGGCCTAACAGATGTGCACTATAGAGAAAGCTATTTGAGTTAATGTCCCAGCAAAACGGTCACTCGCCAAAGTCTGCTAGAGAACAGCATATTTAATATTTAACATCTTAATTAATACAACAAAGCAGCGGTTGTTTCTGGTATAATTAATTAAATAATCAAATTTGTAGAAATTTAAATTTAGCATTTACTAATATATTCATTGGGAAATATATTTTAGAAATTTCAGAATGAGACCACATGATGTTACCCATTGACTCACCTGAGCCTCATTGATTTGTAAAATATTATAATTTTAACCAGCATTGGCTGTGTCATTAGGATAACGCCTACTTCACAGAGTACCTCGCCCTTTAAGATTTCTGGGGAGAACACTGTTAACTACCGCTGCTCATGCACACCAAAACATAATCACTAAGCCAAACACCTCTACATTTGACTGTTTTATGACCTACTAGCTTAATTTACTTTCCTCTTTTCGTGAGAATTACACTATCTCCACAATAAATGCTTGTTATTCAAACTGTGCAAAAGTGCTTGAATAGCACTTCTTTACAATTAATACAACAGCTAGACATTTCTATATCACACTGTCAGTTCTAATACTTTATATTACCAAGATATTACTGATAAAGCTAATAAGTGCCGACTTCTGTAAAAGCACTTGATGTTCAAAGTAACTCTAATGCATTATTGAAAATATAGGTACCGGTAACACAATTAATCCTTGTTGTCAGCATGCACAGTTGCTGTGATTGTATCATTATGAAAAAATTAATCATTTAATTTACTTTCGTACTGGCACTGCAACAGAGTTCATCCACAACAAATTTGAACCCAATTCAAAATCTACAAGCTTTCAAATGAACAAGTATCTTTCAAACTGTGCTTACTACCTCATAACAACTACACCCATGTAGATACATACCAAACATAAGAAAAATGTATCAACAGAATCATATAATACCACATAATTGCTGTAAAGTAGAAAATCCTACCCATAGTCAATGTCCAAGGCAATGTCGATTTCCTGTAGAACAACAAAACAAATAAAAATCAGCAGGTCATTATCGCTAATCTGTATGTACCACTTTGTATTACACACTCACATCAGGAACACCTTGTCCAGAGACACTGATAAGTTTAGCACTCTTTATGACAGGAACAGAAGGTCCAAACGAATAATCACACACCTACAAATGCATGACAAAGCCCACAACTAAGATAACAACTATGGATGTTCTTATGTAATTATAAATTCCAGTTTTCTTTCATAAATATAAATATATATATATAAAGATATATATGTACGTCAGCACTTGTCCTAGATTTACGGCAAAACAAACAGAGAGACAGATTGACATAACAACAATGCCAGATAAATGCAATTTTGACTCCACAACATATGCGCAAAAATTGAATAAGGGTCCCTTTTGTGGGGTCGACTCAATTATAACTTCATTTGCGAGGAGGGTGAAATGACTCTCGTTTTGCTCCCGTATGCGACTAAGAAGCAAAGGAGACTGACACGTGACAAAAGAATGGAAAGCAAAAGCTACAGGAAAAGTCTGTTTCTGAGTTTCCACGTGTTAGTTTGACAGAAATTATTGCTATGCAACCATTGTTACTTGACTATGCGGCCACTGTTATGCAACAAGCTAAGTAAACAAGTGAGATGACTGAAGCGTGAACAAAGAATTGAAGACAATGCTAGAAGAAGAGCAACCAAAAGTCTGTTTTCTGAGTTCCCGCATTAGTTTTGACAGAAATTATTGCTACACAACCATTGTTACGCGAATAAGTAAAAGACAGAACACGATCGCTCGCCTAACACAATGCCAGCAAGCATTTACTAGTTGTATTACAAACACACACACACACACACACACACACACACACACACACACACACACACACACACACACACACACACACATCAGCCGTCATAACATGACAAAACCATCTCATCATACTGACAAGATTAGAAGCGTGTAGGCTACCGCTAGGGAAAAATTCTTCTTCTCCTGAAACTGTCACATTTGTGATGTTTGAAGTCCCCAGATCTTCTCAAGCTTTTTGTACATGTTGAACAAACTATAACATGTTGTGTAGATGTATCATAATAATAGTTTCTTTCTGCTTCCTTTGCTCTTGTTCTTTAGTAATCTGTTGTTTCTTCTTTGACTCAAATTTGCTATACAACTGTCATACCAAGCCTTTATATCTTGAGCTGTCTCAAACTAATCTGTTTGTACATTAAGTTCCTTTAGGTCTCTGTGTATTCTATCTTTCTAGCGTAACTTCACACCGTGAAAGGTCTTTTTGCTGATAACCGACCAAAGAGAATACGTTTAGGCATCCTAGACTCAGCCATTCTGCTAGTGTGCCCTAACCACCGTAGACGTTTGAGCATGACTTCTTCTTCAATAACTTTCCATACCAAATTTGGCCCTCAACTGCGAAGAAGTAATCCTTTGTCATTTGCTGGCTTCTGGTAACCCCAAGAATTGATCTCAAGCAACGGTTATGGAACGTGTCTTATTTCTGAGATAAGGCACATTTAACAGCCCAAGTTTTGGCCCCATATAACAAGGTTCCAAGTACTACAGCTGTATAAACATATTTCTTTGTATCTGCTGTCAACAACTTGTTTTGAAACATTGACCTTTTCAATGTTTCCCATAAGATCTACTAGCTGCCACTATTCGATGTTCTACATCACAGTCAATGGAACCATCACAATGTATCACAGAGCCAAGATATTTGAATTTGTTGACAATATCCTATCACACACACACACACACACACACACACACACACACACACACACACACACACACACACACACACACACACACACACACACACACACCTTAATTTCCTGAAGAACTTTTCCAACAACCTTTGTAAACATCAACTCATCCATTTCTGCATTAATCTTTTGTAGAAAAAACCTATATAATTATGCATTCTTCACACCAAAAAGGAAGACTTACATTAAAAGATTACTTTTTAAGATCAACGCTGTCTTTCCACTGATGAAACAGCATGAAAAGCACCAAATTGAGACACTCGCATGACTCTGCTAATCCTATGTGTGACTCCACATCCAAATTCATAACATTTGTTACATCCTGCAAAAATTCACATTAACACAAAAATGACAAGTTTTAGTATTGTATTACATGTCCCAAATCTGTCAAAAGTGGATTTCAATGTAGCACTAAAGCAAAACTATGATTATCCTAATGTATAGATATAATTCTGGATGACCAGCGTCATCCACTATGATAATCGAAGGGAATAGTCAATGGAACAAATACATATCGAAACATGATATTATGACAATACTGGTACCTATATGATACTCGCATTGACTAAGGATAAGTAGCAGTACTATTAAAACAATTAAAACAATCACTCTCTCTCTAATAATTACTCTCCAATAATTCCTCCTTCTGAGCATGGCTGAAACAATTAACCCCATGGAATAATTTTGCATGTCACTGATTATCACTTTACTTTCTGTTTCTGTTTTAGTATGTTTCTGTCTTTTAGTGTGTGCAGTGTGGAAAATAACGGTAGGACATAGGACAATGTCCCACCAAATGTGTTGTTTGTCCAACCAAATACTGCACCAGTGTTGGGACGTGTTGGGACAAAACATCCACCCGTGCATATATGAATAATGATAGTGTAAACCTTGTCTCTTAGCACGTGATGGCCTTTCCAATGGTGTAGCTGTTAATTTCATAAAATAAGGTGCCTCCTAGCATGCTTTATCCAGAGAAAACCTCAGCTGCCTTTAACACCATTCTCCCTTGGAATTGGTTGTAAAAAAATTACATGCAAAATGGCTGCAGTGGGGGAGCCACTTAGTTATACATGTAACACCATACAAGAATGTCCTATCAAGGCTCAGTCTGTCCGAGCCAAAATAATTCCCTATTTTCCACACTGGTGTGTGTGTGTGCGTGTGTCAGTGTGTGTCAGTGTGTGTGTGTGTGTGTGTGTGTGTGTGTGTGTGTCAAATTGACTAAATAAATTGATTATCACCCAGATTTGTTTTAAAATTAAGACGAATCAAAAGACTTTATTTTAATTTAGTACATATTTATTATGTATTCATTTTAAAATGCTGTCTATATGCATCTATAGTACCTACAATATATACAGTACCTGCATACAGTTATTTTAAAGTATGAAACAATGTGCCAGCTTTTCAAGATGTATAACTATTACACACTGACCCATCACATTAAGTCTTTGTGTACGTTTATCAATATCATCTGCAAAACTAGAAGAAGCTAAATCTTCTAGATTTATGCACATGGCTGAAAGTTGCTACGAAACTGTCTGACTTCGTGACATAAAACTCCTTGTATTGCCCAAGCGAAACTATATATAACAGGAGTTTGTGGACTTGGCTCTTTCTGTACTGCCGACTTGAGTCTCCACACGAGACATCCAGAAATGATTCGGTAGGAGGCTCCCACATCAAGCACACCACTGGAGTAGTCCATGAAGGTATCTACAACACTGGCCTGCTCTGGAACAATGCACCAATACTATGGGCTGAGCACCCGACAGCTACACTGAATCTGAAGTATGACAAAAAGTATGACTTGTTTGGCATTCCCACCGTACTACGGTAGTGCACATTACCAGGCTACTCCTCAGTCTATTGTAGCAGAATTCTGCTTTGAGTATGCACATACCAAAAATTCATCAAACGGACTTCGAACTTGAGACGAATGGAGATGATAATCAATTATTTAGTTGACTTGGCCTTATCCCATAGTTTACATGTACCACATTATGGTAATTTCAAACAGATAATGCAAGTAGTCAATATATCTCCAGAAACTTCTCTCATTGATTGCTTTTTAAGTTGACTGCTTTTAAAGTTTCTCAAGACTAAATCTTTCCAAGGCTCCAATAAGTTTAAAAAATTTTCAAATCGTAATTTTTGAGATATTGATGTGCAATAGTAACCATTTTTCGACTTAACTATTTTGTCCAGTGACAAAATCTAGTGATCTCTCAATGATGTTCAGCACAATACTACTACAAAAATTTTCCGCCAGTTGACTCTCCACAGAAGCAGTACATTGCATGGAAAATGGTAGTGGCGTTTCGATTTGAAAGTGGAAACCGTAGTTGAAAAGAGAAGTTGCTCACTTTTTCAATGAGTTGTCATCTTGAACTGCTGACTTATGTCTAGTGGCAATTTTCGAAAATGTTTTGTGTGCATGCACAAAGGCAAATGCCGGACATACAGTAGTTTTTACAGCCCAAAATATTTTATCTTCCTATTTTCAAGGGTAAATTTTCAAAAAGAATATTACTCGAAAAATATTGGAAGCAGTAGGATATCACAGCTAGATTTTACATATAAAACTTTGTGTACAAAATGCCCAAAACATGCCTTAAAACTACTCCAATTGCATGTATTCAAACAATCTCATGACAAGAAAATTTCTACAATTTTCAATCTGCCAGGTTGTTCACATGATTAAGATAGACATACACAAACTGACATTGTCTGGAGATGCTAATTAGCTCTGAAATGAGTCCAAACACAGACTTATCACACTAACTCTAACATTAAGTTGTTATTTACAGTCTCAGTCAGAAAACACACAATAGAAAGGTGCACAAATTGTACAAACATACATTCTTGCTTCAATGCCATAGTCGTTAAACTTTCTTAAAGTAATTACAAGACAAAACCGTATATTGACTATGTACAGTCCAATGCAATTGAGTACTATGAACCAAAGAAGTTTATGGCAATACATCTTTCGTGAAGCTTCTTACAATGACATTGCTAGCCTTCCATGGTTGTGGAGCTAGACTGCCAGTTGACATCAAATTCAATGTAGACCAACTACATAAAAATCAGCCATACCTGGGAGTGATTCGAAATGCTTGACGAATTCCATGATGGTTATATACACCGTAATGTCGCGTATAAAAGTCGTGCTTATTTCTGAATAAGCCAAATTGAAATTCAGGCTAATAGTTAGGACAGGTAGATATTCAAGACAGACTTATATGCCATTGAATAAGCAAGATTTGTTACGGTATAGACATGACAACCCTAGATACCAATTGAAAAAGCAAGATACGTTAAGTTAAGATATATCGACATGACTACCATGATATCCCAGTTTCAGAGCGTGGAGCAACACCAGCTTCTTAATTCTTCGTTTTGTTGGTGTCATTGAACGCTCTAGACACGCACGAGCCCGACACATGTGTATATGCACACGCACGCGTGCATAGGTGTGCTGAGTGTCTTGAATAGAAGCTATATCTTTTCTGTATGTCTAAAATCTGGCCTGCTAGACAGCAACGTATCACCTTCTGCGTGCAATCTAGGCTGTCCCACCAAAGAACAGGTTGATCTTGATGAGAGATTTCTATGCCTGTGTTAGGTCTGATCACAAATTGCTTGGCCTGGCATCCTTGGTCATCCTAGGCATGGAATCGAGAGCGAGAATAGCAACGGTCTAAACTCTACATTTTGACCCTATGCACATATCTCACCAAGTGGTAAATAACTAACACTCTATTTGAACAACAAGATAAATACAAGACGTGGATGCACCCACGGTCGTCTCATTGGCATTGAGCGTCAAGCAGATAAGGTTTTCAAACATACAAGAGAGAGTTATCCTTACTTCAGAGTTGAGCACAGCTGGAGAGTTTGGTGACTTTTTTGCGACAGGCTGAGAACGAAACCATTTCACAAATACGTACAGTTCTACAAGAAGTAGACAAACTATGCCAGAAACAAACGACACGACGATTGTCAGCATTGCAAGTTCCCGTATGTTCTGCTTCTGAGTCTAGGACAGCGGCGTTGGACGAGAAAAGGGTACAGTACACAGTAGAAGGGTGTGCGTGCGTGCGTGCGTGCGTGTGTGTGTGTGTGTGTGTGTGTGTGTGTGTGTGTGTGTGTGTGTGTGTGTGACAGTGTGTGTGTGTGTGTGTGTGTGTGTGTGTGTGTGTGTGTGTGTGTGTGTGTGTGTGTGTGTGTGTGTGTGTGTGTGTGTGTGTGTGTGTGTGTGTGTGTGTGTGACACAGTGTGTTTGTGTGTGTGTGTGTGTGTGTGTGTGTGTGTGTGTGTGTGTGTGTGTGTGTGTGTGTGTTTGTGTGTGTGTGTGTGTGTGTGTGTGTGTGTGTGTGTGTGTGTGTGTGTGTGTGTGTGACAGTGTTTGTGTGTGTGTGTGTGTGGGGGGGGGGGGGTTGGAGGGTCATGATCAACTACCTCTGAGTGGTGACCCCTGGTAACGTAGGTTTAAAAGTTGATCAACCGCCACTATACGTGGAGTAGTCCAGATTGCTGCGGCGGTGAACTTAATTTCGATCTTACAAATCGAAATTATTTGATATTATTGCACGAGATAATGTCGAGAGAAGGCAGAAACAAGCACAACAAAGCTGTGTAAGGAAGAGTCTGTTGGTGGCAACATGGAACGTGAGATCTTTAGTTGAGAGCGCAAGAGATGAGCGTCTAGGTAGGAAGAGACCTCAGGAAGCCTTATCAAATCTCCAAGCAGTGGATCGTAAGTTGGACGTTTGGGGGAAAGAGTTGAAGTGGTACCATGTGTCTATAGGAGTAATTCAAGAGACGAAGTGGTTGGGTAGTGATGTGTGGCGTGCGGAATGATATACCTTTTGCACTTGGGTCATCTGTTGCCTAGTACTACCAGAAAAGGTGTTGGTATATTGCTCTTGATGAAAAGGCTACCGCTGCACGGAGGGCAGCAGAAAAGGTATGGGCAGCAGGAAAGGTATGGGCAGCAGTAAGTTCAAGGATAATCACAGCCAGATTGAAAGTTGCCAGCGCAGGGCAAAGGATATACCAGGTGGTTTCAGAGAGGTCTGACATCTTTGTTACTGTGATGTCAGTGTATGCTCCCAAAGCCAAGGCTCCTTCTCAGGTGAAACAGAGATTAATTTTTAGATCTTCAGGATATTGTAGACAAATTTTTGCCATCGTCAGATGTTCTTGTCATTCTGAGTGACCTCGATCAATGCACGTGTTGGTCAACCATCCCAGGAATAATCTTTGGCAGGAAACTTTGGGTATGATAATAATAATAATAATAATAATAATAATAATAATAATAATAATAAGTCACCGCCGTGGCTTAGTGGTCAGCGACAATGGCTACCACTCCATGGTTTGGGGGTTCAAATCCCAGTGACGACAGTAAATTGTGAAACTTGTCTGTCTTTCTTTCTCATGTTTCTCTAGCTTTATTCATGAGACTATGACTCGTTTCAGTCGTTGGGGAGTTTCTGTGGTCTGGCGAACGGTCCGTTGACGATGACGTCCAGTGCTTTCCTGGTGGTCGTTGATATCCACTAGGCGTGCTGTATCCAGTACGCGGTCACCGTAATGCCTGCAATCTATATTGAATTGGCTAGTCATTGATTGCCGTATGGACTACACGGAAACATGTACCCCGCTGGGCCCCCCTGCCGGGTTGGTGGGCGCCCAGATGGGGGTAAAGACCCCACTTGCCCATTATGGAGGGGCATAACGACACATAATAATATCTACCACTCAATGGGTTTGCACTACCGGTTCTCACTTACGGTTTTGGCGTCATTCATTGGGGGTGCACGGACCTGCAGCAGCTCGATCGACGGACCAGAAAGCTCCTCTCTATGCACGGTATCCACCATCCTGCTGCAGACGTTGACCGACTGTACGCTCCTTGCAGTGATGGGGGTAGGGGGTTACAACAGATTGAGTCAACATATCAATCTTGTATTGTGAGGCTGAACTGTTTACCTTGCTGACAGTTCTGATCCTTTCATGCAGATGATACGGGAGTGTGACTCTGGAAAATCTTCACACTCGATCAAGCACATGGCTTGTCGCTTTACTGCACAGCTGCGAAGGAGTCTTGCTTCGGACGACAAGTCGCAGAGCTTACACAGGAATGCATCCATCTCGGTTGAAGGTGGCTTCGAGCAAGCACCTGAAACAGATGCGAGACATTACCGTACGTGTTGCAGTTCTCTTCGTGTGCGGTCCTGGAGCGGGAAGCCTATGCACGGGCAGTATCGTCGTCTCACTGAGAAACCGCCTGTGGACATGAAAGAGACCTACGGATGGCTAAAGGCAGCGAATCTTCCTGCTGCAACTGAGGGACTGGTTGTTGCTGCTCAAGACCAAGCTCTTCCGACTCGGTACTATGAGCGCAAGATTCTACATCGTGACGTCAGTCCTACTTGCCGCATGTGCAGTGTAGGCCTGGAAACAATCGACCACATTGTGGCAGGCTGTAGTGCTTTGGCACCGATGGACTACACTGATCGACACAATCAGGTGACATCCATCATTCACTGGGACGTTTGTCGCCATTTTGGGGTTCCAGTGGAGAGCAGATGGTACCGGCATCATCCTGATAGGCTTGTGGAGACGGATGACATTACTATGATGTGGGATACCACCATCCCCACTGCCAGGAAGATCAAAGCCAATCGTCCAGACATCTGTCTCACGAATAGGAAGACAAACACTTGTCTTCTTATTGATATCAGCTGTCCTGCTGATGGCAACATTGGCAAGAAACATGCTGAGAAGTTGGCGAAGTACAGCGACTTGCGAGTGGAGATAAGCCGCATGTGGCATTGTCGAACACTGGTGGTTCCGGTGGTCTTGGGAGCTTTGGGCACAGTGCACTCAGGTATTACACGGTGGCTGGACATTATTCCAGGTCATCACAACCTGCAGCACTTACAGAAAACAGTGCTTCTGGGATCTACTCGGATCCTTCGTAAAGTCATGTCTTCTTTCTAGACAGCCGTGATGGTCTAAGTACTTCTGAAGCAGGCCAGGGTTTGCTTCCGGTACTTGTAACAGACTTTACAAACCAGACTGATCTGGTTGAACACAACACATAATATGCATATTGATGGAAGATGGACGTCTAGCTGTATCGCTCGTCTCAGAGCTAGCTGAGGAGCGCATTCCTAGTCGGGAAACCAGAACAGGGCTCGAAAAGTCGGCTTCTGGAATCACTGGAGCTGTTCGGGAGACCAAGAATAGTTCTGGGCGTAGGACGACTGGTCGAACCATCTCTCGTGCGGCGTCTGATTTGAATTTGACTTCAAATCCTGCTGACGAGACTACTGTGATGCCCACTGTTCCTAGCGAATCTTTTGTTTCGGCTAACGGGAACGGCAATGCAACAAGACGATGGAAATGGACGCGACAAATGAATAGGAAAGTGATTTTTTGTTATTACCACGTGCTGTTGTCATGCAAGTTCCCTGCTTTTAGAAACCCATGCATCAGCTGTGATGTGAGCGAAATCCTTCTCTGACTGACGTCTCTGAGCAGCGTTTGGCAGACCAGAAGCAATATCTGCTAACTTCTGGAAGTCTGACTGAGTCAGAGTTGGAGGAGATTAAACGCGAGGCCGCACAGGATGGAAAGCCCGTCTCAGGTTTGTTATCTGTTACGACTGATGTTTGTCCTGGTGTGCAGATGTCGACGTTGGATGTGGTTTCTGCTCTATCAGCTAATAGTTCAGTTGTCATGCCTTTGCCAGACTGCTGCCAAACGGAGGATGGTCTTTCGCTTGATAGTGATTCTGCTATGGACCCTGTACTTCGTTGAGAGTTTCTTGAGGAGTTGCAGAAAGTCAGGCAAATTCGTATCTGTGAGAGACAACGCCTTCCAAGGATCTTGTGAACAGTGGAACCCTGAAACTTATTGGTGATCTCAACACGATCATTAATTCGTTGAAGGTTGAACCAGATATGAGTGAAATCAGTTACCTGGTATACTCTGCTGCTTCGCTAGTGTCCAAAAGGCGGGGCTTAAAGACGACGAAGTCAACCAATTCTCAAACACCGACATGGAGACGAAGGCTGGATATGGAGATTCTCACACTTCGACGTGCGATCTCACTGTTGCTGGAGGTTAGAAAGGGTTCATCGGGCATTCGTATGTTACATGAACTTCGAGCATTTCCTGTTTGGAGAGTTGTGAGGTCACCATCAATCGGTTGAAATGGAACTTAAGTCCAAGGTCGAGCGGACCAGGAGGCTGGAGAAGAATCGTAAGAGACTTCGCCAGAATGGTTTGTTTCAACGAGATGCTGGACGGTTGTACAGAGAGCTGGGTAAGCAGACTATCCAGGTCACTTCCCCGCCATCCGAGTCTGAGATCGAGCCGTATTGGGATGGTATCCTAGAAACTGAGGTACATCACAACGAGTCTGCCTTCTGGCTGAGACGTCAAACCGATGGTGAGACGCACCAGAGAGATGAGCAGCAGTGGTTACCTCAGACAATGAGGTCACTTCGTGTCTCAAAAGGATGGGGAACTGGAAGTCTCCTGGTCCAGACAAGGTTTATGGTTTCTGGGTCAAGCGTATCACGTGTCTTCACACTGATCTGTCTCGTAACTACAACCTGCTGGTTCAGAATCCAGACTCTGTGCCCGAATGTTTGTCTCAAGGAACAACCACTCTGATTCCTAAGAATGACAAGACTGGCCAAAAATTACTGGCCTATCACGTGTCTGTCTGTCTTCTATAAGACCCTCACTTCAGTCATCAGGCAGAGGATTGCAGGGCATTTGGTTCAGAAAAACCTTATGGCTCCGGAGCAGGAGGGTTGTCGACAGGGATCTTTTGGTGCAAAGGATCAGCTGTCGATCAACAAGCTGCTTACCGAAGACTGCAAGACCAGGCACAAGAGCTTGAGCATGGCTTGGGTGGACTACCTAGAAAGCCTATAACAGCGTGCCACACATTTGGTTGCTTCAATGCCTTTAGACGCATAAGATCAGTCCAGTCTTGTGCAGGTTCATGTCACGTGTGATGAAGAGTTGGAGGACATCGATGGTGCTTTCTTGCGGGAACAGTACGATGAAGACAAGGCTTATGCAGATCAGGAGGGGTATTCCAAGGTGACTCACTTTCTCCACTTCTCTTCTGTATGGCTCTCAATTCTCTGAGTAAGGAGTTGAACAGAACTGGTTACGGCTACCGGATGACCACTGGGCATGGTGAGACTGCCAAACATCAGCTCGTAGAGGGACTTCTAATGTTAACAAGGAAGGGATGTAGTATAGTAGAGCACGTGGGGCGTGGCGGCGTAGTTAGCAACAACGTGGAGCGCGGGTTATATAGTGCAAGAATCAGAGTTACTACAGTTCTGTTGTTTGTTTGAGAACAGGCCTGGCAATCGCAACTATTTCATGAACGTTTTGCGTATCGTATCTGATTAACGTTTCGTGACTTTTATCCGTTGTCTTTGCTTGGTTAAATTGCTATGTACAGTCAATTGCAAATACATGCAGTACCGTTCCGTGATTGCTATAGCTACAGCGTAGCCCGAGCAGTCAAGCGCAGCACCAGTTCGCGCGCGTACACACACACGCACGCACGCGCGCGCGTACACACACACGCACACACACGCACGCACACACACACGCACGCGCGCGCGCGCACACACACACACGTTTCTCCCCCACACACGCCCACGCACGCACTCACTCACGCATACACACGACGTCCACACGCTCGCGAGCGCATACAAAGAATCTTCACATTGTCCCTGTAGGTGCACGTGATTCATCAAAGAGGCGCCTGGCTTCCGATGTGACATTGAAGCGAATCACGTGCATTTGCAGCATGGAAGACCTAGAGAGTGTAGAGCAAGTTACAATTGATGTAGCAAAGAAACTCCGTCAATTCCTCTATTTGCAAACGTTTTCGCATGCATGTACTCGTCAAAGAAATTATTGTAGCATAGTTGATCTAACAGACGACATCAGATCATGTATCAATTAATTACGATTCACTATCATCGCTACACTCTCGTTTACGATAGCTGGACGTTCCTCTAGACTAATTTACGCGTCAAAAGTCAATGATCGTAGAGATAATCTGCTGTCACCATGCACGCTCGTTCCTCCTTGCAAGCTGCATACTGCTATGCTATACTAGAGCTGTGTCGTCGCCGGCAATTGCTGATCATTTGTTTACAATAGCGAAATGCTGTTGCACAACATCGGCTAGTACACCCAACAACGACTCCGAGAAAGAACATCATGATCAACACGCACAGAAGACCAATTGC
Organism: Corticium candelabrum; assembly: GCF_963422355.1. Classification (NCBI taxonomy): domain Eukaryota; kingdom Metazoa; phylum Porifera; class Homoscleromorpha; order Homosclerophorida; family Plakinidae; genus Corticium; species Corticium candelabrum. The sequence goes on along the minus strand of NC_085089.1, from coordinate 3,607,413 downwards.
AATGTAGAAGCGATATTGAACAATCAACTGTGCCGCATCAACCTGGAAGAAGCCCATACAAAAACAGACGACACTCTGTGCACTCACTGTCACGTGAGATCCAGGCACGTGAACACTTAGTTGTCACAATAGCCTATTCAGTACTGTATTCTCATGCCCATGACATCACGGAAAAAAGTCTAGAACAACTAATATGACAACTCGTAATTTTCTCTGAACAAAAAAGAAATAGGTGTAGGGATTGTATAGAGAGTAACAGAAACAAGATTTAGATAGTATGAACCAAAGCCAGACATCATTAGTGAATCCTTCTAATACACAAAAGGTAAAAGTAGGGAATGTGTGTTGGAAAGATTCAATAATGATGTCTGACTTTGGTTCCTATTATCTAAATCTTGTTTCTGTTACTTTTTGCACAATCTCTATACATCTAATTTTTTCAGAAATTTTTTATGTTCTAGTTTGGTAAGTTTTTAGGAATGCGAAAGCACAACCTACTCCATTAATTAATTAATTCTATAGCTTAACAAAAATACACATTTCCTAAATCATACTTAGTATACATCATAACATGTATAGTCACCTAGATATCGAGCATGTGGATCTTAGGATTAAAGTGTACAATAATACAAGCAAATAAAGCTTTGCTCTACTCGCTTGGGAGCTATGAGCATATGGGCATGTAGTTGTGTGTGTGTGTGTGTGTGTGTGTGTGTGTGTGTGTGTGTGTGTGTGTGTGTGTGTGTGTGTGCGCGCGCAAAAGATTTCGATCTCGTACAAAAGGTACTATATAGATAAACATGACTACCATGAGATGCCAGCTTCAAGAGCGTCAGCTTCTTCTTCGTCCATTGTCGGTGTCACTAAACGCTACACGCACACGCCGACATTTGCGCAAGTGCACGTGACCGATCATGTCCACGTACAGTACGCGTGCTGAAAAACTCGGCTTCTACAAGTGACTGGCTTGAAGCATGAGATCTTCGATTTGCGGCATACAGAGGTACGGTAACTCTCTACCGCAAAATTTCATCGTTGGCCACACCTGTACCAACGGTACATTCTGAGAACTGCGACCCGAATTTGCTTTCGTCTTCTGCTTGAAGGCGATGGTGTTCCACCTACAGCAAGATGAGGTATTTCGCGTCTGCTATTGCGATGACGTTCAGCGTCACTACAATTCTACGCAGTTACTTTTGCTCGTGTGATTCAAAAGCGCGATTCCTTGCCTAACTCTAGGCAGGATATTACTTTCAGGTTTTTTTTATACCACAAGAACTCTTGTCACCTTGTCCGTACGTACCCAGACTGCTTCCTGTAATGTACATAGGGTAGCAGGAGCTTGTGATTGGCTGCCTGGTTACTGTTTGTTAACAATTGTTTACAACAATAATTATATTGAACGTAAGTAGGGTAGCAGGTTCAAATCCATTCTACAATTATTTTCTTTAATAGATGTTTCTTTTTCTACCATCAAAGAATACACGTTGGCTTATTCTGCGTCGTTTCCGAAAGTTTTAGGGTTAGATATGCCGCAGTCAAATAGTTATGCGTGACGAAAAAGGAGGAGGAGGAGGGGGAGGGGAGGGGAGGAGGAGGGGAGGGGAGGAGGAGGGGGAGGGGAGGGGAGGGGAGGGGAGGGGAGGGGAGGGGAGGGGAGGGGAGGGGAGGGGAGGGGAGGGGAGGGGAGGGGAGGAGGAGGAGGAGGAGGAGGAGGAGGAGGAGGGGGAGGAGGAGGAGGAGGAGGAGGAGGGGGAGGAGAAGCAGAAGGAGGAGGAGGAGGAGGAGGAGGACGAGAAGCAGAAGGAGGAGGAGGAGGAGGACGAGAAGCAGAAGGAGGAAGAGGAGGAGGAGGAGGAGGAGGAGGAGGAGGAGGAGGAGGAGGAGGAGGAGGAGGAGGAGGAGGAGGAGGAGGAGGAGGAGGAGGAGGAGGAGGAGGAGGAGGAGGAGGAGGAGGAGGAGGAGGAGGAGGAGGAGGAGGAGGAGGAGGAGGAAGCTGAGGCAAAATCCAGGAACACTCCAAAATTGACGCGCGTTTTTCTCGTTCTGAAGACAAGCTGAGAAATAGTCAAGTGTAGATGAACTTGTAAACTTTTCTATCTGACGTTTTCGAGATATGTAGCCGCGTTTTAAGGTGATTTCTAGAGATCTAAAATCTGACCACGCCCACACAACTAAACTGCTTCCTGCATTTGTATCTTCTTTAAAATGATCTTTAGTGGATAATGAATGTCAGGATTATAAGTTGCAGATGATCTTTGTCTCTAGCAAAGTACAAAATAATTACTGTCACCATGATAATGCAACGCTAGAACAATATTCTAACCTAACCTCTACATGAATCGTCCAAAGTTGCTCATCATAGCGCTCAAACACACGAACAGAAAATTGCCGCTTGGCTTTCTCCACAAAGTCCCAACAAGATCCATTTCTCTTCGGAGTGAAAATAATTATTTCACCCTTAAAATATAGAAGAACAATTTCAACAAATTATCAATAAGTTCCATTAACAGTCTTACGCTAAAAGTCTATACAAGTGCTATGAAAGACGTAAAAAACACGTGGCCTCAGGTACGGTAACAAGAAATTGTTTGGATTCTCAAAATCGGCGTGCATGGGTGTATATATATATATATATATATATATATATATATATATATATATATATATATATGACTGTTGATAGTCAATGTTTGCCGATATCAATTTCTATGTCAGTAAAGACCATACCACTGCCGTTACAATATATATTGCTTCCAAAACCTCAGCAGTCAGTGGCCTTAATTCCACCAGGCTTTCCAAAATATGACGCAGCAACTTTCTATTCAATTATGGAAACATAACTCGAGAATGATTGATTCATAAGAGAGTTCAGCTTGAAGTACAGAACGTTGATAGTTGAGATATACCTAGTATAATGTAAGACTTGTTGGTTTGGGGATGTTTGGGGGATTATATATATATCACCACTCGCGTCGAATTTTTCTATACGTATACGTACCTAAGCGCCACGAATGCCTTACACCACTTCAACTATGGGTATGTAAGCGCGAGCCAAGCTATAGAAATCAAAAGCCTTCTTTCTTAATTAATCTAACATCTACGCTACAAATACGAACTGTATGCAAAGAAGAATATGGTATAACACTAGTCACGTTCCACCCCTTCAGAGCAGTCTTAGTGTCAAGACCAGTAGAAACACGTTTGCATCCTAGAAGAATGATGCTATTTGATTGATCTCCTGCATGACGCACAATTAACATAACTGTAATAGCTAACTTGCACTGATGACAATTTGTGGGCTCGTTTTTGTGACATGTTTGTTGTAGATATTTCTACTACGTCATTTTGGAGACGACGTCATATTTCGACTTTGAGCCACCCGTCTTAGTCAAAGTCTGGATCCGCCACTGGCTGAGCTGTCCACTTGAGTCCAATATATATTATAACAAGTATGATGACCAATCATGGTCCACTTTCGCTGAAATGAAAAATTCTACAGGACATGAAATGTAAAGATTTGTCCATTGATATTTGGTGCACTCGGTGGACTAAGTCAGACCTTTCCAATATTTCTATCTATAGTAATTGAAGCTGTGTTTGCACCGTCGCTTCCACAGCTATGAGCCTTCTGAAACCACGATAGGATTGTTGCGAATTACGTCCTGCAAATTTAAACGACACTTTCCTTCTAGACGTGAACTTGTAAAATTTATCTTAGAAATCGCATGAAGCTACAGTCATTTCACGTGGCCACAAATTAAGTCCATAACACCACTAGATAGTCTAAAATCTTCGAAGTGCTGGACCAAGAATCATCTCACTTATTACATATTAAAGGATATAAACGTCGCTAGTGCGTGGCTACGCATGTAGGTTCCCGTCTAGCTGTCGTAACCAAGGAAGCTATTAATTTCGCATTAGAGGCGTTGCAGACAAGTAATTTCTGTTGTATGCTTTATTTCCGGCAAAACCTGGCAATCGTAAACACGAATTCCACACGCAGTTCTGGCAAAACTCTTATGATCATTTCGCGTCTGAACGACAGTTCGTCCACTAATTGTCTCTGTGTACTATCAATTGCAAATACCGCGCCGTGATTGGACAGCACTAGGGCTTGGCACAGTCCTAAAAGCGTGGCAGACATGGCAGATATAATCACAAATCGGAAATAAGTCAAGCCCATATAATTTGAGTACGATAGTCCCCTAAGTCACGTGACTCTTACAAAGTCCCGTTTCTTTTGGCTCATAGCTAGATGAAATTAGAGGAATACATAAGTGCAAAGAAGATCCTGACGTTTGTTGGCGATCATGGAAAAAGCAGTATACTGCTCGGCACGTTACACTTGGCTATAGATTTTTCTAAATTGTCAACCAGTTACGATTGCGTAATGATGCTTGCAACTGAAATCTCTGTTTATAGCGAAGGTAGGTTATGGATTGTTTGATGTAGCTGCCCAGCTCTGCATTTGTTGTTTCGATAGTCTTAATGATAATGACAGCCCAGTACTTCGCTAGATGTTAAACGAGATCGATAGTGGATTGGCAATGTTGTGCTAACTTCCCAGGCATAAACACAACCACAAATCATATGACTGTAGCCTGAGGACCCAACTCTTTATCCTCCATGGCTGACGACTTGCTCCCGTAGATGATTTCTAGTGGTTCGTTGTCAGTAAATGGCGCGAATCAACGCCCCAGCAGATATAAAGAAAACCGTTTAGCAAATTGCACGTCCAGACGACTGTTTGAGAATACCTTCTCTCTATTGATGACAGGTTTTGACTACCATATGCTATTACTTTGGGAAAGCCATTCTGCACTTGTATATCAATCATTATCCTGTGCTGGTGACAACCCGTATTTCCAAACTATGTAGCCCATAAAAGCAATTTGGCATTTCTGTGCATTTAGTTACACTGGGTTACTGTTATACCTCGCTTTCTAATCGCTGTAACAGACAATTCACTCGTCTGTTGTGTTCATCCGTCGACTGTCCATGCACCATGATATTGTCAGAAATATTTGCTGTGCCATCGCATCCCTGTAGCAGTTGTTTTATGACATGTTCAGAGATTTCAGAAGTTGACGATATACCAAATACTACCCTCTTGTATCGACACAGTCCCTCAAATGTAGTAATCGATCTTGAGCCTTCATCGAGTTCAACTCATGGTATTCTTCATTCATTAATTAAGATCTATTTTGCTAAAGTGTCGGACATAAGCTCTTATGCCTTTTTGCTCAATATTTCGTACTGGATATCGCTCACTAACGATGACTTCGTTTGCCCTCCCTCATGTCCACGCACAGACGGACATCTCTGTTTAGCTAAGCTTTGATACAACTACAGTGGGGCTTGTCCACGGGGTGGGGCCTCTGCCGACTCCACGGCATCAGAGTCTATCAAGTTCTGCAGTTCTTTCTCAACTATCCTTCTCATGGCTAAGGAATCCTTCTTTCAGGTTGTGCTACTGGCCATAATGTTGGATCAATGTGCAACGTCACTTTATACTCGTTGGGTTTGTTCAGTACCGTGAACACATTGCTCATACTATTGTTGGAGTTGACTGTACTCGTTGACGCCGTGTTCTGTTCCATTATGTAACCTATTGGCAAGATCTGTAGCTCAGTGAATGTTGCAGTAGTATTGACACACAGTAGTGTAGCTGGCATTAGTCAAATACCAGCGACAGCTCTCTTCCATTTGTGGTGTTTGTGGTCGATTTTGGCTTCGCTCATCTCGGGCGCGTACCTACCTCGGTGCCCGAGCTGTGAAGGGCTCTATAGTGCCAATTATGTGAGAAAAATTGCGCCCTACTAGAGAAATAGCACCCTATAGTATATATGCGTATATCTAGAAGTGTGTGACACACACACACACACACACACACACACACACACACACACACACACACACACACACACACACACACACACACACACACACACACAGACAGACAGACAGACAGACAGACAGACAGACAGACAGACAGACACACAGACAGACAGACAGACACACACACACACACACACACACACACACACACACACACACACACACACACACACACACAGCCGCAGAATTGCGTACCTCAACTGAAGCACCCTAGAGCCTTAAAATGTCAAATCTGTTCTAAAAGATCTCTGAAGAGGAGCTGGCCAGGATAGTACACCACTCGCTGCCTCTCATTAATATATAAATCAGGTGTTCGAGTATTTCGTGAAACGTAAGTTATTATTACATTATAAACTGCGTCTTCGCGCAAGTATCATAGACTACGAGATGTTGTTGTATTATGGGCATATACCAGGAAACCGGTCTTCAAATTTTCAACGATGAGGATCTAAAGTTGGGTATGAAGAACATTGTCCGCAATCAGTCTAGTCTACTGAGACGGACATGTGTGTTGCTAACTGGCACTGCTGGTTGTCGATTAATGGCAAAAACATCGACCTTGGTAAAACAATCACCCATCGAATGGCTAGAGAAACTGAAAACATACTAATACATATACTGTATGTGCTATCTTCGAGGTTCGATAAAATCAATGCCGGTACGTTTCATCGAGTAGACCTTGAGACCGAGGAGGAACGATGAGTGGTGGACGAAGATATCCGTCTTGCCAACAAATATATCGAGCTGGTAAAGGTACCCGTTGAGGTCTACAAAATACCATAAAACAAGCCATCATGCATGCCTTCCGGGCTGTTCCAACAGCAGAAGATATCAGCCAGAAAACAATTGATCGAGTGTATCAATGAATTCTGGCAATCCTGGAGTTGGGACAGTCTCCAGCATTCAACCCCAGAGGCTCTCAGACTCTCGACTAACGAGGTACAGCCCAACCTCATTAAAACGCTACCACCTGATATGATTGATTACTGCATGTCGTACAGAGCCTTTCACACCAGATGTAAGAGAACGGCAGCTATTGCGACAGAAGCTGAGACAGGCAAAGCGGCAAAGGAAACACTGGACAACACCTAACACACACACACACACACACACACACACACACACACACACACACACACACACACACACACACACACCACACCACACCACACCACACCATGCACTCACCTTCTACCCACCTAACCCAGCACAGAGACCCCTTTTTCCGTAACTAAACTACGCACTATTACACAAATGGAATCTATAGTATATACAATGGCGATACGATACCATCAAAAACTCTTGCCGCTGCTCAAACGGTGTGCTAGTGCGGTGCAACTCCTGCCGAATTTCCTCAGCATACACAGCAACTCCTAGGAATCGTTTGGTTGGGTGTTCCAATAGGAGAGATTTTATTGTAGAACAGTACACCCTTTCTCCAAATACCGTATTCCGCGCATTTAGCTGTATGCCGGATTGAACTGGAGAAAGAAAGGTGATTTGACTAACCTCCCTATAAACTTGACCCATCTGTATATGCTGCATCCGTTCTTAGACATTGATTGACCTAAATAACATAAATTAACACTAAGACGATTCTTCTCATCTAGATTTAGTATAGTTTAGATTAACCAATTAAAGTTTCATTTTCTGTCTTCATCCTCCTTTCTTCATCGGCTTCTCCTCTTCCTCATCTGTCAGTCCTGTGTGTTCTTCTACTTGTTCAAATCCAATCCTGTACGCACTGACGAGACACTCCACAGTCTCTAGCGACTTCCATTTTGTTTCAACCAAGCTCGTACGTCGTACTGTGTATGACTTTCTGCAACACTTCGAAGATCCATTTTTGATACCTACTCGCTGTTCCACTTCTCTATCTACTAGCTGGGATTCAGGAGAAGCTGCATTCTCTAGGTCAACGTCTGCCATCGAATCGAATTACGGCGCTTGTGTAGTAGAATTACCTCGCATGTGCAGTTGCTTCCTCGCCATACATGACCGGCACTCCCTCGCGCTATACCTGCATGCCGGTATCGTTACCAGAGTCCGACAAGCAGTTAAATGCGTGGAAATTCGGTAAAGTTATAGCCATGGCTGCCACTGGCGGTCATCTATAGCTCTACGTTACATCTGGCTCGAGAACTCGGTGCCACCAATGTCCAAGAAGCTATTCATGTACATGGCAGCCTATGGAGGTTACGAGGACATCGTGCGATTGTGTTACAACTATGACGCGGTCGATTTAGACGAAGTCATGGACTGTGCCGCAAAAGGTGGTTACACGGAAGTCGTGCGTTTACGTCGAAAATTGGGAGCCATCGATTTTGACCGGGCTATGTAATGGACTGCAAGTAGCGGTCACGAAAACATCGTGAGCCTGTGTCGCGATTGGGGTGTCACCGATTCCAATCTACCATGGCCTGGGCCACGGATGGTGGTCACGAAAACGCTGGGCGACTACGTCACGAATGAGGCGCCACCGACGTCGGCAAGTCAATGGCATGGACCGCAAGCGGCGGTCACGAATCCATAGCACGTCCACCGACTTCGACGAGACCATGACCTGTGCCGCATAGTGGTCACGAGAACATAGTGCGCTTATGTCGTGATGGGGCGCCGACGCCATCGACAACCCTATGATATGTGCCTCAAACAAGAGTCACGAATCCATTGTTCGACTGTGTGGTGATTTGAGTGCTACCGACATCGACGCTGCCATGGCACAGGCCGCTGGGAAATGCTACATAAACATCGTATAGTTCTATGCATTGGTTGGGGTACCACCGACCTCGAACGGGCCATAGTGTGTGCTAAGGAGAGAAGTCACTAAGACATTGTACGTTTATATCATCAATGGTCCTCCATCTAAGCAGACAACTAGTGTCACCATCTCTGCCACCACTACTATCATGCATATCACCACAGAAAGAATTATTTTACGCGTTTTGGTTTTGCAGGTGTTAGCAATGGCATACACCAAGACTCGTCGCATGGTTCCTCGTCCTCCTCATCTCTTTCCTCCTCCTTATACTATACTAGCTCATCTTTCGTTTTCTCTACATCCATGCATGTCTTTAGAGGGAGGTGTCACATCACGCAGTGCCGAGTCGAGCGCCTCGCGACAGATCTGCCAATCCGTTGTGTATTGGGAAGAGACAGCTGAGCTCTTGATGGGTGGGTTCAAGACACGCGATGCCTTGTCGAGAGCCACCGCATTGACATAACCTCCGTTGTACAAATGAATGCAATAGGCGTTTGAGCTCCTCCATAGCTATATAAGTGGTTACATAAAATGTTGTGCGCTATTAGAGAATGAAACGTATATTATATAAAGTGTTGTGTTCTTGTAAAGCAGGGTACGGCATCGGCACTTGTCGTGACCCTCGAGAGGTTGTTCAGTGTCCCGACTGTAGGACGACCTTCCACAACGACCAGCAACGTTCGAACTGCGCTCTCCAGCCTTCTCTTATAAAGTCAGAACGGGTCGATCCCATTCCTAAAACATGTATGTGGTAAAAAACTTAAGAACAAAAGGTGCAAGAGATGAGGTCTTATCAAACATGCAGAACATCCGAAAGCGAGGCCGAACGCTCACTACGTCCAAAGATCCGTACTGAAAGACACGTATATATCAGGAAACAATGGGAACGATTCGATTTCACCAAGGATCAGAAGAGGACAGAGGACGGTCGCGATGACAATCCGACAGATAGAGAAATATGGTATAGTCTCTAGCAAAGAAAACTCATCAAATTAGCTTAACCAAGATATTCACGCGCATGGATGTTCCAGCGAAACCCCAACGATGTGCACCCATTAACGAGAAAACTCTAATCAAATACGAGCAATTTTGGGGGTTTATCCAAGAGAGATGAGCTCGTCTATAGACACCCAATTGTTGAATGTATCGGGATAGCCTTCCCATTTAACCAACGCTCGTCGCCCCTTTCTCCGTATCACCTTCTCGATGCCAAACACATCTTGGGACGTCTTTTGTAACTCTGACTCGTAGCAGGAGCCCTCTATAGCCTTTCCATTCCAGTCTCTAATCTTGTAAATCACCAAGTTGGTGTTCTGTATTTCGACGACATCGAAAACTTCTTCGGTCCAGTTGGGAGTGTATCCCTATTTAAAGGTGCATGGTCTTTTTAGCAATGCGGACACGATCACCGACTTTGAATTTTGAGTATTTTACGGATACTTCATCACCATACAGATTATTCCAAACGAGGGGTTCATTTTTTCTAGCCTTGCTGGGTGTCATTCGTATCCCTGGTGCTTTCATTTGCTAGCTACCATTCATGTTTCAAACACTTCCTGGCCTTGTCCTGCACAACGTAGAAGTAGTGCTCATTCATTTCATCGTTTGTGATGCCATATTCACTACAATCATGATATACAAAAAGACTCATTGCAAAAAAACAGACTAACCTCATCTTTCAAAAAAGTTAGCATTGTGTGGAGGAGACTATCATGGCAATCTCTGAAAAATAAGCTAACAACCTTACTTAGAGGTAGGTTACTGCAAAAGAGTATAGAATATTGCCTCATACCAGTCAGCACATAGAATGTAGTCAAACATCTTTTTGTATTCTGGAAATTCATTTAGACTGTCCCAGACAACACAACTACAAAAAAACGAGATACAATCTAGTTTCCATCTAGTCTATATCAAAGCAAACCACAAAGACAACACAACACCAACAAGCCATAATTTACATTCACTGTTATATCCAATTATACTGTATTAATTCACACTTAGCTGCTGGGTGTTATAAGCCGAAAACTACTAGGGTGCCAATCCGTGAGTATACAAGTACGTGCAACAAACTGAAGTGATATGACCAATTCTACTACAAGACTGAATCTATGCATACTTCAGATGTATATTGGCCATTAACATGAATAGATACTATATCAATAACGACACGCGTGCGCGCGCACACACACACACACACACACAGTGGCAAATGTCAAGTGGATAAGGAGCTGCCGTTAAACGGTAATGCCCTCAGCCAGATGGCTGGATTTCTGTGCACTAAGCAGGAGCTATGGGCCATGCTAAGCAATTCCTGGAGCCTGGCTAGTGCTCGCAACGCCAACTGTGGTGTGGGCACTCGAAGTCCTACCTGGACGACCCAGTGGCTGATGGACTTTGTAGCAGTCAGATGCCTTTGCCACCCCAGTCAAAGACCAGGTACTCATTTATACTCCTGAGTTGAAAGAAGCAATTGTGTGTAAGTTTCTTGCCCAAGGAAATTATGCCATAGCTCGCCATCACTTAAAACTGCAACCCTGCAAGGTCCCGGATGTATTAACTCCATAAGATGACTCTCCAACCAACTGAGCTATCGCGCGCGCGCGCGCGCACACACACACACACACACACACACACACACACACACACACACACACACACACACACACACACACACACACACACACACACACACACACACACACACACAAGCAGAAGTCTGAAAGCTGAGCCCTACCACTATCAAATCCTACGCACTCACCCTTCAAGCAAGGCTAATAGTTGCACATTGAACAATTGTATATATCCAAAACAAATACTTTCAAAGCACAAGTTAAGGTTCATTAGGACTGACGTGGCGGTTAATTCAATTTACAGTAATCCGTAAAAGCATCAAATCGCTCCAGAAGATTAGCTGAAGCAGAGACACGTACAAAGCTGTCTGACCTCGCCATAGTTTGTCATGAATCAGCCAGAATTTTCCGCAAAGCCATGCAACCAGTCCGGGCGTCTCAAACGTTCTCTCAATAGCGCTGCAACAGCTAAGATAGGCCAGGCGCCTATATCCAAACAACGCGTTTTCTATAGCATGAGAACGGCGGCGGAGCGACGCGCAAATTGGGGCGGGGCATGAAAAAGACATCCGAGTACATGAACTAGGGTGAGCTTTCAGTAGGCGTTTCCTGTCGAGAAGCGCTTTCTGATGTGGAACTAGGCGACAGAAACTGCTTATACACGTCTATACCGTATTACCCAGCATTTAGATGCAGGGCTCCTATTATAACATTTTGGTACTAGCTATGTGCCTTTGTACAGTGTGGTTAGGGAATATGCTAGAAACCATGGAATTCCCTGGAGGGTCGAAAACAAAAGAAGACATTACTGATGATAGTTACAGTTCCGACGAAAGTTTGCAGCATTTCTAACTGATGAATGAGAGCAATTGTTACTGAAAATATATCTGTGAAGGAAGCAAACTAATCAGAATCAGTACATCAAAACAAGAAGTAACATGAAATGTTTGCCACAACACAAACTCATCTGAGATGTCATTGATTAAGATGAGAAGGAAAAGAATTAAAGGTACAGCAGTACTCATCTGTATGGATGACACTTGCCCGTTAGGTGCTTCACTATAGCTATGCAGAAGTCATCAGGAAGCTGTAAAAGAGTGACATCACATAGTTCGGACCTGTTAATTAATTAAAGCGCACAAGTTAGCACATTAGTGGTATGTCAAAGACACACTACTAAAAACTTCTTTCAGCCATCTATCAAGCTAGTGCAGCACACTGTAAAGTACGTGAGCATTACTACTGATTTCGCTTTACCAGAACCCCAAGCAATCACATATGACGTAGCCCTATGATCTAAAAAGTTGTCTGTGATACTTTCACTGTAGCTGCTTGTTGTATTTAACTTCTCTTAGTTGTTCGATACTGTTCGAATCCCGTAGCTTGTACCACCGGTTTCCAGAACGCTTCCTGTACGTCGGAGAGTCTTCTCTTACGGGTAAAGAAGACAACAAACCTTTCATCTGACCGATCAGGTCACTATGCTCCCTTGCCATCCTTGGTGATGATGGGCGCTTCACTGTTGCAAGTGAAGAACAAGATTTACCATCACCTGACTTTACTAAATTTGTTTTCTGCTTCTGAATGTGTCCTGCAGACGAACACCGACCTTTAGCATCAACTGTATCCACTTTGTTTTCGTGATTGTCAGACACAGCTATAGGTGTAAAACCCCTTTGCTGTTGTCTGGAACACAACTGCTGACTTGCAGAGTATATCTCATTGACCGGAGACGACATTCTCCCTTCATTTGCTGAGATTCTAGTCCCAACAGTTAAGAAGTGTTCATTCTCGACAAGTCTAGAGCCTCCATAAGGTATGTCCTTATCTTCTGCCAACAACGCAACATGTGGATCAGGATCAACACATTCTACATAAATTTCTGGAATGACAGGTCTCTGAACAGCTCCAGAAATTGCAGGCATTTCATAACCCGCGGTAGTGCAGGATGAAGAACCGCTAGCAGAACCACCTACCCTAGTTGGACGTGTACGGCTCTTTCCTCTCTTGGTGGTAGTAGTCGTTGCAAAAGCTGCGCGCGACGATGCTCGAATCAAGTCTCGTTGACCCTCTCTGCTAACGACGCGACGTTCAAGACTTGAGTGTGCTCTAGGTTTGGCACCTCTGTCCGAGATGGCAACTGGCTGGTAGTGAGAGTTTCCAACCTTTTCAACTCGCCTAGCTGAAATGAGAAGAGAACGTGCTAAACGTTCAGTCGCTTTCCGTTCACGATTAAACTCCCTCGCATGAACATCGAGCCTCTTCGCCAGCAACCACTGTTCCCGAGCATTGGCTCCAACTAAGCGATACGCAGCGCCAGTATGAATAAGATTGTATTCCTTCCGAGTGTTTGCTTCCAAAACTGAATGATTTCCAACCGTCGAAGATCGTCTTCTGTACATGTGTACAACGCCAAGGTTACTACGCAATGTCACCTAACGAAAGTCACGTAAATAAGATTTAAGCTCCAGAGCCCGAGTTAGGCGCCTAGCTGCACCTATTCATTCACCTTATTGGCAGTGGCGATGACGTCTTTCAGATCGTAATACTGACCGAAAAACAGCGAAAACCCAGCTAGTAATCGACACAGTCCAAGTTTCATCGGAAGGCATTCCGATAGTATACTTGAAAACTGAAGCCATCATCACTGCTCTCTTGGATCAGAACTAAAGAAATGGCACTACGTGAGTATGAATAAAACAAGTGTCTTGCTCCCAATATCTACGCATGTAACGACAACATGATAAATATGATAAAAACGAAATAAATAAAGCGTAAGTGCTGAATCACTCAGCTATCACAGCAGCGTCTGCAGGAGTTCGTGTGGATTTGGGTACGTTTGATCTTCACTGCTCTCGTCTAACTTTCAAGGCTACAACCATTGCTCAGTTAGCTACAGACTTCTACTTCAGAAAAGAAACTTGAGTGAAGTCTCATAAAACAAATGCGACGACGAACATAACGACTGGCTTTACTAGCAACTCACACCAACTTAAATTTCATACACCCAAAAAATTGATATTGTTACAGGATCTTAAAGTACGTCTAATAACAAAACGATTACTAGACTTCACTTAAAACAGGGGCGTACCGTGGCATGGGCTAAATGGGCTATAGCCCCCCCAGTTTTTGTGGGCGTTTCCCATTTTGTCAGGTGAAAACTAGCGTTACGTAGCTTTTGGAAACGTGCGCGTCTGTTTACAGTCTGGATGTTCGAGGCCGAGCATGCGTGTCTCACACTAGGCTGCAGACATACTAATACAATTTTTGTCAAAGGGGCGTGTCAGTGTTCGGGTATTTCAGCCCCCCCAATTCCAATGGCCACGGTACGCCCCTGCTTAAAATATTTAATAATTGTGAAAAATACAGTTAGGTAGCAAATCATTGTTTGAAAAGTGATTGATGCAACCAACCTAGTAGTGACAGATGTGCTTCCAAACATGCTGGCATTTGCAGCTGCATTTACTGCTATGTCTAGACAAGAAAAAGCTGGTATTACTAACTCGTCAGCTTTTCCAAATGCCAAAACATTGCACGAGGATATAACTAATTTCAAGTACCTCCCACAATGAACCATTGCATGGAACTAGTCACATACTACTATAGTAATAAAAAACAGCAATAAAATAACGTGTTCACGTGCAAACCAAGGCATTTTCTAAAATAATTGTTATTACTACGAAAGTATCAAGTGTATTACTTCCTAATTGTGTTACTCACTTAACAGCTATTTATATACGCTATTAGAGTCTCTGTTACACAACTGCAATTAGACTTCACAATTCATACCTGCATTTAACCAATTTCTGTTAATGAAATGTCATTAAAGCTCATTTCTAAAAACACTTTGAACAATTTAAACTCGAGTACGTTACTGGCAACCCAACTTGTGAAACACAACTGACCAACAAAAAACCAGTCAAACTATTTATTCAAACAGTAACCCAATCAGTAACTAGTCTACTGCATACATTATCTAGTAGTGTTATAAATACAACACCAATTTTAAAAGCAAACTATTACAATAAAATAATACTAACTACAAATTTGTATCAAAATTTGTATAGCATCAATAATACACAGCTTCTTCTGACAGCCCAGTAAGTAAATGCAATTTCTAATTGGCTAACCATACTTGCCACAGACAGCTCGTTCCCATCTGTAAGCACAACTTTAGAAGCATTAGCTGCTGCAGCCACCTGACAGAATGTAAAACAAGGCAGTTTCTAAGAATTTAACAACAATTGCTATTAAAACATTACACATACACTTAATCCAGCAAGACCAGTCATTCCAGCACCGAGTTCACACACTCGTCTCTCACTGCATTCAAGCAAAACAGCAACTAATAATTGCCACCACTGTTAAACAACTAGCTACCAAACTGTAGCAAGCAAGCAAGCAGTAAACTCTATAAAAATATTCCTTTGTACTACCATTGCATATTGTCTTAACCTCACGGTAAACTGTTTATGGCAAGACAAGTCAAATAATGTAAGATTGACAGTCTAGCTGCTGCCTTGGTCACTGCTATACTGTTACAGCAATTTGATTGTCTATTCTAACCCAGATGCACAAGACAAATGGATGCTGTACACAACCACAACATTAGAATAAGATTAATTAATCCTTTCAGTCACTAAGTTCATTGTTCTCATTGAAATTTAACAAACAGCAATCTTGTAAGAGTTGCTTTACATTTAGATGTACATGTAATTTTTAAACTACCAGAAAGACTCCTAATACACAATGGGACAGCTGAGGAAGATGCCTTAAACATGGAATATGCAATTACAATTGACATGATGTTTAAGTCAAGACATGAAAACAAGGCTTGCCATAGTCTCACTATATATGAAATACAAATGTTGTATATCTTAATTCTATGGTTTTGGCAAATGATTTGCAAGGAGGTTTGTTGGTTTTGTGCAACAAAATGTGTCTTGCAATAAAAATTGCAAGTAAAACAACAATGGAGAAACTAGCATATTGATCAATGATTACATTTGCTGTAAGGATTGCACAAGCTCTGAATAGCAGGATCAGTAGATTTGAGATTAATATACCAGTTTTATAGGTAATCTAAGATGGTGCACAGTACTGGTAGATCTAAATGAGATCATATAAACAATACGGCATTCATGACAACAAAGTCAGTCATGAAGACTGACAGTGTCTGGGTGTGTTTCCAATAGCTTCGCGTTAAACTAGTTTAGCTTAATAGGCTTTGGAGAAGTCAGATGTACACGTAAGCTGTATTTCTTCTAAAATTCGGGAAGGGAGGACACTCTTTGCAAGTGAAAGAGTATTTAGTGCGTCTAGTATGTGAAATAGAGCTACGTTTAAAAGGCTTTGAAATTGTGTATTAAATAATTTCAATAAATCTTACATTTTGAAAAAGCAGAGAACACATTGTTAATCTTGTGTTTGCTGGTCAATGGATAATCAACTGCTTTGTTTGCACTGAACTGTTTTGTTTGCACTGAAATCAATTAATGTACTGAAATTGTGTAGAACTATTTGATAGAACATTGTATCATGTCACATGACCTTTTGGCATTCTGATTGGTTGAGAGAGTGGTATAGATTGTTTGTACTCGACCATACCACTGTCAATAGCAACCACTATACCCTACTGTTGCTAGATCACCAAGACAACATAGCTAGAAACAATAACACAGATATTTTAATTATATATCATTTAATCAATTACATTAAGAGATGAAACGTTCAAGTACTTAAGATTGCATCAATCACATGAGAACAGAAAACCTAGCACACTAAATGGTCAAGCAGGACAACAATTGTTCGTCATCTGATGGATTCAGGAACTGACTATTGTTTGTTGAAACAAAAGTTTACAGTTTGAACGTGGCTAAGCTGGAAATGCTGTCTTGGCCTTCATTGATTAGACATCTTTCTTGACATGATGCAAATTACTTGTTGTACTATTCATTAGTTAGTAGAACATTTAGATGAATATGATTAACATTACTATGCTACCATGCTAGATGTAGTTTTATCAGATCAGTTGTTTCACTGCATGTGTCGTTACCATAAAAATGAAAAAGCACTAAAGTGCTAAACCCTAGATGGCTACCCGGTTGTTCTCTTTCTCATTAGTTCTACACCACTAGGCTGTAATTTTTTGACAAAATGTTTACGTAACTAATTAGAGCTTAAGGTTGTTCAAACTTGTCGACGATTTCACAACCATACAAAGCACACGCTTTTTTGAAGCTCCTGCCATCTCCAAAGCGTACACAATGTTGCTGATGCACAATTCAATTATTTGACCATGATTCCATCTATTAGGGTTGACATTAGGGTTGACATGTAGTCTTAAACGCTTCTGCATTGGAACAGTTACTATTCTTTCATTCCAGTTGACCCACTCAGAATATGTCAGCTCAAGGTTTCCGGTCATTCAAGTGGACAAAGACAAAACCATTTGAGAACGTCATGGTAGAGAAAGCTGGGCTCTTTAAGGACAGCTGTTGTTGTTCTAGAACAGTGGTTGTACATGTTTCCAAATCTCGTACATAAGGGTGACTAGCACGGAAGCAATAATGATGCAATTTCTGAACACGAGAAACTGAGAAATTGGCACTACTCAGTTGCTACCGGCCAATATAAAACATACAGAAGCCATAACCCCTCCTACAGTGTGTGTCTGTATGCTCATAAAATTGTCGATAATTTTTAATGACCCCTTATCCTGTGTTGTGTTGTTGACATAGCAGCATGCGTCATTGCTACGCTTAGAAGATAATTAGCTCTTGTGACAATTTAGCACATGCTTTAATAAACTAAAGACTTTGATACGCAGAATCCTGAACCTTGTGCATAGGCTCAGTTCAGAAGACTGACTGTGATATTGGGAAAATAGGAGTCATTGTGATTTTTGTAAGTCTAAAAGTGAGAGTAAACAGAGATTGGACTGACAAGTGCAGTTGTACAATACGATGCTAATAATAACAGCGATAAACAACCTAACCCTATCGCACGTTGTTGGTCATTGGTCTACGGCCAGCAATAACATCCCTAGCGCTTCCTCGCCTAAAGTAATGACATGCATAAACACCACATATGATGTCATTAAACACCAAACACCACTAATCTGTATGCATGATGGACAGTAAAGCACAAACAAAGAATGCTTAATGGAGTACTGCGTGCTGCAAAAGCAGTTGAAACTTTTAGCTTGAGAAGTTCAATTGTTTACTGTTGTGGCAGTTTACTTTTTCTGTTAAGAGAACCTTCTCTGTGCAGTGACATATTAATTAAATTTATTGCTAGGAGTATACTGATAACACTCTGTGCAATTTAATAAAAGTCATTTAAAGAGGAACTCCAATGGAAATACAACCTGATCTCAAAATGTAAGCTTTATCGTGAAAAATCATGCCCACTACTTTCAAGCAAACAGTTGCTTTGGTAGCAGAGAAAACGTGGGTTAAGTACGGAGGATGCGCCAGGCTCATACATCATTGGCGCTAAGCTCTGCCTACACCAAGTAAATTGCCTGCATAGGTCAGTTATCTTGCCAGTAAACTACACAAAAACTAAATGGGAATGGTAATTATAAAGGGATTTTGTGTTTTTTAAAGCCTTAGAAATATGAAGTAGGATGCTAGAGGCCGTTTTCTCCCAGCAGACTTGAGCCTTTCCTCTCACAGAAGATGAGGCTAGCGCAATAAACTCAACAGTAATTAGCGTTAGCCTTCATTCTATTAATCTACAAAGAGAAACACTCAGAGGATTCAAATATGAGGTACTCTTGGAGAGATCTGAGTAAGCAGACACGCCCTTTCAAATAACGGCTGAACGAAATGTTACAGGTGCAGAATGGCTTTGATTGAGCCTTAGGCTTTTACTTGAGCACAATGATGTAGACAGTGTATCTAGTACTGTAGTACGTAAGTTGTTTACACCCTGTACAGTGTGTAAACTCACGACCATGGCAATATATTGCCCCTTCGTCATTCCCAAATATTCAATCCTCTATCTCGGCTCACGAGGCATCTAGAAGCCATGCTGATCGCCAAAGATGAGCACACTGGACTGCTCCTAAATTTGACGTGGACGTAGGACTAGAAAACAATAAGAAGGAGCGTGTCTGCCTACGCAGGTTTCTCGAAGAGAAGTAAATTCTACGCTTCCTGGACATACTTGAACCTTGTGCGTGTTTCTCCTCGTAGATCAATAGAAGGAAGGCTGATGTCAAACACCGTTGAGTTTTATTGCACTAGCCTCATCTTCTGTGGGAGGAGAGGCTAAAGTCTGCTGGGAGAAAACGGCCTCTAGCATCCTACTTTCGTTACAAGAGCTCTTCTAAGGCCTTAAAACAAGATCCATCTATAGACACCATTCCCGTTCAGTTTTCGTGTAGTTTGCTGGCAAGATAACTAAGCTACGCAGGCAATTATTTGGTATAGGCGGAGCATAGCGCCAATAACGTATGAGCCTGGCGCATGCTCCGTACCTAACCCACGTTTCCTCTGCTACCAAAGCGACTGTTTGCCTGAAAGTCGTGCAGCACAAAGTTTCACAATAAAGCCTACATTTGAGATCAGGTTGTATTTTCATTGGAGTTCCCCTTTAACATCAGTTAAACTCCTATGCAAGTAATTACTTCAAATTAAGACATAATTGAAAAAATGTCTTGCAAGTGACCAAACACAAATATGCTAAATCTAAAAAGCATTGTTTAATCACCTTATCCAGTTGGCATGCAAAGTTTAGCTGACAAAAACACTCCAAAAAGGCCTCACCAGCCTATACCTGTATGCATTTGCTAATACCATTCATAAAAAACAAATTTAATGTACCTGAAGCAGTCTTTATGTCTCAGACAATGATAAGCAAGTACTTCTTCCGACGACCAAACACCTAATGAAACAAACTGCTTTAGCAATTTCTACATATGGTAATTTAACATTTAACATCGAGCAAGTATTCCTTCATCTTATTTCATCATTATAAATTCTATCACAGCTTCTGCATGAAACAATGGAATTTGAAGCAATTCATTCAAATTTCCTGACAGAGAAATGCATTCTACCAAATACCATAGTTCTTCATTAAGTGTTGTCCTCATGTTTACACCACAAATTAAGAACACTGCTTACTTAAAAGTAAACACTGTTTTCAAATACATGTAATACAGATCTATGTGTCAATATGCACTCTACATTCAACATATTATTGCCATGTGCATATAAAACCAACATGTTAGGGTAATTTCAACACATTTTCATCAACTTTTGTCTTTCGCCTTCAATGTCATCATTATTTCTAAGCACAAGCTCCTCCTCAACTTGTACAGCAGCATGTTCAGTCATTCTCCTTCAATGCATCTATACTTTTAAAGGTGTTCTCTCATCTCCATTTTTTGTTCTCATTCACAAATCTTCCCATCTCAATTACACCAAGCTGTTAAAGAGCAAAACAGGTTTACAGACAAACAGTTTGGTTTTAAGAAAGGCAATAGTTGTGGTGACTGTTCATTTGTAGTTAGAGAAACTATAACGTGTTACCTTTTCGGTGTATGGTTCTGCTTTAGATCTATCAAAAACATTTAATATAGCCTCCTACTACTGTCTTCTAGTAAAATATAAAAGAGGAATGTTTCTGCCTATGTTGTAAAACTACTAAAACTCTGGTATTCATCATAAAGTATACAATTAGGTAAAACAAGAAACTCTCCGATGGTTTTAGTGTAACAAATGAAGGCAGACAGAGAAGTTTTTTCACCTTTTATATTTAATGTTTATGCAAACAAACTACTAAAGGAATTGTGTCTGTTTCTGGTTATGGTGCAAGGATTAGTACTATGCATTGTGCCTGTGTTTGTTGCCTATGCTGATGATATTACATTGATATCTGCAACTGTAAACGGTATGCAAGAAATGTTGGATATTTGTAGTTCTTTGCAGTCGAAACAATTTCGTAGTTAATGCAAAAAAAGAGCGTCGCTGTGGTTTTTGAAAAAACCCAATGAAAATCTATTGCTGATCTCAAGTTATGTCTGGGCGGAGAAAACTTTGCTTACACGAAAACACCTGAGCATTTTATGAATATGAATTTGCGTGACGGCAATATGATAAAGGAAAAATTAAAACATACTACGGAGCAGTTAATCGTTCATTGCTAGATTGGGAGGAATCTGTTTGAATGACAATGTGCAAATGAAAGTCATTGATACTCCTCTAATTGCTTTTTGAGTTGTGGATGTCATCTATGGAATATAGAAACTCAACTCTAATTGTGTGTGTGTGTGTGTGTGTGTGTGTGTGTGTGTGTGTGTGTGTGTGTGTGTGTGTGTGTGTGTGTGTATGTGTGTGTGTGTGTGTGTGTGTGTGTGTGTGTGTGTGTGTGTGTGTGTGTGTGTGGTGTGTGTGTGTGTGTGTGTGTGTGTGTGTGTGTGTGTGTGTGTGTGTGTGTGTGTGTGTGTGTGTGTGTGTGTGTGTGTGTGTGTGTGTGTGTGTGTGTGTGTGTGTGTGTGTGTGTGTGTGTGTGTGTGTGTTTGTGTGGTCACTAACACTATGATGCAGTACAAGCCCCTACTACTGCAAAAATGCCCCTTACATATATTGCCAGTGTTGTTAAATCCTGTCAATTGCTCTAGTGAAATGGTCTTCGGACAGTGCCTAGTCACAGCAAATTTAGCTACCAGCAGTTGTCTGATAAGTTTACAAAAAAATCAACCTTATGGTAAGACGGAAGTCTGGTACGAGAGAACAGCTGTACTCAAACCACTGTTCTTCCCCAGCAATCGGTAAAGCCCTCACTGCAAGAAGACCAAATGACTCGAACGTTCCTGAAGAAGTAAGAGCAGGCGTAGTTCCCTCCCGTACGAAAATGTCAGTTGTCTTCTGGAGAACAGCTGCTCTCAGATATTTCCATCTTTGTTTGCCTGAATACATGAAAGCCTAGGATTATGATATAAACTGCATTCTCTTTAACAAATTTTGCTAGCGTGCGCTAAAAGGATCCAGCTGTGTGTTCAGTCCATTCGATGAGCTCTTTCAGTCAACGCAATAAAACCAAGGGGTTTCAGTCTGACAAAAGAAAAAATCCAAGAAAACGTATTGCAAAATTCACTGGCGGTAGAATTTCGCTTGATGTTCCTGCGCCGAAGCAACCGAGATGCCAGACGTCGACAGCATGCAGGTTTACACGTGTAGGCGTTTTTAGGAAATTATTGTATTAATTTGATATTGTGTATTGTATACTAGCAAGACAAGTCTAATGTCTGAAGCTCGCGATCGGGTCATGGAGGTAGGTGATGAGAAAAATGTAGACAAATGAAATTATTCATTGTAGATGACAATTGAATGCTAGAATTAATTAATAAGGTATAGTTCTCTTCTGTTTGTTCTAACGCTGAAATCAGTCTCAGTTTGTGTGCTTGTCTGTTTGTCTGTGTGTTCTAAAAATTTTAGTTACTAAACTGGATCCGAGCTAGCAGACATAGCTAAACAAATTAGAAAATATAAAATAATGCCTTATTAATATCATTGAAGTTAGAACCTCTGTGACTGTCAAGACATGATAACCCGCTGGGTCTAGGGGCTTTCCACACTTGCACTTCTTAACAGAAGCTGGCAAGGCCACTGGCAAACTCAGCCTTACGAAATCTGCTAGATGGTACAAGCCAGGATTTAAAGCAAGCCGTTGTAAGCTATGTAATCAACTCATGCACCATTACCTATTCTCTACGTGACAATAAGCGGACTGCGTCTTTGTTTTCGGAATTTCTTATCACTTGTTGTCCTTGATATTTTGTTTGCTTTTCTGAGAGTCAGTGCTGTATTTTTTAGTGTCATATAGTAAGTCCGTCATCACCTGCTCTAGATTTAGTGACTGCTGCAAGTTGTATGTCTGTCTGTCTGTCTGCATGTTGAATACATATGTATTTTAAATTTATGCTACAGTACAATGGCAAATAGCTACGTTGAAAGACGTTTGGTGACCAAGTAAAAATTATTGATCACCAGTGATTGTACAGCCTTGGAGTACCGGACCAAGGCTCATTAAAATGCCTTGAAATCCCAGACACAGCTGTGCACAGCAATACCTACTGTTAAAAGTTTTATAAAGGTACAGGTTTAATGTGCACTTACAGTAGTACTAGATGTAGATGTTAAAGATGTGGATTGTCAGCGGGATTAAAATTAATGATCTCGCAATGACGTCCACAGGAACCTTCTTGCACTAAGGGTTGACGAGTTGACCAGGAACGAATGACATGATGATCAGTGACAGTCACAAAAGAGCACACGACAAGGTGGCTACAATTGCATTCAGAGCACTATGCCTTTAACATTTGGTTAATTGGGACTTCAAGTTCACACAGTAGGTTACTAACTGAGTTATGTGATTGTAATCACTTGAAAGTACACCACTTCAATTGTGCAGCTTTACCACCTGCATGCAAATCTGCAGTCGATAGCTGCAATTGAAAGCCAAAGTCAAGCGGCGATCGAACAAGAGTAGACTAGGTTGCCTTTGGCGATGTATGAGCGATCAGTTGCTTGCCTACCATGCAAAATGATTGCATTGGCAACCAAATTGATTGTATTGTGGAGCCCTGCTACAGCTACTAATACTAATGAATACAAGATTATTTGACGTGTTAATTAAGTATGCAAGGACCACATTGGTCTAAACACAATAACAATTGAGATGTCTGCCTGTCTGTTTGTCTGTCTATCTGTCTGTCTGCCTGTCTGTCTGTCTGCCTGCCTGCCTGCCTGCCTGCCTGCCTGCCTGCCTGCCTGCCTGCCTGCCTGCCTGCCTGCCTGCCTGCCTGCCTGCCTGCCTGCCTGTCTGTCTGTCTGTCTGTCTGTCTGTCTGTCAGTGGTAGAATATTTTCATAAATCGACAGAGAATAAACTAAAAGAATGTTCAGCAACCACCAAGGCTGCCAACAAAACACTAAACTATCTAGCTAACAACTGCTCAGAAGACAAATCAAACTCTACATGTCCACAACTAGAGAGTCTACTGAGTTTTCTTGCAATCATTCTAGTGTTGCAACGCTGAAGAGGAACTGAGAATCATCGTTTCCAGAGAACTTTGAAGTTTCTGCCATTTTTATTCCTTAGCTCACTGTTAGACCAAAGACATCGGTTAAGATAGGCAGTGGCAAGACAAATATGCTGCACTCACAAGAGAGGAGGAGAAGAAAAATATGTGGATGAGGGCAGCAAGTTTCTTGAGGATTAGTCTTGCACTGGTTTTCTGTAGAATGGCAGAGAAGCGCTTCCTTTAATACCTAAAAAACTCAGTCGGGTTGTTGCATGCTTCTGCATGGGTCATTCGATCTTGCAGCAAGAGTAGTTAGGTATTTCTCTACACCTTTACCCCATGTAGTGTATTGCAAAAATGAAGTACGAAGTTAGGGCTGCTGCCTCCTAGTAGCTGTAGATTGCTATATTTCTCCTGCTTGTTTTTCCCCTTCAAATGCCACAAGTCCATTCTTGACACACAATTTCCTAAGGACTTATAAGCTCCGGGATGGGTGGGTGAGGATAAACTAGATATTTGTTCAAGTTTACACCGGAACCCTTTCCAACATCAAAGACCACTATGTCATGTCAATTGTCAGTCAGACTGTAACAGCCCTCTGTCTTTTTTTGTGGTGTAAGCCCACTTTCCTCAAGCACTCACTCCATCCAGCAACTGCTGAGTCTTGTTGCCAGATAGGACCACCACCCTGTTTATAAGTGAGTATGGAAAATCCATGCTCATCTATCTCTCTTTCACATCCACAGTGAGTTACGTACCAGACCTCTCGATGGCTATCCATAGCCCATCTTCATCAAACCTACTAAACGATTCGTTAGGCTGAAGTGTGATCTTACTGTGAAGACGGAAGTGCTGTTAACCATGTTCCACTGCCACTGCCCTAAACAGACCTCAAGCGAGCAGCATCCCTTTGGCTATCATTGTGCTCCATGCAAGATAGGACGTTGCATCTCACCATCTCTTTTGACTGTTTCATTGTCTGTTTGTTTCTCTTTTACTGTTTATAGTGTCTCCCTTGCATTAGTTGTCTGTCTGTCTAGCTGTTTATCCGTTTGTTACAAATGCACACCAACTAAAATTAGACAATCCCCCTATTGAGTTGTAGTTGTAGTTAATCTGTCTGTGTAGCTGTGTGTGTATATCAGTAATTTGTGGTTGGTTTTAATTAAGGTGGAAGGTAATAATGCTATAGCTTAAGCCTTGTTGATGTGAAGAGAAATAGGATTATAATAACTGAAACTTTGTTTAGGATTCCTTACTTAATGATGCAGATGCATATCAATTGCTCATTGGTTCTGTACAAGATGCTTTTGCTACTACTGCAGAGAAAGCAGAGAGCTGGCATGGAAATGTGATTACTCTAAAAGTGACTTTGGTTTTTCAATTACTGATTATTATAATAACAATTGTGCATATTTGGTAGGACAAAGTTTTTGACATTCAGGAGGTGATTGAGTCAAACAGTCATAGTGGTTCTCACTTAGAAGATATTAACGCAACAAAGAAAAGGGCAGACAGAGTAAGTTGGAGCAACCAACAGTTTTCAGAAAAATCAAGTTCTGTGGCAATCAACACATTTAAGGGTTCTGTTGATAATAGATAGTAAACCTACTGTAAGAAATTGAATGCAAGTTTCTATCTTTTCAGAATTATCATCAGATGATTCATTTTGCAAACATTTTGAGCATGAATTATCTGAAGAAGGCATAAAGCAGTTGGAGATACTTTACACTAAGGGAACAGAATGGCAGGCTGTGTCTACAAATGTTGTATGACTGCTGTGGTGTATATGAAAGAAGTGCCAATATTTTATTTTTTATATTGCACTTAGCTGACTGGTGTTGAAAACATTAGTGGAATTGTTCATCCAGTAGTCATCTCTTCTAACTTGGCGGCAAGTTGTCATCAGAAGACTATTACTAATAGCAGTGACTTTGAAGTGCACAAGTCAGCACCCACTGAATTCAAGGTAATTGAATTAGTATTTCAGATGATGTACTTGAACAAATCTTTGTTCTGTGAGTAGCTTGTAGCTCGGTTAGCAGGCCGTTGGTCACTATTGAATTCCCCAAGTGGAGGAGACACTCAGTGCCATGGATTTACTATGTGGCAGGCAGAAATTTTTGAAATGTTGAATGGCTATCAGGTTGCATATTGCAGTGTTTGGAATACAGTGCGTATTTGGTCAATTAGGCACTTTTAGGATGTTTTGTATGCTCAAGAAAACCAGGATAACGCTGACGAACTAAGAAGACTGTATTGTTTACATTCCCTTAACCATGTTTTGAAGTGAGGATGTTTCAAGTTTTGCTGCTCTAGTGTTTATAGTGAGCACAAAGGTGTTTAGGTCTCAGTATAGAATATTGAGAAACAATGCAAAGTATGTAAAGGCGCAGCAAGAGGGAGTGGATCCCAAGGAGATGTAAGAATCTGTAAATTATTCTTGATGTTTGGTACTTAGAAGAATCTGATTGGTAGCTAGTTTGTCTGTTACCTGTTAGTATAGTCGTTACGTTACCTGTTAGTATAATTGTTACTGTAGAAAAGAGCTAGCAATGCTATTTTGGTAGACGATTTGCTGTTTAAATTTAATGCAAAGGCAGACATCTATGCTGCTTACTGCTTTGCATAACACATCAGAGAGAATTATAAATCATAGTGTACATATAGTACCTAAATTTCTTGTCAGTGTACAACTCCAGTTGTTGCAGCTAGCTGGCAAGATCTTTGGAAGAGTCATAATTGTATGTATATTACTACATAGGCCACAGAGCTCTTCAGAAAGTGGTGTGGCACACCAAACATCTAAGATGATTTGCATATTGTTGACAGAACACTCAGTTCTACATACATTAGAATATGTTAGTCTTATCATGCTCAATTATGGGACTAAATTTTGCCAAAAATGTGTGCTCTTTCATCATTTGGTAGAGCAAACTTTCTCATTGTTTCAGTAATGTCTATCACTCTGTCTGATGTATGTACAGTAAACGCAAGTGATTAGGTCTTTCATGGTGAGGATTAGGCTTGAGTGTCCAGCCGGTCATTTTCCCCTATGATGGAAAGCCTTTTCGAATCTCTGTGTAGTTTTTATCATAGGAGGACGTCTTCAAAATGGTCTTGTATCTCTTGAATAATGTCAATTTGGGGACGTTGGCCATTAGCAGCAACCTTTAACATTCCTTAAATTTAGTATAAAGAACAAATTGGGATGCTTCGAACCTTTCAATTTCACCTATCAACTGCTTCCGTTCTGTGTTTCAGCATCGTGCTCGTGCTTAATCTGTTGTTGCAGGGGTCTTCAACTGTTCAAGAATGTGGTTTTGCAGTGTTTCAAGAATGTGGTTGAGCAGTCTCAAACCAACAGTAGTACTTTTGTCATGCTTTCATGAGACATACACTGTACTGTAGTATCCTTGATGATTGGCCTGCCATACCAATCAACCTGGCATGAACACAACTTCTAAAAGGGTGAAGAAGTCTCGGTTCTTGTCATCTTGTTGGGCCAGCACAAACATATCTTATTCTTCACAACAAAACTAACTCAACTGTCAAACCCTCTTGTTATGAAGGGATTTTTGCTACATCTTTTGAAACTTTGATGTTCAGGCAAACGACAGCTCTAACGATTTCACTCTCAAAAAGGCTGTGTTCTTCTCCTCTTCCAATCATCCTAATGCAGGGGAAATTAGTGTACAAGTTTTTACATACTACCAGACAGCTTATCAGCAAAGTGTAAAGTGTAATTGTTGATCGTCAGATATAGCTTTTGATGGCTGTGTGAAACAGCTGGGTTCTAGATTACATGTGTGTTATGGATAACAGAATGGAACGAATAATTCACATTATTATTGACCAGCAATCTATAACTAAAGTGTGATAAGCTGTATATTGTAGGATTGGAATGTTTTGTGGTATTTTCAATTTTGTGATTTGTAATTTTTAAAGAAATTACAAAAATTAAAATTTACAACATATACTACTGTACTTATGGCCGGCATTGATTCAGTAGAAATCGCAAAAAACAAACTGCATAATGCTGTAGGTGGGAAATCACAAAAAATGTAGATTTGCAAAGCATACCGATCCTACATCATGATGTCTATTAGGCTATCCATGGTGTTCATGTTCATTCAGTGACTGAACACTAGCATGCTTTGGTCAGTTCTCATGTAGGTTTTTGCATAGTTGCAGTGAGTGTTGTGATCAAGGATTTACAAGGCCCAAGGTTTTAGTTGTGTTGCCATTTCGTAATACAGCTTTAAAGGTGATTCAAACTATGATCAAGCTTTTGATGCCGGAAGAAGAGGTGATCTCATTGTTTATCTGAGACAACTGAGAAACTCATGTTATGATTGGCAGAAATATGTTGGTCACAAAAAGCGTTTTCAGGAAGAGTACGGTTGTTATGAAGAAGACGAGGCATCTATTTATAAACCAGGTCTAGCTTGTTTTGTATTTGTCTAGTGCTCAACTTAGAATTCAGGCATTTGGTTTTAGAATCATACAGGAATATTTTTAGAGGAAATGTGGATGATTGCTTTCGCATTGGAATTCAGATTCAGAAGAAATTTGTCAAACTCTACACAGACTTCTACTCATCTGATGTAATTGTTGCATCTCCACTAGGGTTGAGGACAATGTTATGTAGGTAATGGACATCATTCTTGCTCATGCACAGTTGGTATACATTTGTAACTTGTTCTCTTTAGTGACAAGAAATCTGATTATGACTTCTTGTCATCAATTGAAGTTGTGATCATGGATCAAGCTGATGTGTTTCTCATGCAAAACTGGCAACATATTCAGGTATTGTGTCGCCCTTAATTTTGGCAATTTTTTGTAGTTTAAATGTTGATGCAAAAAGGTTTGTAACTTGTTTTAGTTGATTTTTGACAAGTTACATCTTCAACCACAAGAATCTCATGGTTGTGACTTTTCTCGTGTGCGGCATTGGTGTCTTAATGGATGGTATGAGGTGTTCCAGGTGGTTTGCATTATTCCTAGTCCATTAATTTTACCCTTTACAGGTCAAAATTTTATCGCCAGACCCTGATGTTTAGCAGTTTTCAATCTCCTGAAATCAATGCTCTGTTCTCGAAGTCTTGTTGGAGTATGTTATCTACAAGCACTGTATACGTAAAATATAAGTTATGCACATATTAATAGTGAGGGCATATACATTGGACACAGCAAATTCCTAACAAGACTTTTGGCACCTTGGCAACACTTTTAGAAGACATTCATCTTCAAGTGCATTTATTTTCGCATGTCTATTATTTTGTAAAGAATGTTCTCTGCATTTGCTGTTGGGTTTGGATTCTAATCTTGCAATTACTGCAAAGCTTTCATGAGCATACAAGGTTGATTGTTTCTTGAGTTAGTTAATTAACTGACCAGTAAATGACTGGTTACAGTATCTAAAATTGATTTCTGGACTACTTATGTTTAGTCTACTTAGGTGTGTTGTATGTGTAATTGTAACGTTTTGTGTAGACTATGCTGGAAAAGTGAAGATCACTGCTGCTGAGTTTTCTGGATCTGTTTGCCAGATTGCATTACCAGTTGTTCAGGTGTTGTGACAATAACCTGTTACAATAGATTGTTAAGTAGTCACTGTTGTCCAAAAATGTACTGTTTGTCAAAATTCTATTGGTACAGTAGCCTCTTATGTGAACTTGCTTATCTAACCGACCTCTTGAGAGCAATCTCTTAAATATGATATGAAGACAAGGCAATGAGTTTATCTGAACAGAATTATTAGCTGAGACTCCCAACACCAACCAAACACTTAAGAGAAGCAATCCACATGTCAGAGTTTTGAGGTGCTTATTTCCAATTAATTAGTATGCTGACATGTTGACACTACAAATAACACATACAGCCTGTTATGTTGCACAATTTCTGAAGAAGAATATGTATAGCACATGATGTATTGTACGTGTACAGGAGTTGTTTCGGGTATTAATTAAAGCCTAAACTTGATTCACAATCTTGTTTGATTTCAGTCCAAGGAGTCTCTGTCTGCATAGGAAACTTGTCATATCATATTAAATTCAGGGCAAAGTCAGATATGCAAGGGATTGGATAAGTGAGCATACACTATAACATTGTAGTATCAGGAGACTAGTGTCATTACATTGAGAAACATTAGCAAGAGCAGTAACTGTTTCTCAGAAGTATCTGGTTGTCCCCTTGTGTTGTCACAAACGGCTACAGTATTTTGCTGACAAAACAGAAAGTTACTTAGCTTAGATAACTAGCGTATAAATGTTTCAAAACATATTAGACATGTGCACTGTATTAGTAGCACATGCTGTAAACTGACACTTCATTTTGCAAAAGAATGTGCAGATCTTTCTTAAACTTTTCTCTGCACCACAAGATGACTTTAATTACATTGAAAGCAATTCACTCACTGCTGACGATAAGGTTGAAGGTCTTGGTATCTGACTGACACTAAATTACTCATACAGTACCAACCTCTAAAGTTTGGATTCCCCCTAAAGTTGCACCTCTTTGTTAAACTTCAAGCTTTCTGATTTGTACTGGTTGTAATTTGCATCCTGATGAGACAATGTATAGCCAGTCACCATACTCAACCTCCTGTAAGACTTCACAAAGATTATTGCATTTAAAAGAGAGAGGGTATCTTCTCAGATGTACAGAGGGCAACAAGCATGAACATGGGCAAGATAAACAAAGTTATGCCAGTGGGCAGATTACCTCAGTCCAACTCTTCCTTTCCTTTGTAGCTTTACACAATCGTGTGTGGGTTCCACTTCAACTTGCTGTTTATATTAGGTTTTCAAACGGATAGAATGCCCTTGTTTGCCGGAATTGCCAAACAGGAGGTTCGATTTGTTTGTGACAGAGGTATGGTGTACACCAGTTATGTTTGATGTGAGCTTCATTTATTTGCAAGCATTCATGTGGCAGATTTTGCCTCAGCTGACCACTAATATCATGAATACTATGATATTCATACCAGATTACTTCGACTTTGTACGGCTTCGAAACCACTTCAAGAAGGAAGAAATCAGTTTTTGTGAAATATCCGAGTATTAATGAAATGAGAGCTTGTCATACACGTGAGTTGCAAGGTCATTTTACGTATGTTTACAGGTACACATCACACCAGAATGTGTCCAGAGCCAGGACGCTTCTCTATAACAAAAGCAGGAAGTTTCTGTTGTATACAGAACGTTTCCATTTTTTCAACAGGTAGGAACTATTTATTTACTATGCAAAGCTGTTTGTGTGTTATTCTGACTTAATGTGTGGGACAGAATACGCATTGGTGGTGTTGGTCATGTTGTGTTCTACCAGCTGCCATATTACGAGGAGTTCTACAGTGACATTATTAACATGATGCAATCAACTACTGGCAAGAAGGTAATGGTAGAGACGGAAGTAAATCATAGTTCTTCTACATCATGTATGGTAATGTATTCACGGTTTGATGCCCATCGATTAGAGCGCATAGTTGGAACTGAATACTCAAAAACACTAGTTGGTGGATTGGAACAGATGCATGTGTTTAGGTCAGAATCTTTGAGTACCTTTTCAACACGTCAGTGTAATAGCTAGACAAACTGGTATTCCGTATGTTCTAATTCTGTCTTCTAACTAGTAGTGTCTGTACTTCAACAAGAGCACCATGTTTGCTGCATGTCAGCCAAATTGTGTGTCACCTATTTGGCAGTCTGAGTTAGGCTGTGTGTGTGCACGCATGCGCGCGCGCACGCGCACACACACACACACACACACACACACACACACCACAACACCAAGTTAATGGTTCTTCAGAGAGCTCACTGTTGTAACAGCAAGAGTAAAGACACAATTTCATTTACTAGTTGTCTAATAATGGTAGTATAATTATAGGTAAATCACACTCCTTGCATCACAAATTAATGCCTACTAGAAGTCATCATTTATCCTGTTCACTGAAAAGTCAATACTTCAGCACGAGGCAACTGTGATAATGTTAGCAGTCTTGCTCATAACATCCAACAACACAGCATCTTGTCACCATTTCCCCAAATCTCATGAAGATCACAACAGCTGCTCTCAGTGTTTAGTCTTCAGCTTGGCATCTGAATTGTTATTTGCTGTCAAAGATTAAAACAGTGAACAAAGTTGCAGCATTTATATGAACTATGACAATGTGGTTAGTCACAAAACGGTACATAACAAAGCAATGAATTGAGTTAGTAGTATCCCAAGTTAGCATTGAGACACTTGACAAGCCTCTGCTATGACATGAATTGAAGTAAATCAAAGGATGTGGATGTGCATGCACTACAAACTGCTCCATGAGTCTACTAGACATGAGATTGTATTATGCACATTGGCATAAGCAGTTATCTGACATCCAGTTGAATTGTAGTCCTCATGACTTTAAAGTAGACGGTGATTGCCTTAAATCCTGTTTTAGAGTCTCGCAACTGGTGTGTGTGTGTGTGTGTGTGTGTGTGTGTGTGTGTGTGCGCACGCGCGCATGCACGCACTGCATTTAAGTCTTCCGTTTTGGTCGTCATGTTAGTTATGAAGAGTTTTCCAACTTCACCTTTCGATAATCATGCGTTGTAGATACCAGCAGCCTTTTTCTGATGTACTACATTTGCAGCAGTGGCCTTCTCAAAACCTGATCAGCTGACTGACCATGCACACTGGAGAAACCTTGCTATAATTACTCAAACCTAACACCAAGGTAGTCTAAATCTAATTCTCTAAACATTGCTAGACAAAAGAAACAATAAAACAACCATTTTGTCCAATAAACCTACTACGTTAGGTATAGTCTCAAGAGTAAATATAAAAAAGGTTGCACTTTTACCTGACTGCAATATAAACATTCTCCAAACAAAGTGCTAAAGCTCTGATGGCAAGAGCGAAGTGTACGAAACCACTATAATGACACAATGCTATAACTACTACTCTTCGTGTAACAATCAAGAAATACGATACATGTACCTCATATAAACAAGTTGAATGATAAAGGTGTAAACACTGGGGATTGTCACAAGCTTTGTCTGGAATTTTGCCATCAAGTCGATAAGAATAGCAAACTCCACATTCTGAACCAAACCCCTAACAAGTAAATGGCCAAATATAATGATCAAATGTCAAAAAGTACAATTTGTCAACTCAACAAAATGTCATCACTCAACATCCATTTTTGTCTTCACAAATACACTAAAACCTCATTTATTGTCTTAATTATTAATCCATGTCAATTAGAAACTGTATGTACATATTACATGCACTAAATCTCACCAAAGAGATTTACTGAGAAAAGTATTTGTTTGTATTTTGGTTCCATGTTAGCAAATTTTGCTATTGGAATCCATAAATAAATAAATATATGTATTATTTAAGTTGTGTGGTTCTGTCATAGCAATCGATAAAGATGGTTCCCATAATTTCTCTACAAAGAATGAAATCATTAAGATAACAAGGCTAGACAGTCTTGCTCTAACTAACATCCAGAAGCTGTTCGTAAATAAATTTGGAAAATCGCCAAAAGGCAGATATAATGCCATGTTTTGCAACCATCATTGAAAGATGGCTACTTACCATTATTACTTTTCAACGGTAATTTTAACATCATCCTACTGGAAGCAAAAGTTTAAAGTGATTAATGCTTATACAACCTAATGAGTGTATTCAAAATAGCGTAGTAATTACACATTCAAACATTCATTACAAACACAAATTGCTCAAATCAAACACGATGCTACTTGACATTGCCAATTTGTCCATAAAATGAGTCTGTTTAGAAGTCATTTGTACTTATAAAAATGTGCTGTTTTGCATTAAGTGTTCAAATGGTTGCAGTAACCGTAATCAGGCACACTAAAATTCATACTTCAATATCCTTGCCATCTTTGCTGGGTGGTTTTACAAACTCTGTTCCAAACAAATCTTGCAAGTTGCGCAGCACCGATCTTTCTAAATTCCTGAGGAAAATCAAAGCAATAAGATAACACTGCTTCAACAAGCACATGCATTGCTCAATACCAAAGAACAAAGTTGCAACTGATGCTTTCCTTAATTGGGTTTATTACTACAGAAATTAGAAATCAGTACAGCTAATGTAATATGACAATAAGAAAATGTCTCACCATGATCAGGCCCCAGTAGCCGGTACTCTGGAATTGCCCTGGGATGAAGGGGATCCAAATCAATTTGTACAGATGCACTCTTGCCTTTAAAACCAAGAGTTAAACAGGTTAACAGTGGGTGGACAGACGACTCAACCCCATCACAATAAGGTAATCACACTAAACATAAGAATCTAACTGCACACGTATTCACAAGTAAACATGTCACACACAAAAACAAACAAACAAACAAACAAACAAGCACAGAGTATAATCCTTTTCCAATCTGATAGCACTCGTTTATTTTATTATGTTTCTAACAAATAGCTAACAGTCCAAAAATTTTATAATTTACTTGTGTAAGAGGAAGCACACATGCAGAAGCTTCAAACCTAAGAACAATCTCTACCACTGGTGCTCAGACAGTAGGTTTCCATTGCCAGAGCACATTGACACCATAACCACTAGTGGATCTAGGTAGTCATATGGACATGGTTGCAAAATGAATGAATGGACTAGAGATGACATTACAAAGACTTCAAGTGTTGCAAGTACAATACGTTGTCACAAACCATTTGATTGGGGTCCATAATACCGGCACAATGCCTGACCCCATTTTAACAAGTAAAAGTGCACAGAAACTACACATGATTACAACTGCATAATTAATTCAATTCCAAAGCAGCTGACTACAGTCACATGACTAGCTACCACTGAATGTGGCCGTTATGCCCTGTGCTGACTACTCATTTAATGCAAGGGCATGCATACCAAATGCAATACGACGCATGACTGATGATCGTGTTGGCCACTCAGGCTCTAGTACCCAAGTCTTCTCATCTATCTCATCCAACATGTCCCACAAGTCTTGATAATGAGAAACTTTCTAAGCAAATTCAAACTAAATACAGTGAAGTAAATTCCATAATCCAAGTTACCTCCTGAAACTGATCATACACTAAAGGCAATGCACTGATCTAAAACATACATAAAACGGCATCTACTTTACCCAACTACCATCAAATCAACAACCTTGCTTGATGAGCCATTCGGTCTCAATGGAATAGGAAGGTCAGCAGTATACGTAAGTGGTGAACATGGATACTACACAAAATAGAGCTATATAATCATAATTGCCTACTTAAAGAGTCTTGAAAATGATCATGCAGTTTACCTGACTCGGTATATTTATTGTAAGAACATGCTGTCTTCCTCTTAGGTCACTGGTGGTTAGAACACATTGAGTCAGAAATGCCAATAGTGCAAAACCACTCTAAATAAACTTTCTATTCATCTCCACTATCTCTCCTTACACTTTCCATTACTTGACAAGGTTATATGGTCAAGTGATTGACTTGTATAGGTTGTTGAAATATACTAAACCTTCAAGTGCTCATGAGTTAGTCAGTTTCCACAAAACATGCTATTTCTATAGTTGACTGTACTTCTTTCAATAATTCCCTAAACAATTAATCCCAGGTGTCAGCTAATAAGTAAATTAATTAGAACAAAATTATTTGAGAAAACTAATTTTTTATAGTTCATGAAATACTAGCAAGTAAGGATCAAGCACTGTATTTTTATAACCACAAAAATTAATAACAGGATGCTCATGCATCTCCATTGTACTCATTGTAAGCTACTGCTCAGTATTCGACATTCAACTGGCTTTTTAGCATCCAAAAAGGTTATTGACATGTTCTAGATCTGCCATTCTGAAATCAGACATCCATCTCAAAGTTCATATGCAATAACCGTCTCAAAACATCATGATGCAACAAGATTTGAAACTTCTTAAGCAAGCAATCCATTGTTGTAGAAGTACTGAGACCAGAAAATATTCAAGAGAGCCAAATATACTTTCAAGGTGCCTAAATGATAAGAGAATTATCTGATTGATTGATTCGCACATTTTCATGCCATGAGAAATGAGACTACGCAATTACACCCAACTAAGAAAATACTATATAGGGTACTCAGAAGACATTGATTCACTTCTGGTTTGTATGGTGGTGTGGTGTGTACATGCGAGCATGCATGTGTGTACGTGTGTGTGTACGTGTGTGTGTGTGTGTGTGTGTGTGTGTGTGTGTGTGTGTGTGTGTGTGTGTGTGTGTGTGTGTGTGTGTGTGTGTGTGTGTGTGTGTGTGTGTGTGTGTGTGTGTGTGTGTGTGTGTGTGTGTGTCAGACTGAAGTTACACGTACCTCTACTAAACGATAATTTTCATCTGCTGCGTGTTGCCTCTCCTTTCGGAGTCATTCCGGTATGAAACGACACAAGTGTATTGAACGCCAACTGCATCTGTGTGAACAACCAGGCGCAGTGCAATGTGACAAGTGTCATCGATGACTGAGAAGTAGGGGTGGCCTGGCAGTACATAAATGTTTAAATGTGCCTTCTTCTTCTTCTTCCTCTTTGACTATGTCATCATCATCGACTCTATCATCGATCCGGACATCATCACTTGCCTCCACTGATTGTACCTCAAGTCGAACACCGGAGCCTGATAGAACATGCTGTTGCTGCCATTGTAGCCAATGAGGACGGTGCTTCAAATCCAAGTCAGGATTCCAATGGCATAACTGTCATCGTGACAAACGCTGTTCAGAAAAAGACAGCAGTCAACTTCCCCTGTCTTGCACATGTGGAAGACGTTTCCGGTGGCTCAAGGACATACAGAGACATAAGTGCAGACAGTAACTGCCTCGTCTTTCAGCTCTCTCCATATATGGGGCGGTGTGGCCAGACACTGGCAGCTGTAGTCAAGTCAAGTGTGTGTGTGTGTGTGTGTGTGTGTGTGTGTGTGTGTGTGTGTGTGTGTGTGTGTGTGTGTGTGCGCATGTGTAAGTGCGTGTGCATGTGCATGTGTAAGTGCGTGTGCATGTGTGTGTGTGTGTGTGCATGTGTGTGTGTGTGTGTGTGTGTGTGTGTGTGTGTGTGTGTGTGTGTGTGTGTGTGTGTGTGTGTGTGTGTGTGTGTGTGTGTGTGTGTGTGTGTGTGTGTGTGTGTGTGTGTGTGTGTGTGAATAGTCCAATCACAAAGCAATATTTGCGTGTGGTTGTACCTAGGAACAACAGACAATGGACAGCCAGCCAATTGCAACCCACCAACGTTTATGAGAGTTTTACCAGAACAGTTTAATTCATGTTGCAATTACCAGGTCTTGCTGGAAATAAGCAATGGAAATTTACCTATCTGCAACACCCACCACAAAATCAATCATTTCTGAATCATAATAATTAATTAGCATCTTAACGTAAATAGGAGTGGCAGCTATGTCCCACATGCACTAAATCTCGTTACTTCAATTACACACCTTACAAAATTTTGGTCACATGAGCAGTTGCTTTCCATAATTTTAAGATTTTACAAGTAGCATGCTCAAAACCTGAATGGTGTCTAAATTCGTAATACTTTGTAACAACATAATTGTGGAAGCAAGAGTGAAGACGCAGTTTCAGTTACTGCCAAATGATATCAGCCTTAAACTTGTGACTGAAGCTGTCTTCAATCTTGCTTTTGCAGTTAGAGCTCTCTAAAGAATAATCAACTTGTTGTGAAGTATAATGAGTTTAAACACTATTTTTGCAAGCACACTACCTGTGAAATCTACCTAAAATTATACAAAGCGACTGTTGTTTCACATGACCTCTAAAATAGCCTGCAATTGTTAAGTACCAAAATTTATTAAATTCAGGAGATATGTAGATGCCACTCCTAATTATGCAATGTTAGGTTCAGCTCCTGAACAAAATTGCCGTGATCTAAATACGATGATTAATTTCGCATTTCAAATTGACCGTTGCAGTCGAATTAAGCTACGTTCACACTAGAGACTTCAGAACCATGCCAGGTACAGTAGAAATTGATGTAGATGACAGAAATTGGCATTAAGACGAGACCTTTATCAAGTATTTTTACTAAAGTAGTGTAAATCTTAAAGAAATCTATCTGGTCTGGGTCGGTTCTGAAGTTGCTAGTGTCAATGCGGTATAAGTTTCCATTCTTCATTTCCAACATTCCTAAGTAATTTCAAACATGGATTAGATTGCGATGGCAAAACACCCTTTCATCAACATTAGTGGTTATGATTGGCAGTCTGACCATTGTCTGTGGTTGCTAGGTACAACCAATGTGAATGCTAATCAGTGATTGGACCTTTTCACTGAAAAGGAAGCATAACATGTTTTAATAAGACATAGCCACACACACACACACACACACACACACACACACACACACACACACACACACACACATTCACACACACACACACACACACACACACACACACACATTCACACACACACACACACACACACACACACACACACACACACACACACACACACACATACACACACACACACACACACACACACACACACACACACACACACACACCTTACTTCCCTTCAATGAAATTCGTTCCAGTAAGGAATGGTTCAGACCAAGCATGTGGTTGTGGAGGCCTTGTTGGAGGAAGGCTTAGTGGCAATACTGACAATGGCCAGTTAGGAACTATGTTTCTACCTTTGATGGTTTACAAGGCCGGCATGATTTACAGCAGTGAGCCACAACCATCAAAACCACACAATGTCTAGCAAGCTTCGATGTCGTTTGCTTTGTTTCGCATTGCCGTTTCTGCCCATTCTAACGGTCTCTCCTTTTCTTTTTTCTTGAAATTCACTTCTTGTGTGGTGATCCAGATTTTCTTCCTCCACACATTTCGATCTCATGCTTGTATCCTCCAAACCATCTTAAGTTTGCAATCCCTCAAATCTCTCCACACTAAATCATTCCTTTGCAGTCTCTGACCTCCAACTGAGCAACTTCCTTGGAATGACGTACAAGCTTCCTTGGTAGACAACACTCATCCATGAGCAAGATGTGACCAATAGCTGAAGACACCTCTGGGTCACCATAGTGGAGATTCTCTGCAGGTGGGCGATCTGTCTGATGGAGATGTCTCTCTTCCCTTCCCATAACAACACACCAATGATGGAACGAAGTCATCGCATCACGAATCTCTGCAGACGACGTACCTGAGGCTCCAAACCTACAGCTGTTTCCAGACTACAAAAGAGAGGAAAGAACTACAGAGACAAAGATGCTCAGCTTGGTGGAAAGTTTGATCATTCTCTGGTGCCAAAAAATGCAGTTAAGTGACCTGTATGACTGAGATTCTTGGTGATCCATGCTGATATTTCAACATCCAAAGTGCAATTGTTGAAGACAAACCTTCCAAGGTACCAAAAAGATGGTACCACTCAATGGGATCACAGTCAGGTCAAAGAACAATGGCAGATGGAGGATGAGCAAGATCTTTAGGTAATACAGCTAAAAGCTTCGTCTTCTTGTAATTGATCGTGAGCCCCATGTGATGGCAAGTGCAATCCATAGATTTCAGCAAGGCAAAGAGAATTTCATATGAATCAGAGATCAGTGCCATAACATCAGCATATTCAAGGTCTGACACTGACATCTCTGATGTAAGCTTCTTCCAGTTTCCCACTAGCTCAGCATCCAAGAAGTATGGCAAGCACAAGCCAACATCTGGTTGGCAATCAGTGAGCGATGGCAACCCAAATCACAATGTCAAAAGAGAGGTTCAATATGGTTGGAGCAAGTACACAACCCTTCTTGACACCAAGGGATACACAAAGAGAAATCATCCGAGACTTTACCATAGGTCCTTACAGCAGCAGACGTGTTGTTGTGCAATGCTTCAATGATATTAAGTAACTTAGATGGCAGATGGTAACAGTACTGAAGTCCAGACCAAAGAGCTGCTCCATTGACTGAATCGTAATCCTTGCAAAGATCAACAAACTAGATGTAAAAGGACGATGATACTCCCTAGCTTTTTCCATCAACACCCTGAGAGAAAAGAGTTAGTCAGTGCACCCTCTACCCTTGCGGAAACCACAATGGTTCTTGCACAAGAGAACCTCGGCTTGTTGTTCTGATCCTGTTCAATATAGCACGAGTAAAAACTAAGATGGAAGGGTAATGCCTCTGTAGCTGTCACACTCAGAACGGTTACACTTCAATCCAAGGGGACGCTCTCACTGCTCCAAATAGAGTTGAACATTAAAGTGAGCCAGCACGTGTGTGTGCGCACGCGCACACACACACACACACACCAAATTCAAAGTGATTTTAATTGGGAATTTACAGTGAAGACATTTACAAGTAAGAGAAGATTATCAAGAAGCAAACATGTTTTAAGATTATGAAACTAGCACCTCCCTCACTTCAAAGCAGTGTACAATCTAACAAAGAAGCGGGATAACTTCTGATGAGAATAATGTAATTCAAGATCTCAAACTGAATGTTTGAAAGACTTTGTGTGTAGAGGAGCACAAACATGGAACACCATGTCTTCTGCTTTTTCCCAACATTCATCATTGTTTGTAATTAAAAAAAATTTTCTAAACCCTAAAATCTATTAAATTATTCTCATGTGTTTATTCAGCGATGAGCCATCAGAAAAGACACTTTGTAAAAGTTACTTGACTTAGTGAATGGCGTACTTAAAAGACGTTAAAGGTGTAACTGGACAACCAAACTTGGCATAACATACAAATAGAGAATTTCACATGTGGAAAAATTACTTTAAAAAATATGGCACATATTTTTTGTTCAAACAGTTAATTGCCCACCTCAATCACTGCTATAAGTGATAAAGTAGACAATAACAAGTTAAACCAAACAGGACCTCACAACAAACCACTCTGCCTGATAATTCTACAGCAGGAAACTCTCTAGATAGAAAACCGATAGAGTTAATACTTTATAAAGTAACTGCACATGGTCAATAATGTCATATCTGCATTATTCTACACTGCTTGTTACCTCTCATATCCATTACTAAAGTCAATCCTACCCATATAGAAATAAAATTGTGAAAGCGTCTCTTCACCATGTACTTTAACGTAAATTATATTATATGCATTCTAATCTTTAGGGACTTAATTCGGTCATTTACTGTAGCGTACAAAGTGTGTAGCTAAGTTTGGCTACTTTAGTATAAAATAAAAAACTTTCGTTTGACCAATAAACCAGAAAATTTTGACAACAATAAAATCTTTGGCAAAATGGTCCAAAATGCCTTTCATATTTGGCAAATATTAGTCTCGTCAGCATATGTATTATGAGTTCCATCAACATATGATGTCACCAAATATACATACTGTATTCCGTTCTTCTAAACTGTACACCTGGCATCCAATGCAGGTACTGCATGCATGTGAAGATGGATGCAACCCAACTAAGTGAAGTTCATGAAAAAAATTACCAGCAGAAAGACTCCAAATGTTGTGGTAAATATGATAACCACAGATACAGTTTTAAACTTCATAAATATAACCAGTAAGAAAGAGACTGGCAATAGCCATGATTGATACGCTGCGGTGGTGATGTGTAGATTTAATTGTGCCAAATTTTGTGGCAACAGATATGCACATGCTCAATGAATGTCTGACAAATTGATGAATCTTAATTTTGGTGATTCTCTCGTCCATCACCAAATAACCAAATTATATCCATTGCCAAAATTTCAAGGTGTACAGTATCTAATAATACAATATCATATAAATTCAACACTGCACTATTACTTACAGTTTAACGGTAACTATATATACATATAAACACACTTCATATAGATTCTATAGTTAACACCAACTTCAAAATTCTAAAGACAGATACTGTATATATTGGAATAGTGGCCATGGTCTCTATCTTTAACAAGGATACGAAATTACAGTGTCTAAATGAGGGCGGTCTCTATTTCTAAGTCCCCACTTCACACCGTGACACGTTGATACTTGAAGGTCACATTTGTTTCTGTTGACATAATTGGACACGTTTGAAGGTGCCAACCTCAGCAGGTTTAGCTGTAAATGCCACGACTATTATGTTATAATTAATAGACAAGTGCGCGTATACGATGAGATTGACGCTGAAGAATCAAAAGCATGTGATATGGGCGTGCCCAATAACTTTGCAGACTAGTGCAGACTCAATTCAAGGGCGACCTCTTTTCAACAAGTCTCTTCAGCTGCAACTACCAAACAAGGACAGCTTCTATTCGAGGGCGGCCACTATTCAAAGAAATATAGTAGCTAATTTCTAATAAAAGACTGTACTCACTAGGATCATTTCTATAATACGTGTCCATTCTTCGTTTACCAAACGGAGTTCACCTTGCCAAAAGATCACCCGAGTTCTTTTCTTCATCATTGTTATATCAGATTTCAGAAGTCAAAGATTCTATTGATAATGTATTTTTCCACAGGCAACTCTGCCCAATTCTTTGCCACAACAAATTTTCTTCAAAATTTTAGCAAGTACTAAACTGTAGTATGGTCATTTTAGTATGTGATTACTAAAGCAGCTTAGAATAGCTAATAACTGGAAATTTCCAAACCAGCACACAGGCCAGCAATATTGAAAATGAGAATTTTATAAATGAAAATCCGATCTTAATAAGCACCCGGGCAGTTCATAAGAAACTCTGAAAATTGGCAGGTTGACTTGAGTACCAGAGAGTACGCAAGTGTGAGGCCCATCTTGTAACATACATCCTGCATACTGAGTCTTTAATATAAACTTAGAGCGTGACCAGACCTGACTGCCCTCCTACACTTCTTGTCAGGCGATTCTCTATAGAGGTTCCTTCTCTAATCCACAGTGTAAGACTGCTGTCTGGTTGCCAAACCTTACACTGTAGTATAGTAACGCATATTACTAATGTAGCCTCAGAATATCGACCAACTTTTGGCAACATCAAATCACGCACCACAATCTTGATTCTCATTAGCGGCCCATAGGCTGTAAATGAGAACACTTTCCAAATGATTGCCCAGTCATTTAGCTGGACGCTGTTTCGAAAATTCCCGGTACACAATGAACAAACTTGACATCAAATACTCACATACAATGTTTCTCAGAATAATTCCCTAGTAAATTAATATTTTCAGGTATCAGTAAATAAATAAGGATAATTACAGAGAAGAGATTTTTGTTTCATAGCATATAAAATACTGGTAAGTAAAAACATTGCTTTTTGTTACAGTTCTGAGACACTAACTGCAACAGAGCACCGACATACTGTCAAGGTGCCCAGAGGTAAGAAATTATACAAGTGAGAAATTAATCAAGTAAAAAAATTTATTTGGAGAAATATGATATATGCTCATATATAGTCTAGATCAAAAATAGAAAATGATAGTTATCTAAGAGGATTTATTAATTGTGTAAAATCATTTTAAATCTGACAAATTAACCTTGATATCAACTGGACAAGATCAAAATTGTTGCTGATATAGTGTACCCTAAACAGAATCATTAGAAAAACATTTCAAAAATAAGTGTCGCCGCTCACTTGTCCCATCCTAAATTACTCATGGTAGCTGCAATTTCTTCATGAGCAGCAATGTCCATTGGATTTTCAAGAGACTTGCATGACATCACTAGTTTTTCCTAGTAGAATTACAATACATTAGCAGTAATCATGCAAATACAACTAATGACAAATGTTCATTTCAAACTGCTCTTAAAAACCCTTCATTACCACTCACATTTGCCAATTAAGACCTACTGTTGAGATTGAATATTCTCTCCTTATCAGAGTATTAAGAACTGAGAAGCTTAGACCACATTTATTAATTGTATTAATGTTTCAACCTCCAAAAACACTCAATGCATAACTACACAAAACTCTATACCAGAACATGCAAACTTGACAGTTACTGTCGACACGCTTAGATAAACAACAATTGTCTCTGTTATTAATTGTACAGTACAACCCTGATTATGTGGATACCAATTATCCAGAATTTCGATAATCCAGAAAAATTTATTTCTGCCCACAAACCGCCATTCCACCACACCATTCTTCTATTTATCTGGACTTTCGATTGTCCAGACAATGTAGCTTCTACCAAAAAAGTCCGGATAATCAATGTTGTCTTGTACTTGAAGATGTTGAGCTGCTTTGCTGGGCACAAAAAAGTCTGACATCAACAAGTACAAACTGACTGAAAAAATTCATCACATGAATTAAAGTCAACTCAGGCCAAAAGAAAGTAGATAAATTATTGCAATATATGGTAAAATGTTCAAAAGAGAGCTAAGCAAACTAAATGATATGCAAGTGAGCACACAAATGGCAGAAGTTCTGAGTCCCAAACTTTACACAACAAAGACAAGTACCTTAATTATGCTCAAGAAGAAGAAGATTGATTAAAGAAAAGTCGTTTCTTCAGTCTTCTGAGCTGCCTTGCAAAAGTAGCCTCAACACTAGGCCTTCCTTCGCTTTCGGTGGTCCTTCCAAGCAAGGAGAGCAATGGGGCAGTATCACATGATGTTGTCTCAATGTTTAAGGAGACAACATCACGTGATACTGCCCGTTGCTATCCTCGCGTGGAAGGACCA
This sequence comes from Corticium candelabrum, assembly GCF_963422355.1. Taxonomy (NCBI): domain Eukaryota; kingdom Metazoa; phylum Porifera; class Homoscleromorpha; order Homosclerophorida; family Plakinidae; genus Corticium; species Corticium candelabrum. The sequence continues at coordinate 3,562,596 of NC_085089.1, read as the reverse complement.
CCGAAAGCAATGGAAGGCCTAGTGTTGAGGCTATTGCAAAAGATTAATTAAAGCAATCAATTAGCCAAAGTAGACTGCTGCCAGTATACCAGTGTTGAAAGATACTGGAAATATCAAGACTTAGACTTTCAGTTGACAGTAAATCAAGCATGCAAGTGTGATGCTTATTCTATTTTCACACTTAATTTAAAGACTGGACTGGAAAACCAGCAAGAGAACAGAACATGACATTTTAAAATTCTTGCCAGCAGCTAGTGCTAAATGAAAACAGGTCTACAGTAGTCATCAATACATATCAAAAATTATATCAATACATAAAATTTTACGTGTATTAAAAAATACAATGAAACACAGAAAATAGCTAATGAGATGTAGTGTGCTCAAGCATGTCATTGCATGATGAAGCACGTTGACATCCAAAAATACAATTTCAGAAAATAAAGAATGCACCCATATGACAGATGCAACATAATTGAAAGCAGACATAAATTTTGTTAACATTATAGTTGTTATCAACTGTTATAAATTTTATGACAACAGTACCCATTGACTACATCAACTGGTAAGTACTTCACTGACTACATTAACTGTTAAAAATAATGCAATAGACCTAGTCCACATAAAGAAACAACCCTACAATAGAGTTGCACCGATAAGGGTATTTGATATCAAAGCAAAGAAAACCGATCCCGATAACCAATACTGATATCTGATATATTTACATTATTAGATAATCATTAATGTTCACGTTTTACAAGCCTTGCAGCATGCAAATCTTGTGTCCTCATGCAGCCACCTCAAATTGTTCACAATAGGGGATTTCTGTTTCTTCACCAACATGCATGCAACTCACATGGCTCTAATGGACTGACTATGCACACACCATTCATCATGCACACCTACGCAAGATTTACAGATTCCAATATTTATCAATATGCCTATATTGGCAGATAACCGATAACCGATTCGATGTCGGTGCAACTCTATCAAGTTAAAAGGGTGTAAAAGTCAGTAAAAATGTTATTACATCTTGATCCAAACATTAAAAAAACAAGTATAGTCTGTAATGTTTACTGTGTACAAATTAGTTGCGTCTGCACACATACTCCTATAGTAAAAGAGTGCAGTGGGCTTTAAGAAAAATAGGTGTGTATAGTATTAACTAACCAGAACATAGAGATCATTCAACTTCTAAAGAAACCTTCACAAAAAACTGTTTGTAAAGTTAGACTGTATTATTTGAGCCTTCTTGCCAATCAGTGCCTTGACTAGGTGATGTTCAAAATGTATAGGACATTTTCCATCAATGCAGTAAACTTAAATTAACTCCCAGGTGGAGACTAATTCTAAAGTAAGGTTGAGACTCCAAGCTCCCCATATCCGCCTTCGTCTACTGTATTACCCCGCCTAGAAGGGTAAGGGTTCTTATTAGAACATTGGTACTGTGTACCTTTGTACAGTGTGGTAAGGGAATAGGTTACAGTACAACCTCAATTATCCGGACTTCTCCAGAGACAGGTTCTAAGTCCGGATAATCGAGTGACTGGATAATCAAAAGATATTTTCCTCCAATGTGCAAGACCACACTGTTTCCACACTTGCTGTACATTAATGTGATTAGAAGAGTCATCAACAGCTGCCTATTTATTAGATTATTACGTTCTGTTACGTATTTGCTCATTTGTGAAAAGCTGTGCCTACATCATATTAGTACAAAGTGAAATAAACTATAGTGCTTTTATCTGGGAGCGCATTATCCGGGAATGCAAAAAGTCGGGGGACACAGAATTTGTCCGGATAATCAAAGGTTTGGATAATCGAGGTCCAGATAATTGAAGTTGTACTGTAGAAGCTGTGGAATTCCTGGAGGATTGCAAACACAAGAAGACATCACTGATAGCCATATTTCTGATTCTGATTTGGTTGCTTCCAACACAAATAAACTTTCAGTGACAACTACTCTGTGCATCAGTTAGAAATGCTGCACTGTACCTATCAGTGATGTCTCCATTTGTCTATAATCCTCCAGAGAATTCCATGGCTTCTACCCTATTCCCTAACCACACTGAACGAAGGCACATTGTACAAAATGTTCTAATAAGAGCCCTTGCCCTTCTAGGCGGAATAATACCATACGTGTCTAACCTTCCACTCTGTGTCTTGCTAAGAAAGAGTCATATATCAAAGGCTATACTGTATATACAAAAACCATATACAAGTGACACACACATACAGTCAAAGACTTGAATTCAAGCAAGAAAGAAGACAAACTTGAGCACTGCTCTAATGCCTAAAATCACAGAAAAACAGGAAATGACATGGTCATCAATTGTCACTTCCAGCATGTGCATCTGACAGCAACCTGGCACAAGACAGTTTCACATCCTCTGAAAATACATCGTAATCGCCAGTCTACATGTATCCTACAATACATCAATCAACATCAGAGTACAAGAGCACACTTTGGGAATATACAATAAACCTGCAATGTTTGCAAGACTGCGTGGCTTCTAACGATCTCTGAAGTTTAATCTTAAAGTCTGATCCCTATACCATAAAAATAGACAGAAATACTGACACTTGTACATCAATCAGCCAAAAATATTTCATTATGGAATTTCACAAATGTTCAGAACTTCTAAACATACACGCAATCTAATAAGAATGATAATTGTTTGCATATCTTAGAAACTACCAATTCCAGACCTATTGTATTACTCAATACACCAAAGACAGTTTCCGAAAACAACTCATCTGATGACAAGCCACAAATATAACATGTTCAAGAATGTAGAGAAACTAAAATGTATAGAAATCTCACTATTTGTTAACTGACTGTAATGGCTATTAAAAACAAAAATTATGATAACAATCATATACAAGATACGTGCAGATCCAAAGTTCAATTTTTCTTTCTGCCTAATTAATATTAATATTGAGTTCATATTGATGTTAATCTTATTACAGACATTTAGAGTGATTTTTTTGTGGGCCCAGTTGCCAAAACCTGAATTCCACTACATCCCATATAATCCAGATAATGAGATTAACTCATGCCCAGACGACTCTCTGAAGCAATTTTATCTTCTATAGCACTTCTGTTCAGTTTCCTCTGTAAACTGGGCTGTATGAGAGGAAAGTCGTAAGTCAAAACTACATTACTTATGACTGAGCAACCTGACAGAATCACGTGTAGTACGGTGGTGACAGAAATAATTATTGATCTGTTGTCAATGTATGTGCTGCGTGCATGTAGCATTACTGGAATGGAATACATTTTAGATCATTTGAACCCATAAATTGTTGTTACAAAGTATTTCAAAACCACCAGTTGATCTGTAAGTATCAATCATATTGCTACAATGTCCTGTTTTCAAAAATCTGTGAGACTATACAAGACACAATCTGTTTGAAGTCAGAGCAAACCCAACAATATAATAGTTAAAATGAAATAAAACTACACCATTTGATGGAGCATTAATGTTGTTTACGGTTACGCAAGCAGAGGCATAAGAGGAACTAGGCTAGAATGAGATAAATATACTCCACTGTTCACAACAGCTACAAGGACTGTACACAACATGTGACATGTATAGGTACATGTACGTAGGTATTTCATCAGCGAGGATTCTGACCACAATCATCTACACTTTCCTGTACTCCATAAATTCGTTTGGCTTTAATCTTTTGTTCTGGCATAACATACTGATTCTATCTCTCAGTTACTTAGATTACAATGAGTAAGAACAATAAAAGTTTTTTGCTAATGGTGTGGGGCAAACTCCCCTATCCTTGTTGCTTTTTGCTCCGTCAACTCATTGCTGTAGGCTGAACTTAGATGTGCTTTCGAGTGCTTTTAGTATTGATTCATCCTTCCCAAAAATTCAAGAAGGCAGCTATAACTTGTGGCTTGCTGTAACTTGCATGTCTGGATTCTCTGCATGTGAATTTCTGTCATTTTCTTGTATTGTCGGCAAAATCTGTGACACAGCAGCAGTAAATGTTGCATCTCCTGTTGACAGACTATTCCCGATATATTCCATGACAGTAGTCAGATCACTTACTGCAGTTTCCTTGCTGCCCATGAAGTAATCCTGTGATATTGTGAGTTTGTTATAACAAAGGTTAATATTGATCCTGACTGCAAAATATTGGGTGTCATGCTTTGAGCACAGATTGAAGTTGTAAATTCAGTATTACAGCTATTTTTCTACTTACAATCGGGTTCAACCCCAATGCCCTGTAGATCACTGTAAAACTCAACAGAAGAGATTCCTTCCCTAATGCTATATAGACATATAGTTGTCTTCCAAAGGTGACCAAGGTGGAATTTTGTTGATACAATGTCACCTGTATTTAAGAGCAGTTAACAACTGGCAAACGCAGCTGCCCATTTTCCCCTTTGAACATGTGCATGCCTACTGTCAAATCTACAGTCCATAGTTGTGTGCTGTCAGTCTTGCTTTGAACTTTTGTTGTTTGTATTATTTCCTCCAGTCACAGGGTCTGTTCTCAGAGACCCAGTCCACTCATTGCATCTCTCCCAGTACCTCAGCAGATGATGTCTAAACCTTTTTGTTTCAGTACTTGGGCCTGCCAATTGCCTATTTGATTGCTTGTAAAAGTGCTGTTTTTGCAAATATCCGAGGGCAACCCTAACGCTAACCCTAACCCTAACTCTTGACCCTATAACCTTTGAAAAAGTTGAACTGATTTTCTATACCAGAAGTTGCATTTCACAGCCATTGCCAGGTGCTTTGTAAACAGACAAAAAACAAAGAAACAGTTTTGCATTAGGCCACATTGATTGGAGACTTTGTCTCTTGCTAGCAGAATCATCTGTCATAAACCCACTAGGGGTCAATTGTGGTCATCAGCCAAAAAACAAGTTAGATGGCAATATTTCTTTCAGCTGTTTAATTGCCTCTGCCATTGTTGTTTCACCTGAGGCCATTACAACAGCCAGAAGAATGGCGTCTGCAACAGTTGCTGTAGTAATATATATGCAGGTGTCTTTAATCTATCTAGGCTTGCTGTTGCATCATAAAACACCAACTCTCCAGCTTGCTAGACAAGTTTATGTGCCTGACCACTAGAGGAGTAATATGCAACTATAGTCTAGTGGCTAAAGTTCTGGTTCTCTGACCACAATGGCCTGGGTTCAATCCCGGGTGGCAGCAGCAATATAATGAAACGAGACTGTTGGTTCTTTCTCACTGTCTATTTGGATATGTCTGTGAGAGTAGGCTTGTTTCCGTCGATGGAAAGTTTCTGTGATCTGGTGTGGGGGCTGTTGGCAATGAAGATCAGCGCTCTCCTGGTGGTCATTGGCATCTACTGGGCGTGCTGTTCAGAGCTGGTGAAATCCTCGTAGCGCACGCAATCAATATCAGTATGCCAGTTACCAGCGTCATTAGGATTACACAAAAACATGTACCCGTCTGGGACTTACATGCCATGTTGGTGGGCACCCAGTTGAGGGTAAAGACCCCACTTACCCTACTTAGAGAATGATGACAACATAACAATAATAAGCCACTATAGCCTAGTGGTTAGAGTTCTGGTTCTCTGGCCATGATGGCCTGGGTTCAATCCCAGATGGCTACAGCAATATAATGAAACGAGTCTGTTGGCTCTTTCTCACTGTCTATTTGACTATGTCTGTGAGATTAGACTTGTTTCTGTTGATGGGGAGTTTCTGTGATCTGGCGTGGGAATCGTTGGCATTGAGGATCAGTGCTTTCCTGGTAGTCATTGATATCTACTGGGTGTGTTGTTCAAAGCTGGTGAAATCCTCGTAACGCACACAATCAATGATCGTTAAGCTAGTTACTAGCGCCATATGGATTACACGAAAACATGCACCTCTCTGGGACTTACCTGCTGGGTTGGTGGGCACCAGTTGAGGGTAAAAACCCCACTTACCCTACATAGAGGGTGATGATGACATAATAATAATAATAGATATTGATGGAGTTAAGACTATTAGCTGTATTGCTGAGTGCCTTCCCTGTCGGGAAACCAGAGCAGGGTTCGAAAAGTCGGCATCTGGAATATCTACGACTGCTTGGAAGACCAGAAACGGTTGTACGAGTAGGGTAACTGGTTGAACAATCTTTCATTCCGCGTTTGGTTAGAATTTGGCTTCAAACCTCTCTGGGGAGACTACTATGCCCACCATTCCTGACAAATCTACTATCTCATCCAACAGCAGTGGCAATCCAACTAGACGAAAGTTAACACAACATATAAACAGGAAAGTATTTCATTGTTACTGGTTGTCATGCAAGTTGTCTGGTTTCAGAAAACTCATGCATCAGTTGTGGTGTGAACATAATCCTTCTCTGACTGAGGTCTCTGAACAACGCTTGGTAGACCAGAAACGATAAATTGTGAGGCCAAACAGAATGGAGCACCCATCTCAGGTTGGTCATCTGCTACAACTGATGTTTGTGCTGGTGTGCAGATGCCAACATTGGATGTGTCTTCTGACTCGTCAGCTGACATTTCAGTGGATGCGTCCTTGCATGTCAATTCTGTATCACATAGTATGGCTTCGGTTAGAAAGGCACTTGTTGCACGTGGTGAGAAACCTGTCGTGCTAATGATGCAAGAGGATCATCAGTCTACTAACTACATGGGAAATGGCTCCTTTGATCAACCAGTCGCTGTTCTGTCTGGAGACTGCACACCTATGGATGGCACTTTGGATTCAGTTCAGTGCAGAGCTACTAAGGATTCACCATCCCCTTGTGACTCTGCATGTGGACTGTGATCTGATGACCCTACATCCTAGTATAGCTTCTCGGCTAGAAAAGATGGAGACTCTGACTTCTCTAATCAGTTCAGTTCACTGCAAGACAAAGAACAGTCAATTCACTTGATGGTGATGCTGATGAAGACCCTGTGCTCTGTCGGGAGTTTCTTGATGAGCTACAGAAAGTCAGGCAAATTCCTATCTGTAAAAGACAATGCCTTCCAAGGATCCCTGTGAACAGTGTGACCCTAAAGCTTATTGATACTCTTAATGCAATCATCAATTTAGTAAAGGGTGAAGTAGATATGAGTGAAATCAGTTACATGGTGTACACTGCTGCTTCACTAGTGTCCAAAAGGCAGGGCTCAAAGATGGGAAGTCTCTCACCAAAGTGCAAGAATCTCCATATCTGTCTTCATCCCATGTCGGTGTTTCAAAGTTGGTTGATTTCTCTGTTGCGGGAAGTTGGGAGGGGCTCATTGAGCATTCGTTTGTTACACGAGATCCAACTACTCCAGCATCAATTGAGTATTCCTCGTTCAGATACTTATAAGGTCACAATAAATCGGCTGAAAATGAAACTGCAGTTCAATGTCAAGGGGGCTAGGAGGTTGGAGAAGAATCATAAGACACTTCGCCAGAATGGCTTGTTTCAACGGGATGCTGAGCGGTTTTACAGAAAATTGGGTAAGCGGACTATCAAAATCATTACCACACCATCTGAGTCTGAGATTGAGCAGTATTGAGGTGATATCCTAAAAATTGAAATGTGTCATAACAAGTCTGCCTTCTGGCTGAGGCGTCAAACCGATGGTGAGACGTACTGGACAGCTGAGCATCAGCGGCCACCTATCTCAGGTGATGAGGACACACTGTGTCACAAGAGGATAGGGAACTAGAAGCCTTTTGGACCAGATCAGATTTACGGTTTCTGGGTCAAGTGCACCACGTGTCTTCACGATGACTTGACTCGTAACTACAACCTCTTGTTGCAAGACGTGGACTCTGTGTCCGACTGGTTATCTCAGGGAACAACCACCCAGATACCTAAAAATGGCAAGCTGACTACGCCAAAAATTACCGACCCATCACGTGTCTATCTGTCTTCTACAAGACCCTCACCTCCGTCGTCAGACAGAGGATTACAGGGCATTTGGTTCAGGGAAACTTCATGTCATTGAAGCACAATGGTTGTCAGCAGGGTTCCTTTGGTGCAAAGGATTATTTGTTGATTAAGAAACTGCTTACTGAGGACTGTAAGACCAGGCACAGGAGCTTGAGCATATGCATGGCTTGGGTGGATTACCAGAAAGCCTATGACAGCATGCCACACAGCTGGTTACTCCGATGCTTCAGCTACATAAGATTAGTCCAGTCTTGTGCAGGTTCCTATCACGTGTGATTAACAGTTGGAAGAGATCGATGGTACTTTGCTACGGTTCCATCAAGACGAGGCTCATACGGATCAGGCAAGTTATTTTCCAAGGTGACTCACGATCTTCTCTTCTCTTCTGTATGGATCTTAATCCTCTCAGTGTGGAGTTATGCAGAACTGGTTACGGCTATTGGATGAGCACTGGGCATAGTGAGACTGCCAAACGTCAGCTTGCCAGTCATCTACTTTACATGCATGATCTGAAGCTGTATGGCAAAAATCCTGATCCGTTGAAAGGGCTGTTGCACATGGTTCATACCTTCTCTGATGACATCCAGACGAAGTTTGGCCTGGACAAGCGTGCTGTTGCACACTTTGACAATGGCAAGCTCTCTGGACACAATTCTGGGATAATGGTAGGAAAACGAACACCATCAACTGTCTGGAACCGGGTCAAGTCTACAAGTAGTGGGCGTGGACGAGAGTAACGGTATCCAGCACAGCACTATGCGGGAGACGCTCCGTCGTGAGTACTTTTGCAGAGTGAAGATGGTTCTCCGGACCGAGTAGTATGGTCGGAACAAGATTCTGGCCATCAACAAATTTGCAATGCCGGTTCTCACTCATGGTTTTGGTGTAATTCACTGGAGGACCACAGATCTGCAGCAGCTTGATCGACAGACCAGGAAACTTCTCTCTATGCACAGTGTCCACCATCCTGCGGCAGACGTTGACCGGCTGTACAATCAGTGCACTTAGGGCGGTCGAGGGTTACAACAGATTGAGTCAACGTATCACTCTTGTACTGTAGGACTGGACTGTTCCTTCGTAGCAGCTCTAATCTCTTCATGCAAATGGTACAAGTGTGATGCTAGAAGGTCATCTCATTCAATCCAATGCATGGCCTGTCAGTTTACTGCACAGCTGGAGGGAAGTCTCTCTAACAAAAAAAAAGCAGAGCCTGCATGTAAGTGGGACCATCCTTTGTGATGGTGTCTTTGAGCAAGCGCCTTAGACAGATGTGAAACATTTCCATACGTGTAGCGGTTCTCTTCGTGTACAGTCCTGGGGTAAACTCTATGTATGATCAGGATTGCCATCTCACTGAGAAACCACCTGTGGACATGAGAGGGACCTACAGATGGCTGAAGTCATCGAATCTTCCTGCTGCAACTGAGGGACTGGTTGTTGTTGGTCAAGACCAAGCTCTTTGGACTTGCTATTATGAGCGCAACACTCTGCATCGAGATGTCAGTCCCACTTGCCGCTTGTGCAGTGTAGGCCTGGACACAGTTGACCACATTGTGGCAAGCTGTAGTGCCTTGGCACCGATGGACTACACTGATCGACACGATCAGGTGGCCTGCATTATCCACTGGAGTTCCAGTGGAGAGCAGATGATACCGGCATCATCCTGATAGGCTTGTAGAGACAGATGGCATCACTATGATTTGGGGTACACTGATACAGGCATCCCTACTGCTAGGAAGATTGGTGCCAATCGTCCTGACATCTGTTTCAGAAATAAGAAGACAAACAATTGTCTTCTTATTGATATCAGCTGTCCTGCTAATGGCAACATCACCAAGAAACAGGCTGACACAAAAATACAATGATTTGCGAGTGGGGGTAAGCCGCATGTGGCAGTGTTGTTCCAGTGGTGTTGGGAGCATTGGGCACAGTGCACGCAGGTATTGCAGGGTGGCTGGACATCATTCCAGGTCATCACAACCTGCAACACTTACAGAAATCAGTGCTTCTTGGATCCAGTCGGATCCTGCGTAAAGTCATGTCTCCTGTTTAGAAATCCATGACCGTCTAAGCACCTCTGAGGCAGGGTTTGCCTCCAGTGCTTACACTTACCAGAGACCTTACGGACCAGACTGATCTGGTTGAGCACAATATAATAATATATAGTCACCACCGTGGCTTACCGGTTAGCGACAATGGCTACCACTCCACGGTTTGGGGGTTCAAACTACTGTGACAACAGTAATTATGAACTTGACTGTCTTCCTTTCTCATGTTTCTCTAGCTTTGTCCATGAGACTATGACCCGTTTTAGTCGTTGGGGAGTTTCTGTGGTCTGGTGAACGGTCCGTTGACAATGACGTTAAGTACTTTCCTGGTGGTAATCGATATCCACTAGATGTGCTGACCAAGTTCACGGTCACTATAATGCCTGCAATCTACATGGAATTGGCTAGTCATTGATCGACGCGGTGTGGACTACACAGAAACATGTACCCTGCTGGGCTCACCTGCCGGCGCCCAGATGGGGGTAAAGACCCACTTGCTCATCATGGAGGAGAATAACGACACACATAATAATAATATATGCTTCTTTCGCACCTCAATAAAGGTACCGCGTTCCCTCTAAAGAAGGCATAACAAGACAGGAAAAAAGAAAAAATAGACAAATAACAACCAAGATAAACTACACTGAAATACACTTACAAACCACGTCAAAAAAACTAACTTCTAGCCCAACTACCAATTGTCACAATGACCATTATATAAAAGGTGTTTCTGTATGATGCTGGATAGCCTTTGACTGAGAGTACAAATGCTCAAGCAGATGATGCCCACAGCCTTCTCTGCCACGATACTTCTGCCACCAGCACTATTTTCCAGGCTCTGAAACACTTTGTCTCCATTCTCAAGTCATATTGTCAATTCTCTCCATTGTTCGAAGAGATGATGGACATCCTGAACATTGGGATTGACAGATCTATCCGCTAATGCTCTCTAGATGTCTTTATCATTCTGTCTACCTAAAGCCATGCTATGTATTCGCTCCTAGCACTTGAGGCTGAATTTCCACACTGGAAAACGTGGTGGTACGCACTTATTGCTGCCTTTGAAACAGATCTAAAACTCAGTAAGTGTGTTGAATCCATAGGATTAATGTGTATTTTCACCATACAGGGATGACAAGGGTGCTTTAATTTGCATTCCAATGTCATTAAGGTGCCAGTGAGAGAAGTCGCGCAATATTTGTCTATAACTTCTTTCATGCAGTAGTCCTGTACTACCACCCTTTGGTTTGCTTTTTTCTTGTCTTTTCACTTTCAATGTTAGTGTCTTTCTCTTGTAGTGGCAGTGCCTGATTGTCTTGTAGATAACCTTCTTTCCTTTTGCACATGTACAATATGATGTGCCTTTTGTTTTTTCAAAATGCGGATTTGGTCATTTCCTCCAACTCTTTATCCATGCTTGAATGTTTTCTAAGGTGTCCACTTGCACTCAGGAAAGAGCTTCAAAGCCAAAGGGTGGTGCTCCAAGAAAGGATTCAGTTAGTAATTCTTTGTAATCCTAAAGAACAAAAATTGAAAGAAATCAAGTGTGGCAAATTTCAGAAGTTGACTTTCTTCCACTAGGATACAGCTATGTTGTTCTTGAAGATGAACAAGAACATCTTGATCCTTGTGTGTGCACTCTGAACCTCTTCCATTTCAGCAGCTTGATACCATTTAGAATTTAATTCAGTTTTGACAACATCAAATTTTCTTTTTCATTCGCCGGGTTTTTGAGTATCAAAAGTAGCTACAGAGATTCTGAATTTCTTCTCCTTAGGATGATAGCCAAGCCACTGACAGTTTTGAGCCTAATAAGTGGTGCACTAAGAAACGTCTCACTTCCTATTTCTTTTTTTTTAGTTGTAATTCAGTGGCATACAGTCCATCTGCTGCTTGTAAGGTTTGTCAGTATTCTGTCTTTTGCCTTGCCTGTCTTGTCAGTGGGACTCAGCATTAATTAAGTCATGTTTTGCATTTTCAGGAAGAGATATTCCCAATATTTGAAACTCCATTGTCAATGCTCTCAGTAGGAATCTTGCCCAAATTCTATTGCAGCAGTTTCATGTGCAACTGACTCATATGAAATGAACTTCCATTGAAAGTGGATTTTCAGCTGTAAATCAATGAGGTAGTTAGAAAATTATTGTGTTCATAAAGTAGTCATGATATACCTGTCTTGAGAAGCTGCTTGTAAGATTTCATTCAGACCTCCTTTTTTTCAAAAAATCTTGAGTGACAGTTTTTCTGTTAGTAAGGTAGGTTTTAAGCAGATGCACATCAATTGGTTGAGACTATGTCAGTCATGATCCAAGAGGCTACTGCAAGCCAACTTTTGCTTAAATAGTGACTAGGGTTCATTACAACTTGACAAACACACTGTTATGGTGCAATCAGCGTTTTGCATTTCCTGTCATGGCATCCCAAATGATCAGATAGTTAAAGCTAGAACGCTTGCTACTGTGACTGCATGGGACAAAACCACACATGTTAGAACAGGTCTGCAGTAGGAAGTGTTGAACGAACAACAGCAAACATGACTATTGTTTTCCAATCAACATTTGTTGCATGAAGGCATGGTTTTTTGACAGGGACTGGGTTTTCCTGGAGCTACTTGACAGCACATCTGAAACGGATGCCATTTTAGCATCAATGTCTAGTGGCAGAGGGTATCCCACTGAATCTCTATACCACAACATCTTCAACTGCAAATCAACAACTACTAGTGCCTAGTAGTAACCCGACAAGAGATTGTTTGCCTTTGCCATAAAGATGACACCAGTTTCTTGGTCAAACATTACACTGACAGCAATGCAGGCTAGTCTGATATGCTTTCTTTTTATAGCATTTTCTACGTAGAATGTCTAGACCACCCATTGCCTTATGCAGAGAACTCCAAACTGCACAACCACAGTTTCAATTTGAGGACATGAAACGCAATGTCACTAATGACTTCTAGTTGAGTTGGTCATCTCTTTAAGCAAGGACACGCTTGTTGACTGTGGATTCAGCATTAGCAAACCATTCTATTTCATTCTTTACTTCATAGGCGATCTTCTTGGCCTCGGTGCATTGACAGAAATTATCTCATATCTTCCTCGTGAAATACACTGTACAAAAATACAACCTTGTATCTCGTATTCAGAGTTCCCGTTTGTTTCATTCAAATGGAGCAGATGAGCCAAGAGCTTCTGACAGCTTATGGCACCACATAAATGGAATAGGAATCTGTGCTAGGGAACGGGACTCATAAAATAGCCTCAACTAGAGGTAAAAGTTAGTAAAATTGGTTTCTTGTGGTGGTCATGAGGTGCTTCTGATAGGTTGTTCAACTTCAGCGGCTTGAAAATCATCATCATTTGTGTCCTGAAGCTCTAAATATGGTACTTTAAATCCATACACATCCAAACTACACTGTCCTTTTGACATTGACCTACTATATAAAGTATTCATGTTCTCAATTTTGGATGACACATGCCTCAGGACCTTGGTGCCCTGGCACTTTGGTACTAATGTGGATCCGGATCAAAAATGTGATCTATGACCAAGAACAGTAGATCATTGCTCTACAAACCAATATCAGAAACTTACTTTCACCCACCTTGAATTGTTTCACAACCTAACTGTGCAAATCTAAGGTTCTTCTGCACACCTGCCTTAATTAACCACATAATCAACAGCCATAGTGTATCCTAATTGAGACTCAAATATGGTTAAAACAGGGCCGTAGCCAGCAGTATGGAAGTGGTCCGACTGAAAATTAGCAAGCATGCACAGACGCGAATGTGCAGACAGACACAAAAGATATCTTTTCTCGTGTTACATAGTAATGTAGTGACAGAATGCAATGTCTTGAGCAACATTGTAGTGGAAAGGCGGTCAGATATAAAACCATGCATTGGGTCTGTGCAGAGACCGAGTATGATGCAGCACAGGGTTAATTCTTAGACTCCCAGAAGGGTCTCTTAGGAAACAAGAAGTTCATGCATTGGGTCTGTGCAGAGTACGATGCAGAAGAAAGTTAATTCTTAGACTCCCAGAAGGGTCGATCTTGTAGGAAACAAAAAGTTCATAGGGTGATGAGGCATTAGAGAAAGGTGACAAAAGCAACACAATCTAGTTCCACTTACTACCTGCTATTTTAAAACCAGAATGAACAGTTCTACCAGCTGTATGCGTTCTGCTCTGCAAGGCTGCAGGCACTTGATATGAGGCTGTAAGAAACTGTTGTAATTGTAAGCGATGCGTTCTAACCATCCCCTTGGTGGGTTTAGTTGTCACACGGAATGCCGACCTGCCCACACCCACGCTCACCCTAACTCAGCCCAAAGAAATCGCCCGGACCGGCGGTTTTAAGTCCCTCAAAAATTCCATTCAGTACTTTGAAAAACCCGAAGCCAAAGGAACACTACTGTTAGCATGTTTGAGCTTATTGTCTAACATTAAACTTTACTAATTTGTTGTAAAGCCTCTTGTTAGCAGTGTCGAATAAAGGATTGCTTGATTGCTCCAAAATTTCCAAATTCAACAAATTCAAAGACATATTTAAAATTCCTCATTTCCCCAAATTTAGCAATTTTAGACAAATCTAACAAGCAACTTCATCACACAAAGGTGACAACTCATTTACCACCTATAATACACTGCATATAGTTTGTACAAAGTAGAAAACATATGACATAAATGCTTCTTTTACTCCTACCAAAGCCACAAATAGCTATACCTCCCTTTAAATGAAAAATAGCACCATAAACAATAAATTCATTACGGAAAAAACAAAGTTGATACAGATGAAATAAGCACTTAAAAGCTTCTTGCGAGCAATTCAACCAAGATCAAGAAACAAGGTCCTAATCTATCGACATGCGGGTACAAGCAACTCTATAATTAAAAAATTTATCCAAGCCCTTTTAAAACCAGAAGTTTTTTAGGTTATCAAGTATAACTAGCGCTTAACTAAAATAAAGCAAAGTTAAATTAATTAATTAAATTAATAACAATGTACAAATTATAGCCACCAGTGACCTTAATTAATTAATAGACATTGCATTAGATAGCTTAGAGTAAATAACCCATATTGAATATAACTCAGTTGCAACGCCCAAATGTAAACCTAAAACATATACTAACAATACAAATCGTTAGCATAAATCCTCTCAAGTCATTATCGAAAATTCTCGGAGTGTCATCTCACAGTACATTTCAAATGCGTACAAAAACACAACATTGAGTCTAACCCCTGAACGTAAGTAGCCAACGTAGCTAAGTCTTCTTCCATCTCCAGGAACAAATACAGGTGCTGCACTACAGGTAGGTGTACCCACACAATCCATTGCAAGTCCCGTATAATGGCTTAGTCGCCCAACCAAGCGCGCGCTACTATTCCCGAATGCGCTTGTAAAGACAAATTATACTGCAGTACAGAGATGACCAAGAAACTTTTGTTGCGGCAATGAATGGTGGATAAGCATACAGAGACAAGCAGACATGTCTACATGGAGGGCAGTTTGGATCGATTTTCTGTTATATATACCTACCTAATATCTACCCAGTCTTCTCTCGCGCACGCTCCACGTGTTTTAGCATGTACTTTTAGTTTTGTTTTAAAAGCACATGAGTGAGAGGAGAGAATTGGCAGAACGTTTAGCATCATCCATGTACCTTCATACGATGTATGTATGTATATATGTATGTGTGTGTGTGTGTGTGTGTGTGTGTGTGTGTGTGTGTGTGTGTGTGTGTGTGTGTGTGTGTATAAATGGAGCTGAGTACACATAAATACCTTCATGTCGGGTCGTCTTCATGAAGAGTGGTTGCAAATGGTGAAAATGATGAATAATTAATTAATTATAGTATATTCTGAATCTCCAAATTAACCCTTTTTAGTCTCTTCTGCGCAGTCACACAGGCTGTTCGTCGAAGCAATGATTTCTAATTGTCTTAGAAGATAAATAAGAATGTACACAATTCGTCAAGACTTAGTAAGTTACTCAAGGCAGTTGTCGTTTGAATTTGGTTTAATATTAAGAGGTACGTACAAGTGTTGAACACATTTTTCAATTGCCTCCAATGTTTGAATGTTTCCTGGATAATTAGCGTCTAGAATAACAAACAGTATATAACAGATACAGCCAGGAGAAAGTCATCAGGAAAGGGCTTGGAATGAATAGCAGAGACTCAGTTAGTGGAAGGTGTTGCAACAGTACCAATAGGACTTTAGCGAGTCTGCCACAACTCAAGTCTTTCAAATTCGTTTTGTCTATTCATCAAATATTATCATGCTTTTAGTATATCAGAGCTTGAAATGCTTGTTGTGATTACAAATTATTTCCTTGCACTCTGATTACTCAAAAGGTCAGTAATAACCATGTAATACATATATACACAAACGACTATTATGTACACATATTTGGAATATTGCTTGCTGGTATAAACTCTCTGAAGTGACTTCTCTCGTCAACAATTACTTTACTGTGGAATGTACCAAAGGCAGCCTCTTTCATAGGCTAACCAACAATGAAAGAGGGAAGCTATGATGCTTCTTTGTCTTGCTCTCATGCACTATAGAACTTATGAAATAAGGTAATTACTACTCTACTGGCAATCATTCCAAATTGATAAAACAACCTCCCATACTTCACCAAAAGTGCTATTTAGTGCTATTGTGAATGAGACACAAGTCAACAATGTAAAGTGCTTCATCTGTACATCAAACTAATAATTCGATCTCCAAAATGACTCTAGCATAATATTATATAGCAACCGCTCTTCTTAGTCCTTTTCAAGAAATTCAGCAATGTTCTTATCCCCTTAACTTAGAAGTCCTTCAATTGTTTGCAATATCTCTTAAACTACTGGTAGTCTCAAAAGTCCAAATTATCGTAAATGTTCAAACACTAATGGCATGAGCATGGTGCAACTTTCTCTATTAATTAACTTAATGACCACACATAGTCTGATTGCCGTATTGACTCTCTTTCTTGTTTCTCTCATCTATGCTGCCCAGACTGTCTGTTTTAGCCAACCAACCAGCAACTGAAATCTCGTAGGTTGAACTATAGAATTTAGTGATAAAATGTTATGTAAATTTTGCATTTCAATGAGGCTAACCAACCAGCCAGCCAGCCAGTCAGTCAACCAGCCAAACAAACAAAAAGATGATTTAGTCTTAGTTTGATTGTGTGTAGATAAAGAATCTTGCTACAGAAAGTTACCTCATTCCAACATATCAATTTAGAAAATAAAACAACATTTTGCTGCACAAAACGTGGAAATTGAACTAAACAAAGTGCAACCCAAGCATTCAGACCTACCACTGTACTGTCCCACTCTATTTTTGTGTTAGCAAAGTGCTGCTTGTGTGTCAATATAATCTTTAAACTAAGAAGTATACGCATATCGAAAAGAGAGCACCTACAATTTGCATCCCTGATGTCAGCACACATGAAGCACAAGTATGGAGCTTCAGCGAAGGTTGCTAAAGAAATGCTTAGAGACACATCATTAAAAACTACTCACATAAATACTAAATGATAAAATGCAAATATAACAAATAATTACAAGTGAATGGCTACCAACACCACTAGAGTAGACACAATGTGACATTAAAACACACTAATTCATGTTAAAGTCGGATAAGTTAAACAAGGCTTCAACATCACTCATTCCTTTGTCAGAATCAAGTGATTTAAACTTCACATGTACATTGTCAGATGTCACTTGGTGACTAATAGTAATGGCATTAACACCACATAGGTCTAATGCTATAATACTTCCCCATGCTGACTTTTCTGCTGCAGGAAATAGAGTTCTAACACCTTCACAGTCCAACTCAAAGCATTTCATTCGCACCAGCATCAATCCCTATTATTTAAAGACATAAGACACAGTGCTTGCAATTGGGTAAGTCAGAAGCAGAAATTGTAGGACCTGTAGAGAAAGTTCTTGAACCAGATGATGAACACTATTCTTGTCCATTGCAGAGTCAAGTACTACAAGACAATGCTGTAACAGATTGTATATATATGTAACTAGTACCACCACAAGTGTCCATCATATTTGAAGAACCCACTTCCTGATCATGTGTCCCATCAACTGGTCCCCCACTTGTCAGTGGAACTACACTCTTTCGGGCATCATATGAAATCCCAACATTTGAATATGGAGCCTGTGATGGAACAGAAATGTGTTGGCCAACTTCAACATTTCTGGGTATAAGGCCCCAGTTTGTTTCCTCTTGCACTGGTGTAAAGTCATGAACACTGTCCCAACAGTTATGAAAAACATTCAGATCTGCTCTATCAAACTGGCCTAAAGAATAAAAACATACTGTTTGAAATTACATAGATTATGCATGATTAATATTAACTCACTCGACAGCTCTGAGTAATAGCACTGATAACAGCCAAAGTACATTTCAGTAGATGCCTCAATAATAGGTTGAGATTTACAGCTAAGAAAGATGTGAATCCTTTTGCAGTCTCGAGTTCTGAATTGTTGGCAAGCAACCAACAACTTGCATTCTTTACAATCTCTTACAAATACGCTGCAAAAATAGAGACAAACAAACACACAGTTACAATAATTAAACCTATAAAAAGTCATCAAAGCCCACCAAATCTTACATACACAAAACTCATCCTACAAGTCACAAGATCATAACGTTTGATAAAAAAAGTTCATTTGTGCCCAATTTACAGTAATATCAATTAGTCATGATGTGCTTCATTTTGATGCATCTTTGTTCTCAACACACCTTAATATCCTGCACTGCACTACCGTATAAGATAAAATATTGGCAGGAAATGTATTTCGGCAGATTGGCAAATTTTTAGCAAGCGCCAATATAAAATTCACCATGAGTAAATCACCTTGTAAATCAAGCATCATGGTGATGTGATGGTATGTGGATGAGGCCACAAGATGGTATTGGTAAAAAACCCTCCTTGTCGTTTGTTGTGCCTACCCTGCCTAGCAGGGAGTTTGGACATGAAAATGACGTCGTGAAGCTATGATGAAGAGGTGGAATAATGCAAGTTAAATACCGTAATCGCAAACTCCTCCATGACACAACCACTTAACTAGTGCGTGGAGAAAATTGTACATATGTCAATTATCCAAAAATGATGTCCAACCACCAAAACAAAATCCGCCAATATGCTTTCACCGTCAAGTTTTTAGCAAACTGCCAAATAAATTTCTGCCAATGTTTCATCTTATACAGTTAGAGTTGCTGCAAGTAGAAACTATAGTCAGTAAAGCAACAAGACATGTGAAATAATAGAAACAATTTTGTGGTTGGCTCAATAGTTGTTTACATTGTATCTTAAATATCTCAACTAAACAAATAAATCACAAATACAAGTGCTAGAACCATCACATAATGCAAGAATCAACAAGAAAACTGGACTATAAAAATAAAACAGATAAAACAGATCAAGAAGGCAATACCACAACGTGCGAGTGGAGATAGCCACAAATGGCAATATCGGACACTGATAATGTGATTGTACCAGTAATGTTGGAAGCATTGGGCACAGGACAAGCAAATATCAAACGACAACTGAACATCATTCCAGTGCTTGTTGGATCCACTCGAATCTTCCATAAAGTCATGTCTTCTGTCTAGACAGCCATGATGGTCTAAGCACCTCTGATGCAATGTTTGCTTCCAGTGCTTACAAGAGACACAGACCAGACTGTTCTGGTTGACCATGACACGTAATGACATTAAAACTGTACATGATTTTCTTTTTGAAAAACATCCCAAACCTGCTCCTACCTATGATGAAACATTGTTAGACTCATCTGGATCATCATAAATCTATCCATTTTTTATCATACAGTGTACCGATGGCTTTTCTTATTAGAAACATGGCCCTTTGAACCAATGAGGCTACACGTACTGCAGGACTTGACACTAAAAGTTGGAATCATCTATGCACTGACTTTCAGCATTCTTCAATGAATCTTTGAAATGCATTGGCTTCAATAATTCGGTGTTAGTGCACAAGATTTGTCTACTAAATTGGATTCAAGCCCTTGTTACTTGTTGAGAGATTCATTATAACAAAAACCCTGGGGTTCAAGCAATTGGAGTTTGTGAAATGGTCCGTCGAATCATAGGAAAAGTGATCTTGCACGTAGTTCACTCTGATCTTCTCAGTGTGTGTGGAACTATGCAAATGTGTGCTGGACAACCAGCGGGTTCTGAAGCAGCAGTTCACGCTATGAAATTAATTTTTGATGATAAAGATGCTGAAGCTGTGCTATTTGCACATGCTAAAATGCATTTAATAGTCTAAATAGACAAGTGACATTAAAAAATATTTCTATCACTTGCCCTGCTATTGCACCTGTTTTCATAAACACATACTACCAACCCTCTCCATTATATGAAGGTGATAAAGTTATTTTCTCAAGGAGGAACAATTCAAGGAGATCCCCTGGCAATGGCAATGTATGCTTTAGCCACTATGCCACTAGTTACCAAAATTCAACAGTCCAATTCTACACAGGGGTAGTTTTCTGCTGATGCAGCTGTTGGAAGAACTTTCCAATCAATAAACAAATGGTAGCAAAAATTTTTTAGTTCTTTTTCAAACAGCAACAAATCATGGATTTAGTCAAACCTAAATATTTGGAGGTAACCCAGAAAGAATTTTCAAATACCAAATTGAACATAACAACTGAGGGACAACAATATTTAAGAGCCACAATTGGCAATGCTCAGTTTTGCAAAACGTTCCGGGAAAAGAAAATTGCCATTTGGAACATGACCTTGAACAACTTACTGAGATTAGTCAAACAAAGCGTCAAGCAGCTTATGCAGTATTTTCTCATGAATTGTGCGAAAAACGAACACATAAACACTCAGAAATAATGAAGCCACAAAAGACATCTTGCAGTGCCTGAAATACCAGCTCTGTAACTCACTTATTCCTGCCCTAACAAGTTGAGAACCTTCTGGCAACATTGAATGCAAGCTTTTCTCACTACCATCAAAACTTGAAAGACTCAGAATAGTTAGTCCATTTGATCTCAAACCTGAATTCTATTTCTCTCAAACCCTCGCGTGCCCTCTAGTTGACAAATCAAAAACCAATGCTCAACTCTTAGATAATGTGCTAAGAGACTCTAAATATGACCATTCGAAAAAGAGAAACAACAAGCACAGACAGGAGCAGGAGAAAACTACGGCACAATATGCTTTTCTGAGGTCATCTATCATGTGCATCAGTGAAAACGAAATAGAACAACCACCCTGATACCTAAGAATGACAAAACTGACCACGCCAAAAATTACTGGCCTATCACGTGTCTATCTGTCTTCTACAAGACGCTCTCCTCAGTCGTCAGACCAAGGATTGCAGAACATTTGGTTCAGGGAAACCTCATGGCGTCGGAGCAAGAGTTGTCAACAGGGTTTCTTTGTTGCAAAGGATCAGCTGTTGATTAACAAACTGCTGACTGAGGACTGTAACATCAGGCACAGGAGCTTGAGAATTGCTTAAGTGAACTACCAGAAAGCCTATGACAGCATGCCACACAGCTGGTTTCTCTGATGTCTTCAGCTGCATAAGATCAGCCCAGTCTTGTGCAGGTTCATGTTATGTGTGATGAAAAGTTGGAAGGCATCAATGGTGCTGTGTACGAGAATGGTACCATCAAGACGAGGCACATGCGGATCAGGTGAAGTATTTTCCAAGGTGATTCACTATCTCCTCTTCTCTTCTGTATGGCTCTTAATCCTCTCAGCGTAGAGTTACAAAGAACTCGTTACTATTGGATGAGCATTGGGCGTGGTGAGATGGCCAAACATCAGCTTGTCAGTCATCTGCTTTACATGAATAATCTGAAGCTGTATGGCAGAAATTGTGATCAGTTGAAAGGGTTGTTGCACATGGTTCATACCTTCTCTGATGACATCCAGATGAAGTTTGATCTGGATAAATGTGCTATTGCACACTTGACATGTTAAGACAAGCTCTCTGGACACAATTCTGGGGTGACGGTAGAAAAAATGGACACCATCCACTGTCTGGAACCAGGTCAAGTCTACAAGTATTTGGGTGTGGACAAAAGCACCGGTATCCAGCACAACACTATGCAGGAGACGCTCTGTCATGTACTTTTGTAGAGTGAAGATGGTTCTCAGGACCGAGTTATAAGATTGGAACAAGATTCTGGCCATCAAAGGGTTTGCACTGCCGGTTCTCACTTGCGGTTTTGGTGTAATTCATTGGAGAACCATGGACCTGCAGCTAATTGATTGACGAACTAGGAAACTTCTCTATGCATAGTGTCCACCATCCTGCGGCAGACATTGACAGACTGTTTGCTCAGTGCACCGAGAGCGGTCGAGGGTAACAACAGATCGAGTCAACGTATTAGTCTTGTATTGTAGGGCTGGACTGTTACCTTTGTAGCAGCTCTGATCCCTTCATGCAAATGGTACAAGAGTGTGATGCTAGGAAATCCTCTCATTCGATCCAACACATGGCCCGTCAGTTTAGTGCACAGCTACAGGGGAGTCTCTCTAAGGACAACAAGTCGCAGAGCCTGCATGGAAGTGGGTCCAATCCTGTGTAATGGTGTCTTCGAGTAAGCACGCCTCAGACAGATGCGAAACATTTCCGCACGCGCAGCAGTTCTCTTCGTGTACAGTCCTGAGGCAGAAAACCTATGCACGATCAGTATCGCCGTCTCACTGAGAAACCATCTGTCTGTGAACATGAAAGAGACCTACGGATGGCTAAAGTCATCAATCTTCCTGCTGCAACCGAAGGACTGGTTGTTATTGCTCAAGACTAAGCTCTTTGGACTCGGTATTATGAGTGTAACATTCTGAATCGAGGTGTCAGTCCCACTTGCCACATGTGCAGTGCAAACCTGAAGACAGTCAACCACATTGTGGTAGGCTGTAGTGACTTGGCACCGATGGACTACACTGATTGACCCAATCAGGTGGCCTCCATCATCCACTGAGACATTTGTCATCAGTTTAGGGTTCCAGTGGAAAGCAGACGGTACGTACCTGCATCATCCTGATAGGCTTGTGGAGACGAACAACATCACTATGATGTGGGACACAGCCATTCTTACTGCTAAGAAGATTGGTGCCAATTATCTAGACATCTGCTTCAGAGATAGGAGAATAAAACACTAGTCTTCATATTGATGTCAGCTGTCTTGCCAATAGTAACACTGCCAGGAAACAGGCTAAAAAGTTGGTGAAGTACAGTGACTTGCGGGTGGAAATAAGCCACATGTTATTCCAGTGGTGTTGGGAGCATTGGGCACAGTGCATGCAGGTATTGTATTGCATGGTGGCTGGACATTATTCCAGCTCATCACAACCTGCAGCACTTACAGAAAACAGTGCTTCTTGAATCCAGTCAAATCCTACATAAAGTCATGTCTTCTGTCTAAACAGCAATGATGGTCTAAGCACCTCTGAGGCAGGGTTTGCTTCTGGTGCTTACGAGAGACCATAAGAACTGAGATACCTTAATTAAGAACCAGACTGATCTGGTTGAGCACAATGTATACAATAATATTGACTACGATCTATAGCTTTTAGGTTTCTTCATTTGCTATTGCTGTTAGTAACCCAATGCTTGGTTAGTATTGAGTATGTACCAGTATAATTCTGTAAATAAAAGATAATAACATTGAATAACAACAACAACAACAACAACAACAACAACAACAACCACAGCAGCAGCAGCAACACCAACAACAGTCGCCACTGTGACTGCGGCTAGCAACAATGGCTAGTTTTGGCTACTGCATCATGTCTATGCGTGATCAAAGCAAATCAAGAAATTCATCTGTCTTTATTTCTTATGTTTATTTGTGCATGAGACCCAGACTTGTTTCTGTCATTGAGGAGTTCCTGTGATCTGGTGAACTTGTTGATGACGACATTTCAGTGCTTTCCTGGCAGTTATTAGTCCATTGGACAAGCTGTTTCAGAGTTCGTGATCACCATAATGCTGTCAATGAATCTATATCAATCTGGCTAATAATTGATATGAACTGCATAGAAACAGGTAGCCTGCTGAGCTTACTTGTTGGCGAGAGCTCAAACGGGGTTGAAAACTCCAATCGCCCATCACAGAGGGCATAACAATGCACAATAATAATAGCATCAGCAATCTAAGTATTTAAATATTTTACACATCTAATATTATGGTTTTCCATACCTTCCCTTCACTGGTCCAAGTATTATAGTACTCCCCACACAGTCATCAATTGTCACTGTAGCCGAGTTATCAAGAACATATACAGCTGCATTCTGCAAATAATATGCTTATAGAACAACATGCAAATACTGTAGTCATTGCTAACTGATATATTTGGCTTGTAAATCCCAACTTTCTGTGGATGGCCTTAAGCTGGATTTACAATATGCGAACGCTTGAGCGTTGCGTCGCATGCGTCACGTGCGCCACGTCGTACTAAATTCAAATTGTAAATGACTCGACGCGACGCGAGGGAGACATGATGTGACGCACATGACACGAAGGAAGTAGCACCTTGATTTCGACCAATCAGAGCCAACTAAAAATGCATGTGTGGCTTCCGTGAGTGATGATTACTGATTTCGGCGCTGTACTCGATGTTGAGCGGTCTATAGATTGTGTAGGGAGCTGTCCTTGCTTGTGGATGATCAGCTACAAGATGAACAAAGGCTAGTGCGCTAGGGAAAATGCACGGAAATGGATTTTGAGCAAGCTGGGGGTTCCGGCAGAGTTCTGCCAGCAGAAAATCAAAGCGCGAGTGGTTAGTTCATAAATTCATGCAGCGATGTCTACAGGGCACTGAAATCATATTGTGAATGGCACAACGCGTCACGCGCGACATGTGCCACTCCAACGCAATACGACAGGACACGACGCATGCGACGTGACGCTCAAGCGTTGGCATATTGTAAATCCAGCTTTATACTTCCAATAAATCTAACGTCCATATCAGACAATCACCTTCTTACTATCTGCAATCTGAACATCTTTCTACTATTGTACATTAATAATGGCTAGTGTCTCCTATTTCTATACTGTTGATGGTATGTACGGTGATGCTATGTTCATGCCACTTCAATGTATAAACAACAAATAAATTTTAACTACTCTAAGAGTTATGACAAGGGCAAAGTCTCATATATACTGATAGGGTAGCTCTTTAGAATGTGTTTAAACTTTTGACTACACCTGTCCAGTGTTCTCATAAGTCAAACATCTGACTGGACAGATTATGGCACAACAACTAAAGTTACTGTTAGTGTACCATTATCTCCATTAAGCAATCAAGGTTGTAACAATAAGATAATTTACTTATTTTTTGATAACTGATAATAGATCAATATCAATAGCTGATTGATATTTCATTAACATCTGTAATGTTGCCAACTTAATTAACATTGATTCATATTGTGGTATTGTATGTAGTGCAGCGCCATGAGGAAGTCTAAAACACACTTACCGCAAACATTGCAGAGAGCAAATTACACGTGCTCTCTCAAGTAAAAGTGTTCCCAGATAGGAGATATCTTCTCAACTCCACCTCGCTACCACGTGCACCTCACATGCCAGCCACACTTCTACACATGCATATAAGTGAAAGTGTTCCCAGATAGGAGATCTCTTCTTCCCAAAGTCATCACCATGTGCACCTCACATGCTAGCTACACTTTTAGCATGCGTATGATGTTATCTGTATTATTGAATGCAACCAAACCGATTTTGATAGTTTCCACTACTGCCTACATCGGCCAATAGCCGATAGCTGATCCGATTATCGGTGCTACCTTACAAGCAGTACATGGTTCACTCCTAAGTCATCAAAGCATGTAGCTACTATAATAAGATCAGGTGCCAATAATTTAACAACTAAACTTTAGAAACTTAGAAGTCTTTAGACAAATAGATAAATATTTTCTATGTTAAACAAGTCAATTTTAAGCCCATGCTATCTCCAAGCACTTTGTGTTAGCTTAAAGTACAGTGAATATTATCTTACAAGTTGATGTAATTAAGAATAGCTTACTTAATTAAAAACTAGAAAAGAAACACTTTAGTAACTCTCCTGATAACATTTTCCTATATACATTTTTCCTATAATAATAATACATCATACAAATGATGGCAATGAGTCCTGTAAATGTTGGCTTGTGTATTGTGTTCACACCATCGATCCCTAGCTTCCACCAAATCAGCCAATCTCATATAGTGTTAAGCCTGGTTTACAATACGACTCTGATGATGCTCGCTACACTGGCGAGGACACCAGCAACAATGCTCAAGCAGGCGTCATATTTTCAACACTCACACATTGCGTCACAAGCGTCGTCACCGACACTAGAGTTGCTTCAAATTCAACTCTAGGGTCCAAACTGGAAGTTCTCTAGCATCTGTCAAAAGCACATGCCTTTGTCGACAAATCAGAGATCAAATCCGGGAGTGAAATAACCGGAAGTAACTATGAAAGAGAAACATATCGAAAGTGTACATGTATAGGTACGGCTGCTCGTGGCAGACCAAGCCACGGTAGCTTAGAGATGCGAGGCGTAAGAAAAATACTTGGAAAAAACATTTTGGAAAAACCGGGCTCCCAGCAGCAGGCTGCAAAAATGTGGCAGCGTCTCCATGACAACTTGATGCAGGAGAAAATGAAAACCAAATCAGACTTTTGTATTCATGATATACGATTATGATGACCCTGAAAGTAGTGGATTGTCGCTGACACTCATCAAATGATGTTGTAAATGGTACAGCGTCAGTGTCAGCATTTTGACACCTACTCAGCGTCTTCGCCAGCATTCTTGTGAGCATTGTCAGCATCATAATGTAAACCAGGCTTAAAGAAACACTTCACCGATTGACGCATGTGCAGTAGATGTTAACGTATGTTAAGGCCTTGGGCTGCAGACCAAACGCTTGCTGTGTTGCGCAGCATTGTTTAGGTCTTGTTTCCCGAGGCCAACTAAGAGAGCACACAAGAGATGGGTCTAGACGCTTCAGGCGACTTTAACAGTGAAAGAGGACAAGTTACAGTTCATAAGCGATTCAGTCGTTCATACGTTGTAGACTCCACATGATCGTCTTGTGCGACTTGCAATCAGTTGGTCTTTCCCACTTTCTCCATGTTTCTTTCTACGAATGGAGGCCATACTACAGTTCGAAAGGACTTGAATGATGCAAAAAACACACGGAAACGTGCATCACAGCACATAATCACGTGACACCAAATACCTTCGTTCTACAGCTGAAACATCGCCGTATGTGTGCTTTTCGCTGTAGATTAAAGGTAAGTCAGTAATGCGAAAGCACACTTTACTTTCGCCTAAGCAAATATCAAAGTCTACACAAAGCGGTAAAACGAAACCTACACCTATTGGACATTCTTTGGAAAACTGCCACGTACGATTTTGTTTTTAGCCTTATCATAATGCTCAGCTATCAAGTTTGCTCTGAAATAGCGCCAAACTTCTCAACTTGAAGACTACTAGAAACGATTAGCAGCTGAGGGTGGATTCAGACCGGTGAAATGCTCCTTTTAAGTCTTTACAAAATCAGATGAGAGAACGCTTACATAGCTCTGAATGCTCTCAGTACCAAGTCCCATATTTCCCAATGTGGTTTACAAATTAAATGTCTCAATTTTTTCAGTGGTTTTCAGACGCCTGCCTACATATTAAAAGCGGTCCTAGATCACATAATCAATATGCATCTCTATCTCTTGCTTTAGAAGCAAGACAAGCATGATCGATTCATTGCATATGCACTCTCAGTTCCTAAAACAACTTCTTGTTGATGATACTATCTGCACCACATCTCTGTGGGGTACTAAGTAGTTTATTGGGTCCGGGAGAAGTGCGCAGTCAACTCAAACCCAGTTCCATCTGGCCACCTCAAAAACAATCAAAACAAGCAATAGCCTCGCTTAAACTTACTCCAGCACCCAGTTAACACAACAGCATGAAATAAGAGTAGCAGTCTCTTGCCGTTTGAGAATAATTCTGCCTAAAGACATGCATGCGTAGAATATATGTCAGCTCGCCTTGCAATTTCGGATAATAAGCTGTTGGCCGTTAACTTCACCCGGCATCCGTCCACTGCAACCGCCTTCGAGATCAGCCACAGTGTACTGACTTGGGTCAACTTTTTGCCTGTTGTCCCTGGACGTGGATTAGAAAAGTAGTCATCAGTCAATACAGAGTTACGCTCTACATCCCAGTTCATACGGTGTGTGTACCAGCTGTAAGCAGTTTTCGCAGCAGAGCTGCTTCCGTCTCTTTCTTCCTCGTGTGCAGCTGATCTTGAGAAAAGACAACCCATAGGACCACCTCACGTACGTCTCTGCGCATGGGAGGAGTCTATACGCGCCAAGCGAGCACGTGACCCCCTAAGTCTGATCTTCAGCTCTGACAGGAACCATTTTGGTTGCGCATTATAGAACTGACCGACAACTTGTACGCATACTGTATGACCCAAACTTCGACGCAAACTATCCCGTTGATGACAAATTATTGCGTGCTACTTGAATGCGCCACGCGTACACTTAGACCTAAAATGGTGGTTGTTGCAATAGTTGGTGCTGGACAGATGGGGCTATGTATTGCAGGTCCGCATTGATTGCTATATGTGAAGTGTCGTGCACATTTTATCACTTAATTCTACCAGGTGAAATGGCTCTTCACGGTCATACTGTTCTGCTGTATGATATCGACAAGGATTGTCTTGCTACTGCACTTTCACGACTGGATGAACGAAAACAACAACTTCATTCTGACGGTCTGCTCTCTCGCGCCCAGGATTTGGACGTAAGTAGTTTCCAGCGCAGACGCAGACAAAAGAGTAGTATTGGTGTTGCTATGGAAACCAGGGAATTTTTAATTCTTGCATTCCACTATGACCATTACAACTGCGTACTATTTAATATTTTATTTACTAGTAACGTAGCGGACTATGTAGTTTCGTAGCTATTCCTGAACTGAACTAAACTGAAGTGATCATGAACTGTTTTATTTGTAAACAGGGAAAGTCTAGTCTTCCACCGTAGTGGCGAATCATTGCACATGTAGCCTACAAGTGATTGATGCATGTTACAGTGAAACTGCTTTGCAATCCCACTGTTTTGCAGAAAGAACATGCATACATTCATGAGTTGTTTTTCCAAACTGGCAAAATGGCTCTTCATCAAAACCAAATCTACATTACGCTATCTCTTGCTCAAAGAATTATTGGCAACAGTTTGAGCATTGTGTTTATTGCCTAATAAAACAGTTGCAGAATACGCGTCTAGTTGGCATAGCCAGGATTATTTTTTAATCGAGGCAAGTTGATATATAGATTTTATGATTGATATAAATTGATTCTTAATATCTACAATTTGTCCTAGTGCGCATAATGACATCCAATATAAATTGAAGCTCACACTAGTACTATACTAGCTATCAACACGTGATACACAGATAGTGCGTGAGCAGTCTGTCTGCATTGCCAAGTTGCTACCTACATAACATTTCGAATAATTACCTTGAAAGAACCAGCTGCTGAATTGTAGTCTGCCTTTTTCTTTACTCTAAGCTTGGTCATGCTGCGAGTATGTGACAGAAACAGGACCAGGATGTGGACTCGTGATGGGACCATGCTTATTTTTATTAGCAAGGTAACTGCCTCACCTTATTGCCTCTTGCCTAGCTATGCCTTTGGTTATTTTGAAGTGTCTTTAAGAGAGTGCACGGTTTAGTTACTGAATGTAGTTTCTTATAAATTGGCAGGCGGGCCTGGAAACAAAAGTTGTCACCCTTTATATCCAGACCCATAACTTGAATAATATGGTATGTTATAACTAGGTAGACTGAATGTCTTCATCTACATAGGTATTAATGATTATTGATTTCTGTGAAGCAGGCGTGCCCATCTGGAGCTATGGTGCTGCATGTAGCACCAAGCCAATTTTTGCAGTGCCAGAGCAGCACCAAGATAGTAATGCTTTGGCACGCTGTTTACTGATTATCATGCACTAAGATATGTCTATGTCAAAGCAAAGAACAATTGACTCTTATTGGCTAAGCAAAGTAAGGTAGGTCTGGTGACTCTGGTCTTGAGATGCAGATGACAGCTGTCATACATACTTTACATACTTACCAGTCATACATGCATACTTTACCAGCATGCGTGGGAGTATTTCTTTGAGTCAAAGTATGTGCAGTGCCAAATACGTTTGTGGCACTGCATTTGCAGTGCCAACCATTTCAAACTTGGGCTTTTATGAAGGCTATAAAAACTGCGCATAATATGACTATCTTTTTCATAATATGACTACCTTTTGTGACACTTAATTTGGTTGCTCTGTTTGGTTTCCAGTCACAGGCAGAATTCTGTTGAGAATAAATGTTAAAGGGGAACGCTGTTGGTTGCACATGTGCACTTGAGCTAATCTCAACTTGGTTAGCTCTTGCATCATAGCTATGGCAAGGACATGTGTTCAAGTCTCCTGGCAAGAATATCAATTTCAATCACCAGTAAGCTCTTCCTAGTGCTGTTCATAAGTTGCACATGTGCACAGGTCCTTGGATGAACCTACTGCAAGGCGTTTATTCAGGCATTGATTGACAAGGATGGCAGCTCTAAAAATGCAAAGTTTTGGTGATAACTGTGAACCGAGTACGCTTGCTTACTGGGAAATAGACTTGTGCTTTCCGGGTCTCATGCAATGAACCCTGATCTGGCTTAATTAAAGTGTCAAAGTGCTAGTCATATTTAATAAAACTGCAGTGTAGCAACCTCGATTTTGCAGAATTTAAGATTTTAGATGGAAAGGTTCCAATAACGGTATAAGATAAAGCATTAGCTGGAATTTATTTTGGCGGTTTGCTAAAAATTGACGGTAAAAGCATATTGGCAGATTTTATTTTGGCGGTTGGACATCATTGTTGGATAATTGGTAGTGCGATATTCCCCACCCATTACTACTAATAAGTGGCTGCTTTCATGGATGAGTTTGCAATTACAGAATTTAACCCTCATGACTTCACCTATAGCTGCACGGCCTCATTCTCATGTTTAACCTCTCTGTTTGACAGGCTAGGCACAACGGACAGCAAGCAGCGGTTACCATCTTATAACCTCATCCGCGCTACATTGTATGATGCTTGATTCGCGTGGGTGATGACGTCAACATATCCCAGTGGACAAAATGATGGCAGATTTTATATTGGCGGTCGCTAAGAAATCCTTCAATCTGCCAAATAAATTCCCGGCCAATATTTCATCTTATACGGTATATTTATAAGGCCTATCTACTAGACTCTTGGCCTAATGTAACTTCTTACTGCAACGTCTTGATTCTTCCAATTCAGGCGATAGAAAGACTTCAGTCAGCTTTGCCTTTAGTGTGAATTAGACCACCCAAGATTTGCGGTCACTGAGTGTTTGAATTAGTATACCTAATTCAAAAGCAATGAAATGTGCATGCGCTAGCATGAGCGTGCCCTTCTAAGGACAAAGACTTAAACTGGCGTACTTGAGACGATGCAGTAACAATACTTAGGATTAAATCTGTTGTTTTTAAAACAAGTTTTCTAATTTGGAAACTGCAGAACAAACATGGTATCTTATATATCAAGATCAAGACTGTGCCAGTAGTTGTTTTTATAGTGCAATTATGAATAAACCAGCATTTAACTTGTTTTCGTTTGAATGCAAATATGTCACATTTGATTTAATTAAAGAGCACTATAGGAATCATAGTGATATCTTTTGGCAAGCAGTGCATGGTGTACAAAAGATACAGTAGTTCCCGTGTTTGACGACCACCCTCGTGAGCGACCACCTCTTGTTTACAACCAGTTTGGCTTGGCACCGATGAAATTTGTATTGCACGTAACCCTTTTTAGCGACCACCCCTCTAACACGACCAGCGACCACCAAAGTAGGCTCATAGTTGTCATGTGTCCCCACCTTGCGCGACCACTTAGCATTACCTGTTTCTGCCACTGCACCAATACATCCAGCTATGTACAACGAAAGGAGTGTCAACCACATTACAGTAGCACGTGTGCGTACGGAAGTAGTCGAATGTCGTCTCGAAAATGCAAGATCTTAGCCCTTCATGAAAGGATAGCTGTGCTGGACAAGATAAACGAAGGCCGTTCGTGTTGCTCAATCGCTGAAGATCTTGGCGTAAGTAAGACACAAATTCAAGGAATTGTAAGGAACAAAAAGAGCATTAGGCAGCAATGGGAAACCGGAGGTCGAGCAGAGAGGAAGTACAGCAAGGTTAGAAAATTGTACTACGAAGATTTGGACAGAGTTGTTTTGGAATGGTTCACTTCGGCGCAGGCAAAGAACATTCCAATAAGTGACTGCATGACCCAAGAACGAGCCCTAATGTATGCTGAGCAGGTGGGACCAGTTCCTTTTCTGGCTCTAACAGATGATTAAATCGTTGGATGAAGCGACACAATGTTCGATTGGTGTGCCTTTCAAGCGAAGCAGCAGATGTGAACCCCACCGTTGTGGCTGATTTGCACCAAAGATTGCTGTCAATTTGTGAGGGGTATGACTTGAATAATGTTTTCAATGCTGATGAGACAGGCCCCTGATGAGAGACCACCCCTTTGAGAGACCACTTTGATGGAAAATTAGAAGTGGTCGTCCAAGAGGGGAGCTACTGTAAGTTGTTTATGTGAAGAGAGAAGGAAATTGCTGGTCATCTAACTTGAACTCAACTCAAGATTGGCAGTAACTTGAACCCAAGTCCAGATTGACTGTATTAAATGGCTGGTACTAAATTGAACTCAAGTCAAGAAGATTGGCCATATTCTGTCAATCTGGACTTGGATTCAAGTTAGATGACCAGCTGTTTTTCCTCTCGATCAGTGGTGCATCCAATATTTCTAAAGAGGGTAACCATGGGTTCAAGTTAGATGACCAGCCATTTCCCTCTCGATCAATGGTAGATCCAAGATTTGAAAGAGGGTAACCATTGGTTCATGAAATGATCATAAGAGATCTACCGTATTTACTCATTTAAGTGCGGTGGCATTTTATTGCTTTGAGCAGTTGTAAGGCTGCCACATTTATTTGGGAGCGGCATCTTAACAAGGAAATACGGTATCCATAACTTGAATTATGTACGAACTGAACATAATTATTTGTCTGAAGTTGGAAAACATGCATACCATTACTGATTACCTACTTTATCATAAACCTGTCAATGTGAAAAGTTTTGCAGTTACATCAATTCTTGTTTGCAGAACCTCAATCCTCTATAAATCCTTTGCTAGTTATTGAATAACTAACTTACAAGTTAGAATCTTGTTGCTGTAACTCTCATTAAGAATTATTTTCCTAACTGCTCATCAAGTGACTTTACTCTCTACCATTTAGATGTTACAGTGTGCTTTTTGTTTGCCATTTCTTGTCTAAGTTGGTTCTGACTCTGCTGATCTAAGGTTGTTCAGAACTACAGTGAACTTACTTGCAACATTGCACACACCTTATGGACTTCTCTAGTGTCAACTTTACTTCTTTCAACTTGTAGGTCACATTGCACTATGCACTGCCCTTCATAATGGCCTGTTTCACTCTCTGGAATGTTGCTCTAGTGTTGCTCACAAAATTAGAAGGTGGCAAGTAGGACTGTGGCAGCTATTTAAGTAGTTGCTTTAGTACTACTAAGACTTCTACTAGACAGCAGGCAGTTTAACAGAATGAGCAAAAAATCCAGACCTAGATAGAAGCAAAGATATCATAGTTATATTGTTAAATTAAAAAGTTGCTTTATCTCATCTGTTGTTTGTTTTAAATTTTAGCAAACCGAATTGAAGCAATTCAGCTTTCTTTGTATCGTGCAATTAAACGTTGATTGCCAAATTACAATTGTTTTGTTTCTAGGGTGTAATTCAGTGTTCTTCTGATCTACAACATACCGTTGCAAATGCAGCGTTTGTTTTTGAAGCTGTAGTAGAAGATATTGATGTGAAGAAACAAGTTTGCCAAGGTAAATGTTGATATACATAGTGCTGCTTCTGCTGCTGTGTTACTGGCGCACGCACGCGTGCATGTGTGTATGTCACTGTGTGTGTGTGTCACTGTGTGTGTGTGTGTGTGTGTGTGTGTGTGTGTGTGTGTGTGTGTGTGTGTGTGTGTGTGTGTGTGTGTGCATGTGCAGGTAATCCACATGCTCTACACTTGCATTGGTATAACCTATTTATGTGGCAGCTATTACTGTAGTACTATTACAGTCTTCCTAGCTTAATACGGTAGGACACCACTTATCCGACGGGCATAGGACCAAAGGACGTCGGATAACTGAAAACATCGGATAACTGATGCATTTTGAAAAACGACTGCAGAATACTAAAAGCTCAACATCTAATTGTACATGTAACAACTAATACAGTACAACTTCTTTGACTAGGGAGAACACTAATGGGAACTGTCAAGACTTAAAAGTAACTACGAATCTTAGTCTGGATCAATGCTTCGCTCTTCTTGCTGTAGTTTTCATTAGCAGCCCATTCAGTAGGACCATTGTGCTTACTGAAACTTCAGGGTGTTCTTCCAGGTACTGAAGAACCGTTTCTAAAGCTTTACATTTAATTTGACGACATGTGGGTCACGGATATAGTACTGCACGCACAGGAATTGTATATCCTAGCGTGCGCACAGCCTCGCAGTTCAGACAAGCCATGCACTGTCAGATAATCCGTGCTGTCAGATAACTGAGTGTCAGATAAGTGGTGTCCTACTGTAGTAGTATAGATTTAGTTATGTGTTACTGGATATAACATGGTGGTGCATGGACTGTGTTACGCTCCCTGTTCAGCCTGAATTCCGGCTTCCATCTGACTTATGCTACTCGTCCCTCTATCGTTTCACTACTAAAATTGGAGTACTCAGGAGCTCCCAAATGCTCGGAGTTATGAGATGCCATGTTGTAACATACTTTTGCCAGTGTATGCAAAGCACCCGGATTGGACTCACATTGCTGTATGTGCACTGGTGCTTGCAACACCAGCGTTGTTCTTACGTATCTTCAATACATAGCTGCAAGCATGTGCAAGTAATCCACATGCTCTACACTTGCATTGGTACAACCTATTTCTGTGGCATCTATTACTGTACTATTAGTCTTCCTAGCTTAATAGTAGCATCTGGGAGTGCACACTCCTAAATTAGGGATGGCACCAGTAGTTAATATTAATCCTGATTTTCACTGGGATAGCATAACTCTGAAATGCTTCCATAAAATGCCACAAATTTCTATATCATCTTCCGTGGCTATGCAGGGGCCATGGTCTTTGACTATCCCTTTGGCACTAGCACGTTCGGACAACATTGGGATGATATTTTTACTGTGAAATTTGCCACACTGTTTGCCACACCTTTCTGTGTGTGTGACATCCATGTGCCAACTTGCCAGTTTCGTGGGATCTTTGCCGTTCTTGAAGCCACTCACAGGATCTGCGCTTCTCCATTCATTCCATATGACTTGAAACACTCGACAAATTAGCCTATTCATGAAACTTGAGTGCTGATCAACTTGCAAGTTTGGATCTTCGTTTCGCTCATGGAATTTTCGTGTCGCTCACAAGATCTTCACTTTCCTGTTGTTTGCCTGTTACTTGAAAGGCCGTTGATTTACTCACGAGATCTGAGTGCCGATTGACTTGTCGACAGTTTTGTTGGATTTTCCCCGTTATTTGCGTGGGCCCGCAAACAGGATCTCCGCGTCTCTCACAAGATCTTCACAGAAAACATACACACGTGCGTGTGATAGATACCGTTCTTTCTAACTGGTAGAAGAGAAAGTGCAAGTCCTGCTTGCGTTGGGCTGGAATGCACACACCGATTACCATATTATAATCAAATTAGCTTGTGATATGGAAGTCAAAAAGGGGAGGGGCTGTCTGCACAAGACTATTGCATTGCCTGGTACTATATAGCAGTCTCATTAATTCTTGAATATGCTGAGTTGTAACAATGCATGTGTTTGTATAAGAAAGGACAGGAACATGCATACAAAAATATTTATGTGATAAATAAAAACAAAGTAGGGATGGCTGCTTACTTTTCGGCTAGTGCTCGAAGAAATAGGGGTCAAAACTTTCGCAGACAAGTACTCATACATTACATCTGAGAGCAATCTCCCACAATGAAATCCCTACTTCGGTCTGTTTGCTTTCAAGGTGACTGCTTGGATAGAGTGAAGTAGGGATTTAATTGTGGGAGATTGGTTTCAGATGTAAAGTATGAGTACTTGTCTTGGAAAGTTTCGAATCCTATTTCTTCAAGCACTAGCTGAAAGTAAACAGCCATCTCTACTTTTTTTTATTTCGTACATAAATACATAAATATTTTGTATTCTTTAGATTTAGTTATGATTTCTAATCAACCAAATCTAATGAAACTGCATGCATGAACTTATGCCTTATGTAAGTTTGCTACTAAGAAGTGCACATTATACTACTCTTTTATTTATGTTGTTCATAAAATTGCAGTGTTATTGTGAATTTCTAAGTGTGTTCTGCAGCCAGTGCAACATTTGTTGGATAATGCTGCAAGCCGTCAGCATGCTAAGCGGCTGTCTTTATTTAGACAGAAAGAAGCATCTCTCTTCTGTCTCTGTTTCCTCTTTTTGTCCATCGTTTCTCATTTTCTCTACTCTTCTCTCGTTTTTGCTTACCTGGCTATCTGTCCGTCTCTCCTCATCCCTAGCCTTTGCCTCTTTCTTTACCTTTGTCCCAGCCTTTATCGTAAGTTGGATTTTCTTTCCTTTCTTTCATCATTTTATCTCTTTTCTTTTCTTCCTACTCTGTCCTTCCTGCCCTTTCCCTACCTGCATCTCACATTTCCAAGGGTAGGATCTTGCTCCTTGGGCACGTGGCACAATTAAATGTAGCTTACATTTGCTGCCCAGCAATTCTTTATGAAAACTCAAAATGAGGGAACAAGTTGAGTATGTGTACTACAGCAGCAGCACATTTCACAGTTTTAGTTTAGTGGGATTGTTATATAACACATGTTGAATGTAGTTGTTATATGATTTCTTTACTTGAACAATAAGTACAAGTTTATAGTTTGCTGCAAAAGTCATGGGTCACTGTATATGTTTTTGTAGAAATAGACAAGTTATGTGGAGAAGATGTGCCTGTTTGCAGCAGTACAATCAATATTAACATGTCAGACATCACTAAAGACACGAACCATCCTGAGGTGCCTTTGTTTACAAATGGCATTCTAGTCATTAATTATGACAAACTTTTGCTGGTTAATAATTAATAGCGCTTTCTTGGTGTGCGGTTTCTATTTCCTGTTCATGGCATCCCCGAGGTAGAATTAACCACAACAGCATATGTCAAACCAGTGATTATTGCAAAAAGTAAGTAATTTCAGTATGGTACATACGAATGACCTTAATTCAGTGCCAACTGTACTGTACTATCGTAAAAAGTCAAGGAATTTCTGAAACGCATTGGGAAACATTGGGTTCATCGTCAAGGTACAGGACTAAAGTTAACTCAGTCCCAAGTTGAATCTCGTCAACAAGGTAAATGAATTATTGTGTTTGTATGGAACAACCTAAGACTGGAGGTTTCAAACAGTGATTCCCTTTGCAGTGAATTAACTGGCTGTAACTTCCAGTTTAGGAACCTTTTCTAATTGTTCATATCTGTAGCTTATAGGGACATGATTAGAAGGGGATGTACTGCATCATCGTATATTGGTTATGGGCATGCCTACCATTCTGACATGTCTGTTATTCCATCTCAAAAAGTTGGTTTGACTCAAGCCCAAGCACATGTACACATGCAGTCTACATCATCTAAAGCTGCTGAAGCTGAAGGAGATCCACTGCAGTGTATTGTCTGTATGAACAGTTTACGGGATGTTTTGCTTTGCCCTTGCAATCACTATTGTGTCTGTGACCATTGTGCATGTTTATTGAAACAACGTAATGCTGGTTGTCCTGTATGTCGAGGTCCTATAAAAGAACACGTACATGTGTATAGCTCTTAGTTTTGACTTCATATTGTTTTACTACATATTTATAATTTGGTGTACATATATACTATTATAGTCTGGAAACAGATGGACGTTATTGATGTTCATGAATTGTCTGTGGATGTCAACTGAACAACACACTAGATTATGATGGCATGGACATATAGAGGAGCACACTTCTAAGCATGGCTGAAATAGTGCAATCATTTGTATGGTATTCTTGGAGTTTTTATAGAGCCAGACAAGCATTTGCGCTCTCTGTCTCTTCCTATAATTTTGAATGGAATGACAAATGCTGCTTTACATCGATGTGAAAAATATACAACATTGAGAGGATGTACACAAGCGTGTGCACGTGCACACACGCACACACACACACACACGCACACACACACACACAGACATGACACACACACACACACACACACACACACACACACACACACACACACACACACACACACACACACACACACACACATGACACACATGACACACACACACACACACAGACATGACACACACACACACACACACACACACACACACACACACAGACATGACACACACACACACAGACATGACACACACACACACACACACACACACACACACACACACACACACACACACACACACACACACACACAGACATGACACACACACACACACACACACACACACACACACACACACACACACACACACACACACACACACACACACACACACACACACAGACATGACACACACACACACACACACACACACACACACACACACACACACACACACACACACACGACACAGACAGACAGACAGACAGACAGACACACACACACACCTTTACACACTACCACATCACACCTCCCTAATGCAGATAAGTACCAGGGAAGTCATACTATCTGCAACTGTGACAGCATACAATAGCCACAATACAGGATTGTCAGCTAGGAGAGAACAAAATGTACTTGTGTTGCTTCCAACCTACCGAAAAAATGCTTTGCTTTGTTGGCCTTTTTGACCTACCCACCTTTACCTGCAAGCAAAATTTGCTAAACGAAAAGAAACACTGGTGTGCAGAGGGTTAGCCTTGGATAGCTCTCCCTAGTTGTACCCTAGTTGTATTAATCTTTACAACTATAGATATCACATGGATCACTTGTGAAGCTCTAATTACATTAGCTCAAATTAGCTTCCCAAACATAAGGATGTTTGATGTGTAAAATACATTCAAACAGACCTACAACAATAAAAAAAAGTTTCTTCGCCTCTTTGGAAATTACTACACTAGCTGTTACACACTCCACGTTACAATTACACAAATAGACTTCATTTACTTTTGCAAAGCAGACTCTGTCCAGATTTGTGGGTGCTGAACTATCAGCTTGCCAGACAATGCAGTCTTCACTGGAATCAGTTTAGTGCAACATCATTTTACAAATTCACATAAACTGAACCTGCCACAATTAAAATCAGCAGTCGGGTCACCCTAGTCAAATGATCAGAGCAATTAATTAATAGAGTGAGACCTTAACGTAATTGACGTGGAAATAAGCAAACCAACCACTCACCCTGAACTATCTTTCGGATTGTTGAAACACACTGAAGACATCACTAGCTACCAAGTGTAGGTACAGCCACTAAAGAATGAGGTGACCAACACACTGTTACCGTTAGTGACATTATTTAAGGGATTGGATGTATACATGTTCTTTGTGTAACGATATGAGATTATAATAGCATTGTATGTGTATGTGCCTTACAAAACAAGTACGTACTATGCTACTTTCTATAACATTAGGAAAAGATACTTTCTGACCAGTACATAAAGCAGCATAGCACATCACAGCCGCTAGAAGTATAGCACATACACACACATTTTCTGTAGAATAATGAGCTAATTATGGTTTGGGAAAATGGAGAAAGCAACACCTGACCATCATTCTACTGTGGTAACTGAACTTACACAAACAATGCCCACAAAATCACATTGAGAGACACAGCTTAGAATCACCTGACCTACTGTAGCAGAAGCTGTTGACATAGCAACATACAGCAAAATCCAGACTTGATACTTGAATTTAAGAAATCTCTAGGTTAAGGTGTAAACACCCTCTGGTGAACATACTGCTTTGTTTTCTAGTTTTCTGAATGGGGAATAATAGTCAGCACGCTATTGGCTGTATACACATAATTCATTGAAGAAGACTTCTACATGACATGTAACATATGTTAAATCATTATGTTGTAAATATGCATCTAAAACAAAACTAGCAGTAAACTGTCACTATTGTTTCATGTCTATTTTGGATCCATTCTTCCAACAATGTTTACAGTAAGTTAATGGAGTGCTATGTAATTCAAGTGATTGCCAATTCATTCATTGGGCATATTCTTGCTTAGAATCTCACTCACCTCAGGTGGGATTTTTCCAACATACCAATCTACATCGGCCATGGTTGCTAGTACACCCAAGTGGTTAATGTGTGCAATTCCACAATGGTACTCAAACAAGTTACCCTTCACATCACACATGTGTCCTCCAACAGCATGAAGCAATGCATTTGGAGCACATGTATCCCACTTTTTTGTACCAGGATGAGCAAACACATATGCTGAAGCATGACCCTCAAGTACTAAGAGACATTTGTATCCACTTCCTCCAACAGCCAGTACAACATCAGGTTGCATAGCTTCAACAGCAGCTGTAGCAATCTTGGTATTATGGCTACGTGTAGATGCAATAGTCCTCCTTTTGGTAGGTGTTGTCGGGTGGAAGTCACCATGAACACCAAGACCAACCATACCCCACAGAGTCCTGCCAAGATCGGACTCACTTTTATAAAATGGCTGATAAACTACTCCTGCAATTGGTTGACTACCAACAGCAATACCAATCAGCACTGTAACATGATCCAAGTATCCTGTAATAAAAATATCTTTCATACCATAGACAAACTTAGAAGGTCAAGCATAGTAGTTTACCACCTGCTGTGAATTCAGCTGTTCCATCAAGTGGATCAACCCACACTGTAATCTGCACAATTCATATACATTGACACTACTATATTATCCATTGAACAGCATCGATGTGTACATCAGTTTCCTTCACATTTGTTAGAGTTTCTGGACACTGAGCTCTTAAAACTTCCTCTTCAAACCCATCTACTCGATCCTTGTCATCAGCTGGACTAGGTTCCAGTTCCTGTTCAAAAGATATGACATCAAAGTTGCAAACCTATATGGGACAGCTACTGTATATTTCAGCATACACAAATAGCAATAATTAACAGCAAAGTTACACTCTAGGTCTTGCTTTGCACATCAACTATTCTAACCAGTTGATATTTACCGGATCTACTCATAATTATGTTAAAAAATCAAACACACACAACTGATGATCCTTGTAGGTAATACGTAGTTGTTACTAGTAGTTACTTTTGGCAGACCTTGGAGATCAAACATAGTCTCGCGTAGCCAAATTCAGTTAGCAGTACCATACCTTATTAAGGTTTTCTGAGTCAACTGAATGATCATCAAATACAAACACACACACACACACACACACACACACACACACACACACACACACACACACACACACACACACACACACACACACATTCAAAACAGTTCTTATTTAGAGCCCATGGCCTGCATTCAAAGTCACCTAACATAGGTCTATTTCTGTATTACTGCCTTGGGTGCTGTTTCAAAAACGTCCATAACTTGTTTACTCAATGATAATTGTTTCATTGTTAACAGACTTTGTCGAAATACACCATCTATGGTATGTAAACTAGAGCTGTAACAAGCATGCACTTGTATTAAGCATGCACAAAAACTTGTAGATTACCTCTTCTGCCACCACAGTTACTTGAGGATATTGATACTTGAGTGAAGACACAATGCAACGCTGTGCTCGTCTGTCAGCTTCTGTCTGTGGATCATTTACACCCTGCATCAAAGCAAACATAGTATGAAAGCAATGTACTAACACAATAAACAGAAAACTCAAACACATCAAGTAATCATCAAATCAACAAACTTTGCACACAGGAAACAAAATCATACCTCCAAATTAGTGACTATAACGCCTCACCTGAACAGAGTTTGCGGATAACATAATAAATGTAAGTATAATTGTTTGTCAATAAACAAATGAACAACTTGAAACGCACTACATGCTCTTCATGTTTTGTAAGATAAAACAGCGTAGGTAACTGGTAGTTGCAACTGCCTCTAACATGTCCCTAACTAAAATCCAAACACGCAGCACATCTCAATTTCCTCACACAATTTATGTTACAGCTGTTAACACCACCAGTGGCAGTTTTACACATTGACAACTTTAACTTAATTAACTTTCTTTGCGGTAATCAAAGGTGCTTTTCAAAGCTACGTACAAGCTGACTCTTCTTCACAACACATTTTCATCTGTCCAGCAACAAGTCTCTTCTGCATTAAAATAAGTCTGCCCATCTGTCACTGTTAAAATACCAGATGATCACTGAAGTTAAATTACATCTTCTAGGCCGTGTTTCCACTAGCTGCACCTTAAACTAGTTTATCTTAAACGCGTTTAAAACTAAACCAGTTCAAGAAAGTGACTGTTTCAACTAGGAACTTGCACATCCTGGATGTGCAAAACAAACTATCTAGGAAAGCCTTATCTTGAAGTATTGGGCTGCTCTGTCACCGAGTCAGGGCAACTGTTGGTTGTCACTGATTCAGCATCTGTTAATATGAATTTGCATGACGATGACCAAGGACACCGTCTTCTCTCTCTCCGTAGCTGCTAATTTCTTTCCCTTAGTTAATGGCCCTTACATCTTTTAAGGTGATCCTCTCCCAGTCAATATCATCAAAACGGCATAGTCAGAAGCCATCTAAACAAGCACGATACTGTCACGTGACAGTTAAACCTAAACCACTTTGCTAAACCTACTTTGAAGTAGGTTTAAGAAAGCGGTTTAGGTTTAAATATAACTGGTTCAGTGCAGGTGGAAACAGGTCAATTCTTAACCAGTTCAGCTTAAACCAATTGTTAAACCAGTTTAGGGGCTAGTGGAAACGTGCCCCTAGTTGCACATTCTTCAATACTTTGAAGTAATTTCTCAAAACTAAACTATAGTATTTGAGAATGCATTTCTAGTCTGTAGACATTACATGTGTGCAACTGAAGACTGATTGCAGCTTGAACAACCAGTTTTGATCACTTCTGCTACCCAGACTTCCCATAATTCTAAAGCAGAAGCAGTGACACAACACATGTCATGACTTGTAAGACAACAGCATAAAACTTTAACATTTCCCACCATACCTTTACCTTAGTTTAATAAAAAAACATATATACAAAAACCTGTCCATCAGTCTTGTTAGTCTGTCTGTCTGCTGTCAAACTCCAACTTTGTTATTCAATCTCAATTCTCCAGGTTCTCACGATCAAGAATTGTTTGATCTCTACTAGTTCAGTCAATCCTACAAGTAACATTTCTCTGTAAATCAGAACTTAATCTAATGTAAGCAGGTGTGTGTGTGTGTGTGTGTGTGTGTGTGTGTGTGTGTGTGTGTGTGTGTGTGTGTGTGTGTGTGTGTGTGTGTGTGTGTGCTGTATGCATGTGTGTTGCTTAATCATGGCCACAAATGATTGAACTGATTGAGACACAAATGCAATTAAGGACGTGAGTCTCCTTCATCGTCAGGTTTGTGTGGACTCAGCAAGTCTTGAGTCTCTTCAAAAACTTGATATACAGGTAAGTGAATTGCTTCAAGGTTTGTGCAGACAGCACAGACAATGTAGCCAAGTACCACACATCTAACCAGGCGTTGTACTAATGTCTGATAGCATCATTAAAAATGAGCCATAGGTCCAGGTTTGGTGTCCATTATTTCCCTTCCTAACGAGTGCAATATCTGAGCATTTCTCACTATCATTTGCCTTGAGATGACAAAAAGAAAGCATTCGACCCTAGCAATTGGCCAACAAAGAACAGACAGCATGAGCTTAGATAGTAAGTACACCTGTCAATTTAGTCCATGCAAGAACAAGCAAAGTTGCTAGTTCTTCTTGATATTCTTG
Source organism: Corticium candelabrum (assembly GCF_963422355.1). Lineage (NCBI taxonomy): Eukaryota > Metazoa > Porifera > Homoscleromorpha > Homosclerophorida > Plakinidae > Corticium > Corticium candelabrum. Next base: position 3,518,561 of record NC_085089.1, on the reverse strand, counting down.
ATATGAATAGTGCTCTCACACTCGTTGCCTCCGGAACAGTCCACAGAGCCACTAGTGATACAAGTGCTTCTAAGTTTCAATTGGTAAATCAAGCTGCAAAAACTGTTGGTTTGGTCACGTACAGGGAGTGATTATAATTTTGAAATGGTCTGACCGAAAGTGCAGATTTAGGGGAGGTGTACAGGGGGTCATGACCCCACCTCCAGAAACCAACTACTCGTATTATCAGATTTGTTATTTAATATAATTAAAACCATCTTCGGTAGCTCTAATGCTTGGTCGTGATGAAGATCCACTCGAGTCTCAGAGCGGTAGATTCACTTGAGGCCATATCCGAGTAGAATATTCAGTTAATATAATATTTGTTCCAGATAGTCTGACAATTAGTACCCAGAAATGATGTCTGAGGAAAAATCATGGCCTTTCTGTTCTGTGTGTTTGAAGAGGGATGCAGCGTCTTCAAAAGCATCCCAATTAAGTGTTAAAGATGTTGGGATGGTTTGAAATTCGACGTCATGAACAAAGAAACTCTTCTCAAGGCAGTACTGCGTGCAGACTTTGAATTAATGAGATAGCTGAAGCCTTATTGACAAAATTCGATTGGTTTTGAGTAGTGCTAAAATAGATCCAGTATGCATGGAATTAATTTAACTACTTTTCTTTTAACACTATGTGGTCTACAACCCAAAAGCACTGTACAACACCTGAAAGTTGTTAGCCCAATCACTTTGTTCTTTGGTTCATCATTCGTCATTTTTGCTACGCCCACCAAATCATATAAGTTCTGCCACAAGCTTGACACACCAAGATGTAACAGTTTTCTCTCTGTTTCTGATTCTGGCCGATGCCAAGTGGATTCTGGCAATCGTAGCAGGCAGGTTACCAAGAAGGGCTCCTGAGAATCCCAAAACATGATCAAAACTTGGCCAGTCCATGGCACTACCGCAACGAAAGAAAGGCATCAAACAGTGGTCTACAAGGTGAAGAGAACCTGTCACAGACAGAAATGTGAGAAAGAGACATAACAGTATAGTTTTGACTTCATGAACTAATGTTTGGAATCGTCTTTGACGATGGCAGAGGAGACTCTACCGGAAATGTTACTGAAACACGAGGTCTGTTTGTCACTCGTTTGTATGGGTTTGTGCTAGTACTTAACTGAAATCATTCTTATTGAAATCAAGTTGAGTTAACTTAGTGAATCTTACTAGTCATATACGCTTCTGCTATTTGAAGCATATATCGTATGTTAACAAGACAAGAAGATATGATCAGAATTGAGGTGACCACGGGGAAAGAAGAATAGAACAAATTGCTGACGTTTAATTTCGGAAGTCATGCATGGCTGAACAAATATAGAATGAAATGTTTACAGTCAGGCAACAAGTGGTCGTCTGTGCAAGTTTTGCATACCATTTCATGTTAGACAGCACCTGCAAAAACGTAGTTTAGCCAAAGTCTTCATGAGGGCATGTGGTCTCCATGGCAAATCCCAGTGTACCAGCAAGAGGCAGCCGCAGGAGCTCACGCCTTTATTACTACATACGGTAATCCGAAAAAGAACATGGGACACCAAATTTAATATCACATCAATACCATCTTACATATATATTTTAATTAATACATAGGAACAAAGCTAATGGTCACGCCCTCTTTTAATTAAATGCGGGCCCAACCTCTAAAAATTCCTAGATCCGCCCCTGTGACCTGGTGTGTGCGTGTGTATGTGTGTGTGTGCGTGCGTAGAGAAGTTTGTCTGTCAATGAAATATACATCTACGTCAAACCGTCATTAATTAACATTTGCAATCAACTGAATACTTTTAGTTAGACTCAACATTGGCAAGCCTTTTACCTTCTCCACTACACCTAGATCTCCGCCTCTTAGCACGTCTCTTATCACTTCACCTGCCCGTCTAGCAATGACAACAGATGAAGACAAAATCCGAAGAATGAGTGGCGGCATTCCTAGAAGTGTTTCTGCGCATGCTCTAATTTGCAGTATGGGCCAGGGGTTAGCTTCGAACATTCCGTATGAGGTACAGGAAAAATATGATTGTTTGGATAAAAAGACGGTGTGGTCAGTTCATAAAGGAAAGAAGAAGGTACTGCTATTTTACTTACATCCTTTGTGTCTTCAAAAAGTCGTTGCGTGCTTCTCCTTGCAGGCTGATAATCAACCGGTAACTGTATTCGTATACGACGTAAAGTCTGGCACGGATGATCAAGTTGGTCGCCAGATACTGTACAGTACATGTATGCGTAGCATTTAGCCAGATTCTCGTTTAGAAAGCCAGAAGCATACTCCATGCATGCTTGCTACATGCCTATACTTGTCTGTTGCTAGTGATATGTTGATATCTGTATGTTCAGTAATACAGTATTTACCTACCGTATTTTCATGTTTAGCCTTTGTCCCTTTGTTTTTCTAAGTAAACGTTGTGTTTAATAAGAGCTGCTTCCATGCAAATATACGTTACACTGAAGTAAAGTTACGACACATGTAGTAAGACCTCTCTGAAATAAATAGTATCTCTACTTGAATGCATGACCTTAACTGTTAATTATGACACATTAGGTTATCCAAAGTACAGTTCCTGCCATAATTATTGAGACTCTTCCGGTTTTGCCGAAGTCTTGCCGAAGACCACGTAAATTTAGAATATAGCTACAAACTAACAAACCAAATAGCGAGAAACACATGCCATACATACAAAAGCATGTATTCTGAGTCAGCATGCAGCTGAGTTAGATCGTAGTCATCAACTAGATGTATGAGATTGGAAAGGTGTCTTCGCCACCGCCATGACAGCTGACAGAACACATTCTTCAGCGCACCTTCCAATTGTATCATAACTCTCGTCGTATTTGGGCTTTGGTAGACTGTAACACAACGTCTCTTGTTACGAAAAGCGAAACAGACTAAACGTTTGGGAGGCATTAGCACCACAGGCATAATGGATTTAGTGAGAACATCAACTCAACTCTATCATTCATACTACATGAGAGTTTGTTTGAAACTGCAAAATCTTTCTATCCCAACGGTTGGAGGCTGCAACAGGACAATTCACCAGCTGACAGTGTCACAGGTCTAGAAGAACGAAAGATCGAGTTTCTCACTAAACGTGTGGGAGGGTCTTAGGCGATTGGTATCCAAAACTATTTTATGCATATATGATAGCCGTCTAGATCAATGTATTGCAAATGGTGGAGGTCGTACTAAATATTGATAGTGCAAACTTTTGTCATTGGTCTCACTCTTGCGTAGTTTTAGACATTGTTCTTGAATGCCAGACAATCTAGAGAATCATCTCTCCTACTCTGAAAGCAAGGGAATGTTTTCTGCAGACAGCTGCTAACAAAGTTGGTGCCATGTGTGACACTCTCCTGCCGCACCAAAAGAGTCTCAATAATTATGGCAGAAACTGTAAATGCAATATTAGCTTGCATTTCATATTCCTCAGTTTAGAGCTCAGGCAGCTACTCAGTTTTAGGGACCCTGCTGGGAAAACAAGGCTGTGGGCATTTACTGTTGTCCACAGGCGCCCAGCAGTGACAAGACACGAAATGGGAGGAACCTGTTTATGTCATGCATGGAAATTAACATATCAACACGCAACAGAAATCACTAGTCTGAGTCTGCATCATACTCTATGTCAGAGTGATCTGTATTAGAGCAAGCTTCATTGACCTCTTAGACTATAGTAACAGTGCTTTTGTTTGTGAGGTGTTGATGGCTTGGACCGGTGGCAATACAGGGGGAGACCCAGTACTTAGTTCTCGTAACATTGTTCAGGACCCGACAGCTAAACAAGGACAGCTGTAATACAGAGCCGTTGCAGCTACAAAATGAGGAAATGTGATATTTCAACTAAGCAGAAAATGGGAGCAATATGAGCATGCGCCAAACAGAAAAATGAAGCAGGACTGGCAAATTATTGGATGAATGACATGCTAAATGCGTTTGACACACCTTGAACTGCTTTAGCTCTGTTGTATAATTAGAAAAAAAGTTTATACGGTATCTACTGTGTCTAGTGGCAGAATAATCAAAATAATACCAGGTTTTCATAAGTCCTCCACAAGAGCACAGCTTAGTATATTGGAGTTTGGCAATATGATGTTGTAACTAGCCAGGCAGTGTCTCAAAGTTTTTTAGTTTGCTAGGCAAAGTTTATTTTGCTAATTCAATGTTAGTCAGTTATGTCTTTCATTGTGTCTCTTGTTTGAGAATCGACCGTAAAACTAGAGCATACTAATAGCATTCAGTTCCATCAATGAATGCAAGTGCTTGACATAGTACAGATCAACGATGGGACATTGTCATAGCTGTTGTCTATACCATCAACAGACTCTGCCTGTTAGATACATTTGTGTGGAATAAAGATGTGTTGAGTTTGTCTATTGCTTGTTTGTAAATGCATTGGTACTGTACTGACTTTTATCTTCAACTACATTTATTGAATGAAACAAATCATTGTCATCTTCTGAAATGAGTAGAGATTAACTTGAAGGGACTATCATTATGATAGAAAGTATTTGACTGGAGTGTTGATTGCCAGAGAGGGCAACAAATCAAGAAATAACTACTTGAAACAAACAAGTGATAAGACATATGCTAGGGAATCTCAAGGTGATCTTATGAAATAGATCTGAAGACACTGGCCACAAGAAGCTGACAACAATTGAATGGAAGAATAAGCTTGTGATTGGAATAATATGTAGTTAATGCACAAGCTGCTTGCAGTTTCTCTGAACAAACAAGTAGAAAAATCGACCAAGGCAGTCTCAAGAGGCTATGCAGATAACAATATTTGGGAATTCTTATCATTATTGTTTGGAATTGATGTGATGTGGAACAGCAATCGGTAGGGATGGCACCGATAGTTAATAATAATCCTGATTTTTACTTTGGGATAGCATAGCTCTGAAATGCTTTCATAAAATGCCACAATTTTTATATCATCTTGTGTGGCTTCGCAGGGGTCATGGCCTTTGACTATACCTTTGGCACTAGCACGTTCGGACGACATTGGGACGACGTTGTTACTGTGAAATCTGACACGCCATTTGCCACGCCTTTCTCTGCGTGTGACATACTACACGTAGTAGAGTCGCATGCATTCACAAAACTGGAGTGCCGATGACTTGTCAGTTTGGATCTTCGTTTTGCTCACAGGATTTTCGTGTCACTTACAGGATCTTTGCTTTCCCATTCTTTGCTTGTTACTTGAAGTGCCTGTCGATTTACATTGGCTGGTACTAATGAAACGTTACTTCTGTGTAGAATATTAGAGTAGCAGCATTAACGTAGCAGTCTAAGGAATTAATTATCAAATATACTACAATATGAGTTGTCACAATGCATGTGTTTCTATAAATAGGATATGAACAAGCATACAAGAATATTTATGTAATAAATAAAAACAAAGTAGGGATGACTGCGTACTTTAAGCTAGTGCTTGAAGAAATAGGGGTCGAAACTTTTGCAGACAAGTACAGTCGTGTGTCACTTATCCGAAGCTGGTCACATGGGTGATCACGTGGCTGGTCAGCTGCATACGTGCATGTACATGTACATTCACGTGCATATCAGTTGTTTCTTGAGACAAGTTTGAGAGCGAGTTCAAGTGTTTCTTCTCGTTGTACTCTACATTCATCTACATCTACATTCAGTATACCCAATGTGGAAAAATGCCGTATAATATGATCGATAGTTGAGTTCATAACAGCTTCAGTTATCCAACATTTTCACTTGTCCCAAGGGGTCGGATAAGTGACACACGACTGTACTCATACTTTACATCTGAAACCAATCTCCCACAATTAAATCCCTACTTCACTCTGTTTGCTTTCAAGGTGGCTGCTTGGATAGGAGTGAAGTAGAGATTTAATTGTGGGAGATTGGTTTCAGATGTAAAGTATGAGTACTTGTCTGCGAAAGTTTCGATCCCTATTTCTTCAAGCACTAGCTTGAAGTACGCAGTCATCCCTACTTTTTTTTATTTATTACATAAATATTTTTGTATTCTTTGTATGTATGTGGTATGACCTACAGTGACCCCACTTGAGCAGAGTATTTATGCAGTTGGGTAAGTACCACGTATTTTAATACCTTTTAAGGTAATTACTTGTAGTTGAAGTATTTTGCGGTTTGGCCAATTCACACAACACTCAACAATGCTACTGTACTGTTGGTTGGAAATTGACTGTTGTCTGATTAATTGTTACTAGGATTAATATTGATGTACTCAATACAACCACTAAAGTCTTCTTTTAGTCCCGGGGCCCATCCCACAAAAGTCGTTTCTTTCGTGTACTTTTGTTGCAGCCGAGAGTACGAGTTAGTTTTGACATTTTCAACTGCTTTGATGTATTTTTAGAAACATTTTCGTAGTGTTTTAGTTCGCTTACCGGTGTCCCAAGTTCTCGTTTTGAAACTAGCACGTTTTCTAAGGAAAGGTTCCTTATATAATGACAACCATGCAACTGCAAACTCGCTTACATGCAACGCACGCTTATGAAATTTGTCTGGTATACGAGTACAAACATAGTTGATGTAATGATGTAACGAAGTAATGTCGAATACGGATGTGGAACAACGACACGAGCCAGATGTGAGCTTATTCAACCCGGATGTGAGATCATGTGTGATGATGACTCATTCTGGATACGAAGAAAGCAAAATTAGCATCTTCACCTTGACTGCATACGGCAAATGCTTCCATGGTTTTTGCGTATGACCGTATAAACTACAGCAGGTACTTATCACTTTACTGGTGCCAAATGACGACGTTGCCTGTCTCTCATCCTGAAGTGTACAAGAAAATTTTGGATGAAGAATTTGGCGTTCAGCGAAGTCACGTTCCTTTTAGTCAGGTACCAGTTGATCAAACCATCAAACAAACGGTCAATCGACATACAAAAACTAAGGGAGGAATCATAGGTTACAGTCGAAACCCAACTGCTGTCCAATGCTGGATGATCAATGCTCATCAGAGAACAGCAATTACAAGCAGATGTTGAGAAATGGCAGGTCTAGAATATACAGAGACCACCAATCATCAAGACTGCTCACCCAGTCGAATTGCGAAAGACAAATATCCGTTGAGAGTCTAATGAAAACGTTTTTGGCTGTTTCGACTGTTTTTCCGGAGAATGGGTCTGCTCTCTATAATATCGTATCTGGTGTTGTAGCAGACAAAGATGTTCAACGCGATCTCACTGAAGCTCATCGAATAGGTGACACTAAATTTGTTGAATTTGTGAAGTCTCGTCTGTCATCATCAGATGTGCTATTTTATGATCCAATTAATAAACTAAAGTTGAAAATGTTTTTTTCTCTTTTGAAAACTAAAGCAATTAAATCACTGGACGTGAAGTGATAGTACAAGCAGACCGTGACCTATTTTCACGACTTCTAATTGTGGCACAATACCGTGCTCTTGACATCAAAGATGTTCTTCGATACGAACTCGGTCCAATGCCATGGTCACTTGCTTCTGTTAACGGGAGTCTGGTAAAACAAACAAGGCAAAATTAATGGAATGTATGGAAAAGAACACTTTACCTCTTGAGCAAATTCCACCTAATGCGGCAGTGATGATTGATGCAATGGCTATTTTACAGAAATATTACCAGTCCACCAACTACTTTCCTCGACTTGGCAACTAAGATCTTTGATAAGATAACTGCACAAGGCTAGAAAAGAGTTGACTTTGTGACGGACCAATATCCAGATCTGAGCATAAAAACGTATGAAAGGAGGTCAAGAGGTCGACAGGGGCTCCTGAAGATCAAAATTGACAATCAGTCTAAAAAATGTCCTCTGCAATGGAAGAAGTTTCTGTCGGTCAATTCCAACAAAAGAAATCTAGTAACATTTCTTGCCTCAGAATGGAGAGAAAACGTGTATGCTGAACGACTAAAACATTGCCAGCTGTTTATAGCTCACGGCACAAAGTGCAGTCTAGTGACCAGTGGTGATGGACGAGTAGTTGAAGCAACTGATGTCTCCTCTCTGAAGTGCTCACACGAAGAAGCTGATACGAGATTAGTGTTGCACGCCGCCCATGCGGAAAGATGTGGGTATGAATCTATTGTAATACAATCACCAGACACATGTCGCTGTAATTGTTTGCACTCTTAGTTGCCACTTCAAGGCGTCGCTATACTTTCTGACAGGCACAAAAGTGAGAACAAGAATTGTTGACATCAATGCCATTAGAAAAGATCTTGGTGATGACCTGTCTGATTGTCTTATTGAGTTGCATGCACTGACTGGCTGTAACAGCACCAGCGCTTTTAATTAAGCAATGTGGGGAAAAAACTGCATTTTCTGTTCTCAACAAAAATATTAATGACATAAAGTACAAAGATATTGCACGCCTCGGAGTACAATTTCAAGTTACTGATGATTTGTTTACAGCATGTGAGACATTTGTTTGCAGATTATATGGATCTGATTGTACCAGCGTAGATGAGTGCTGATATCAGCTATTCTCACTGAAATGTGCATCTGGTGAAAATCTACCACCAACAGAAGATGCTCTAAGAAAACATGTTCAGCAAGCAAGTTATCAAGCTGTCGTTTGGGTCAGAGCTCTAGACCCCGACCCAAACGTTTCTTCTCCATGTGCAGGCAATGGATGGAAAATATACAAGGAAGAACTGACTGTGGACTGGATGGAAAACAACCCTGCACCAGAAGAAATACTTCAACTTGTTCATTGTCAGTGCCAAACTGGTTGTGAGTCGGCTCGGTGTTGCTGCCTTCGTGCAAAAATGTCTTGCACAAACGCTTGCAGATGCCAGAATTGCAGCAATACAAAAGAAACAGAAAGAGAGTTTGATGAAGAAGACTCTGAAGATAGTGAAGAGTAGTCGATTTGTTTTGTTATTATTCGTATAATATATAAGGCATACGCATAGCAAAATTAGTTAAATAAGCAAACCGTAAATGTAAACTAATCTTTTTAACTGTTAGATTTATTGCTAGTACAGCAGCAGTATATTTCACTATTTTCAGTTACACTGGAAGCCGCTAAAACGAAGAAAATGCAGAGCAGCGGCTTGTTGCTATGGTAATGCTTAGCGCACTAGCGTCTTGCAAGACAGTCGCTAGAAATTGACTTTCGAACACTTCTTTGAAAACAAAAATCAACTTTTCTTGCTTTCAACGGCTTAGAGAACAGCTTCCAAATGTTCAGATTTAACTCGTACTTTCGGACGCAACAAAAGTAATCGCTTTTCATGCGTGGGCCCGGGACTATTTCTCTACTTTGGTGCTACAGGTTGAGACATCATACTTAGAAACATTGAAACCTACTAGCAAGAGAATAATTACAGCAGTTTCAGTAGGTGTTTATACTTTTGATATTGTCAGTTAGATTTAACACTGTTGGAACAAAGTACAAAGTTAATGGTTTTTGACTTAGTGCATTTGCACAGAGCAGCAAGATGCACTCATTGCTTGTAAGGTGGCTACATTGTAAGTTTTCTTTAATAGCCTTTCTTGAACAAACAAAACATTAGTGTAAGTACAATAACTTTTTATGGCAGAACTATAGATGGGTAGTCAGTAGATGTGCAGTTACAAACGTAGGTTTTTAAATAGATCTAAGTTTGATGTACATGTAAAATATATAGTTAGATGCAAGTTGAATTGTTTTAATTACTTTCATGTGTCTTACATTGTTTTTAGTTGAAAGTTGCAAATGAAGCATACCGGAAGCTGAAGACATTTAGGCACCCTAATGTGGTGACATTCGTGGACGGTATACAGGTAATTGCAACAGATTATAGGCAAACATATTTCTGTTTTTGTGTTGGCCATAGTTTTACTAATAGCCCGTCTACATGAGCATTTGTCGCTTTGGAAGGCACGTGTAAACGCAGGCTGAGTCATGCCGAGCTGTGACAAGCTGAGCCAGTATGGATTGGCATTTCTAGACAAGCCAGCCTGGGCTGACTCGGGTCAGGTATGTCGTGTAAAATGCTACTCATGCTGGGATGGGAGCCACGCTTGCTCATTTTATACAAAATGTACTTTTCTGGAGAAGTATTAAATTGAAAATAACAAGTGGCCACGCAATGACTGCAAGGAACAAATTTCTTGAACTTTGTTGCTGCAACCGTTGACTGGCAGCAGAGCTACACTTCTAAATAGGACGTCATTTCACAAATGTTTTACAAATTTTCTGATTTGACTGTTGTAAAACCATAGAGAAGAATATTTGAGCAGCTTCACTTCTATCCATTGCGAGCGTGAGAAAATGCAAGTTATAGCAATTCAAAGTATATATAGCGCACGCTAAAAACACGCCTATCAGAAGCATTGGCTTGATTCTAAAAGAGTGCATCGTGTAAACGCAGGCTGGCAAGCTAGGCTGGAACGGCTCGGCTCGGCTCAGCTGGCTATGCATGCTCGTGTAAACACAGTATAAGTTGTCTAAACAAACGTTTGTGACAAAGCTATTCGACCATGCATTTAGTAGTAGTCGTAACTGGTAATTGAAGATGTGTTTACACCCTTGCTTCCATAGCTATGAGCCTTCTGAAAACCACAACGAGGTAACAATTGTTGCCAGAATTATGAATTTAGATGCCATTTTGCTTCTAAGCACGCTACTTGTAAAATATATCTAAAATTGTACAAAGCAACTGTTGTTCATGTGACCATAAAGTTTGCGACACCGCTAAAATATTCTGTAATCGTCACTGTAACAAGAGTAATTATTTGCGAAGCATAAATGTCGCTCTTGGTTATGTAATGTTAGGTTGCTGTGTAAATGTTGTAATCCATGAAAGCGATTAATTTTGCGTTTAGCAGTTGCAGACAGGTAAGTTCTTTCCAATGCAAACATTAATTACACTGTTCTGGTAAAAATGCTCCTTTGTGAATGTTTGGCATATTGATTGGCAGTTCGTCCATTGTCTTTGTTTGCCATGTATGATAAATTGCAAATACTGCTGCGTGATTGGACCGCACTAAAGGCATGGCACATCGTTAAGCATGACAGACATAGCCAGTCAGCCAGCTACGTAGTCACAAACCCACAAACTGGAAGTCAGTTCAGCCTTGACGTTTTTGAGTACGTTAACTCGCTAAGTCACCTGTAAAAGTGCCGTTTCTTATGGCTCATAGCTGAAATTTAACATCTTAAAGAGTTTTTTACACTTCACACAATAGTCATTTTTTAGCTATGTGTTTTATGTAATGTGCGGGAGTGTGCAATGATGTGTGAAATGTACCGTATGTGATTGTCAGGGTATACATGGGGCGTTTTTGCAATCACTATGTCACTTGGTAGTTGTTGAAGCTATTTGGAATAGCAGCACGTAGTAATTAGGTTGTTTCTAAACAAACACAGGTGCTTCATTGTTTGCGGTCTCAACCCAAAGTTACAAGATAAAGTAGTTGCATGGATAGGTTGAATTGTATTGTGTGCGTCATAGTCCATTTGAAATACGTGATCGGATCTAGTAGGCGGTGTCTGCTACAGGAAACAGAGTGATTGCTAATGAATACAGCCAAAACGTGCTTGAATGATATTGGACCAGCACAAAACTTAGCGAAAGTACAGTTCAGGTACATTCAGTCACGTTCAAAGTTTCAAATAGTTCGTAATCGTTGTTTAGTATGCGTTTTTGCCAAGCATTTGTTCATTGTCAAAACCGGCATAGATTGCTGCTGATTGTTTAGGAAACGTGTCTACTGCTGCTAAATGTTAAGTAAATCTATTACAATACGTTTTATAGTTTCTCTCACTTTGTGAAATTCAGGCTACACACATAAACTTCTCTGGAAATGTGAGGGGTGCCACGCTCTAACAATTGCACCCATAGACGGTTAATTAATTTTTAGCAAGTGCCAGTGAGTGTGCAGCAGCTGCATGTTTCGTAGCCTAAAAGCTAGCAGCTGAGGGTTTAGCACTTTAGTGCTTCTTCATTGTGTCTAGTAGATGGTAGCTTATATTTATAGACTAGATCGGTGTGTGCCAAAGCTGGAGGCTACATGTGCAAGGCTGTAGTTATGGACTTGCTATTGCGTGTAAGAAGATCCGTTATGCTGTAGACTGGGAAATTTTGACAATGATGATATGTGGCAAAATGAAATTTTGACAAATATAGATTTTGATATACTGGTTATGTCAACGTATGATGTCGCCATCTGCTAGATGTACAAGGTATATTCTTTCTTTTGTGCTGTAGGTACTTTTTGAGGTGGGTAGTACATCAGAGTTTTGTATAAAGCACTACCCCCGTACCCAAGATGTATCCTTCAGCCACACATGTAGGGCTGCCACTCCTTTTTCTAGAAAAATGCGTAGGCTGCATGCACATGCAATGACCACACCCATGCCTACTTCCCGTAAACAGTATCTTAAAAACGTTCATGATTACAGTTAACTCAATAAAACAACACAATGATGATGATGATAATGTTAGATGATGATGTAATATCATGTGTCATCTAAATATATTGAATAACTTTAGTTTATCAAAGTTTGTCCAGTCACCAGTCACGATAAAGTGATACCTACACATTTCTGATAATTTTTCAGAAGTGATACTGGAGAACATCTAGACATACCAAGCACAAGGTGCTATAATACCGGTACTACTATAAACCCACAAATCAACGCAACATAATGCCTTTAGCCAGAGTTTAGAAGATTTGTTATTTCCAAGTCCATTGGAATTTGCAGTAGTGAATTTACATAGGCATTTCATATATTGCGTTAGGGATGAGAAGTGCTGTTTTACGTAAAATATGTAAAAATAAGAGTGACAGCCCTGCACATGAGGGCTTGAGTACGAGGCTAGCATTGCAATCTCATGGAGACAGGTGCAGCTGAAGTAATTTATTTCTTTAATTTAGTTAAAATAATTGATTTTTACACTGAAGTCATTTGTTAGAGTCTATGGAATCTTAGGAAGTTCAAATTTTTATCCATTGTTGTCATAATTACCACAACATCTGAAGCCATTTGGGTCAGTCCTATTGGTTAAGAGTTAACCTGCAAGAGAGAGACTGGCAATGCCATGATTGATACACTGTGGCAATGATGCATGGAAGAAACTTGCTGGGCATGTCTCAAGAAAATTTTGAACATCTATAGCTCTCTTTTCTTGCAGCAAAGCAGTACGATTTGATTGATCATCTCTTAAGGCAAGGCTACTGCTCAGATCTTCCTTATGGAGGTTTAGAGGTTTTTATCTTGAAATTTGAAGAGAAGTCCATTTTTGTCACTGGAAGTACTTGCACGTTTCCTTTGTGGCAACAAGTATGCACATGTGTAATGGGACATTTGAAATATATTGATGGATTTTAAATTTAACGGTTTACTTGTCAATCCCTAAATTGCCAAATTAAAACTGTTGCCAACTTATTCGGTCTACGGTAGTAACATCAGTTGCAGAGCAACTGTGTGGCATATCCAACAGCTCAAGCTAGAAATACAATCAAACCAATAGCAATGACAAAAACAGTATGAAGAATACAACAGACCACCAAGTGGCACTTGTTGTTTGTCTGTTTGTTTCGTTGTCTATATCTGTCTGTCAATACATATATTTTCATAAATGAACTATAGCACCATACCAATAGCTAATCTACGTGTCCATTACATCTAGTACACACATGAAGACTGACAAAAGCTGCACTGCATACTAGTTATTCACTACACATACACACACATACACACGCACGCGCGCACACACACACACACACACACACACACACACACACACACACACACATGTAGTGTGAAGGCATTCACAATATGCCGCTGTCCTATGATGTGGGCGGACGTGACACTACAGAACAGAATGGACTGCTCTCTGTCACATATTGAGAACTTGGCCTGTAGTTCTATTGTCCCATATATTTGTTCCTCAGCTATTTATGACAGCTCAAAACAGGAAGTGCAAGTGTTGGAACCCTAGCCCTTTGCGCTAAAGTGCATGCCGGATGAAACCAGTGAGAACTTCGACAAACGACCAGACGCATTGTATTACTATACTGCAGGACTGACATCAACATTTTCTAAGAGCATACACTAGCCTTTTACTGACTCCTCTTAGTGTATGTTTGGTATGCTTGTGGGAAATTTGAACAACCCCGACCCCTAAACTGAACATATGTTCAAAGTCCTATCTCATGTCCTTTTACTGTAATTTCATCTGTCAAGTACATTGTCCACTAACAAATGCTTTGGCCTGTGTGGATATGTAGGATGACACTACAGTGACAATGGTTACTGAGAAAGTTGTACCACTCGAGGAGTATATCAAGCAGGAAAAAGAAAATGAGTTTAACATCAGCTGGGGGATGCATCAAATTGTTGTCAGTGCACATGCATATTAAAATTCTATTTCTAAAAATTATTTTTTTGTTAGAAATGTTTGTATTTCTTGAACAATGATTGCAACTTGGTCCATGGCAATGTATGTGCTGCTTCTGTCTTTGTTGATGAAGCGGGTGAGTGGAAACTTGCTGGATTTGAGGCTACTCGTTCCCACACAGAGTCACCACTTCCTAAACTGTGGGAAAGTTTGAAGAAGTATGATCCTCCAGAATATTCTAAATCAACATTTTCAAGAAAGCCAGAGAAATGGTATGTGTATTCTGCCATATTGACATGACTGTATGTGTCTGTGTGCTTGATATGTGGTACTGTGTGATATATACCATAGACCTTGGGAATTTGGGCATATTATTCGAAAATGTCTGCTTTTAAATTTTGGTGAATATTAATTTTGGTGATACACGTGTTCTGTGAAACGTATGTTGTCACCAGATGTAACACGATATGCTTCTTTCTTCTGTGCTGCAGATCTGGCATTTAAGGCAGGTATTTGCATGCATGTGGAGACAGATGCAGCCCAACTAAGTGGGAGTTTATGGAAACTGACAAATATTGACAAATTTTGATTCTGGAGATTCACTGGTCAATTGCCAAATTTAAGAATTCCTCATTCTACGCCAATATAGATGTAGCGTTGTGCATGCTGTAATCAGATCTAATTACATTTGTGGACACTCATGAATGTGAGTTTCTGTTGTTCTGTCTTGCATCTCAAATGGGTTTAACAATAGCAGTATTAAAATGCTTGAGCGACAGTACACTACTTTCAATGACTTGGGGGGGGGGGGCTTTGGTGGTCTAGTGGCATAATCACTGGGCTGGCACATTGGGGCATGCTTAGTGGGATTTGGTCTTCATACTTTTATGTGCCAAGGATCGGTCCTTGCTACTGTAACTCAAGAGTTTTCTCTCTAAAGTTTTCCTTTCTCCTTAATTAAAGACCTCGCTTATCCAGTGTTTGGAAAGTTCTCAGAAGGGCGCGCCTGACTTGCAGGAACTCAGATGGTGACAAACCAGAGTTGCCACTTGGAAGACCAGCTACTAGCTGAAGGGTTATCTTTGTAGAGTAATGACTCTAATGTAGGATAGTTGTTTGTTTTCATTTGTTTGTTGACTTTGATTTGATACATTGTTTTGGCAATTTGGGTGCTTTCATGATAAAATGGAATGCCTACTGTCCCACTGCATGTTTGCTTTTAGATTCTACAAATAGTTATGGTGTTGTAAGGAAACCTATTAATATTCTTATTAAAGAGACATTAGGATGGTGTCAATTAATTAACATTTTGAATTTACTAAACTTAAAGTGCGTTCACGCATTAGAGAGACTGGTGGAATGTGGCCATTTGCGTGACAAAGATGTTGCCCTCCGGGCGGATATTGGTATCAATCGAAAGCTCTTCACTTGCCGGATCTAATTACACTCACTGTTGGGCTACAGAGACGTAGCTGAAGTTAATAGAGCCAATTTCCTGTATTTTAATGAGTTAGGGGGCAGAGAAAGGCGGGACTAAGGTGGGATTAGGGTTAATTGCATAAAGCTAAGTACATAATTGTTATAGCTAGCAGGCTGTTAACAGTAACCCAACACAGGAAACTTCCCAGTTGGGGTGTCAGCTAGCTAGGAAAGAGTGCGTCTAGGGTCTAGGGTCCATTTCTACTCTTCATCCTTGGAACTTTCAGTTTCAGACGACGACGAATCTTCTGATTCAGGACCAACTTCGAATTCAATAACCATCTGCTCTACAACGTCGTCTAACACACCGTGTATTGTCCTGTAATGCTTCTCCACCTTCTCACCTACGTGCCTCACGCAGTTTGCCCACTTTTCCACTGTAACGTTTGCTAGACCTTCTCTACACAGACGCTTGATGTTTTCCATCGTAAACCCACCAATCCCTGTGTTGTGCAGCATAACTGTAGGTCAAAGTCCTCAAATGGATGTCATCAATGCTCAAGAATGCATTAAATGGCTGGTCAGTTTGGTTCTGGTATGGTCAAATTAGTCAAGTTCTCGTGGTTTCCAGACGCTTCTCTGAGCCAGAAGTGAATGAGTGTATGTATCTGGTACTTAAAGCTGTTCCTAGAAGAGGCAACTGACACATACAACCAGTGAGCGCATAGAAACATCCAGGTCTGTTGTCATGGGTTATAGCAAAAGTGCAATTTTTAGTATATCATTGCATCATGAAGCAAACCGCGTTTCAAGCCAGCGAGGCAGCCAGAGGCAACACGTTCATAGGTACACTTTCACGTAACAATATAGTTACCTAGTTTGTCATTGACACCAAACGCTCTGAAACATAGATGCTAATTGCCTTCTGTGACAACATAACATCCATTTACACAAGCACTACGCCACGCCTTAGGGTGTACCCTACATTCCACCAGTCGCTCTAATTCATGGACGCACTTTAGTTGTTGGTGTCAATTCAATCAATGGAGAAGCTCCTATTTATGCAGCCAAAATGTGAAATGCAGAGCTACAATAACACTTCTAGTTTACATATAAAGTCTTTGCAGTAATTCAGTTTTTGTCAGTACTGTTGTAGCAGTCTGGATATCTTTCATCTCTATTGGCACAGGCATTTAGTTTATCAATTACAAATTTTGTAATAGAACATTTTGTGCGTGTCAAATAGGTCTTGGGATATGTGGGGTTTAGGCTGCCTTATCTGGGAGGTGTACAATGGCTGTCTACCACAACCGTCATCACTGAAGATTGTTTCCAAGGTGATCGACTGAGTCATGTTTACGTGGCATATGATTGTTTAATTATAAGGGCTATTCCAATAGATCCCAAAATCCCTTGTAACACACTACTGTGAATTAGTAAGCGCCAATCCCAGATCAAGACCTGATCCATTGCATTTCTTAGAGGATTGCAAGGCAGATGGACATTTCCTAGCAAATCACTTTGTAAAGATTAATTTGCAACTGGAGGAGCTGCAGGTATGTCAGCTTTATATTGTGAAACTTGGAATTTGCCATACATTTTTGTTGTAGTTTATGGAGGAAAGTAAGAGATCATCACTGTTTACTACACTGAACAACGAGCTGGACAGTTTCCCCCAGAAATTTTGTCAACATCGAATTTTGCCACTGCTGATAAATGCATTTGAATTTGGAGGAGCTGGTACATCTGTGTTGCCTCCTCTCTTTCGGGTTAGTTTCATGATTGCAGGAACAAGTTGATTAGTTGGATTGAGTCAAGTTTGAATATCTGTGAATATAGAAGATCTAACATTCATTTTAGCCTTTTTCCGACACAGTACTATTTGAGCTGGTTACTGCCTATGCATAGTACTGTCATTGTAGCAAGTTGTGTTGCCTGATACACAAACTTATTGGTCATTCCTGCTAGCGTCCTTGTCAAGGCAGTATGCTGATCATTGTTACTGAACACTAATCATGTGATCTTTTTCATTGATAACTTTCCTTTATTAAATTAAAATGCGTGAACAAAGCCAAGAATGATTTTTACAGCAACTTTAAGTATTCAAACTACACTTTTATGGGCATAGCAAATGCGAAGAAACTAATTCCATCTGTGCACTACCAAGGCCTAAAAGGTTTGCATTAATATCAGAGCACTGTTGTGAAAAGGAATCAGGTGTGTGGGTTAGCGTTGGAGCATGCATTCTCATTTAAAAAAAGCAATATGTATATTGGTTAGGTATGGTTGGGTTGATATTAAGTGGCATTTCTTTATCCAGCTTGGCAAATTGCTTGATGAAAACAGCTATCAGGCAAAAATTGTGCCTTGTGTGGTAAAGCTTTTCTCATCAACTGACAGAGCAACTAGAATAAACTTGCTTCAACAGGTAGTTTACTACTACTATACCCTTAACTGTGTTAAATTAAATTACAAGAAATGATTTGTTGCTTCTCCAGCTACGTGAATTTGCCGAACATTTGACTTGTGGAACTGTGGAAAAGGACATTTTTCCAAATGTTTCAACAGGATTTCTTGACACTGTTCCTGCCATGAGGGAGGCAACTATTAAGGTATCTTTCTTCTCATGAATCTTGTGGTCGCACATTGTGATTGTCTATTGTAGTCTATGATTCTGCTTGCACCAAAGCTTACTGAGAAGACAATAAACAACCAGTTGTTAAAACACTTTGCCAGATTGCAGATGGATGAACAGGTTGTGTTTGATCTTTAATTAAGAGTCCGCATGATGTGTATATGAAAATTTATTTTTTAAATTTTTTCACTCACCAGCCTGGCATAAGAACTAACACAACACTTTGTCTGGCAAAGATTGCACCATCTCTTAGCGAAAATGTAAGTACGACTGGTAAAAACACACACGCACACACACACACACACACACACACACACACACACACACACACGCACATCCATGCACACATATATGCACGAACACACACTTGCACAAATTGAGGTGAACCAAGTTGTGGTGTTTGCAGACTCGGCAAAAGGTGTTAGTGCCAGCATTTACTCGAGCACTTCGTGATTCATTTGTTCCTGCTCGAATTGCTGGTGTTTCGGCCATAATGACCACAAGAGATTACTACAAGCCAAATGATGTTGCAAATCGCCTATTGCCTGCAATTTGCTTGTTGACCCTTGATCCTAACAGAGATGTTCGAGTCAAGGTATGCATGATCCCAAGGATGTGGTACAGTATAATGATGAAAGATAAAACTTTTGACTTCACAGACATTCCAGGCAATGGAGCTGTTTCTGGAAAGACTTAAACTACTATCAGAGAATCCTGAGGCTGCTGTAATTCAAGGTACTGATGCACATAATATATTGTATTTCATACCTTTTTGAAGAAAGATGTTTGACCTTGTTAGGGTCTCAGTCCAGTGTTGTTGGTGCTGCTTCTTCTTGGGCTGGCTGGGCATACAGTTCGCTCACTTCGAAGCTGAACAAGAATCCTACTACATCAAATCCTGTTCCAAATGAAGGTTTATATCTACTTTATAATATTTTAGTGTACTAAATACTGTTGATGTTTGATTGCATCAATACATCAGCACAAACCCAGGCAAACACGACTAAAACAGATGAAGTCTCACCTCCAACAGAAGCTCAAGATGTAGATTCCATCAAGGCAAGCACTTTAGATAGTTACAAACTGATGATTGCTGCTTATGTTTCATATGCTGTAATAATCAGGATTCCAAGGTTACTAACAATCAGGATTATGATTCCAAGATAATGCAGAATCAAACTAAAGAAGAATCAGAGCATGATAGTGATGTGGGCGAGTGGGAGGATGATGGATGGTCAGTCAGTCCAGGTATGGAAAGTATAGCCCAATCTACAGAGCAGCAAACATCTAGCAGTAAGCCAAAGTCTGCTTCATCATTCTTTGATGATACGGGAGATTGGGGTTCCAAAGACAGCTGGAGTAACGAGTGGCCTACTCTTAGCCAACAACAACAACAAACAGTTAGTACACAACATGGAAAGACTCCATATGTAGGCAACTCAGGCACAGGATTTATCAGAGGTCAGTTGGGACATGACATCAACTGTAAAGGTAGATAATAATGATGAAATATCGTATAGATTCATCCCTTCCCTCCGCATCCTCCTTTTTCAGCAAGCCACTAGGCGACCAACCAACCAAGGCTTCACTCAAAGTATCCAGGAAACCATCAGCAAATGACTTGACTCAGAGTAGCGGCAACTTGGATAGCAGAGACGTTGGCTGGGAACCAGTGGACACTACTGTGACTAGCACTGCTACTCCAAAGTGTGAAAGCTCACAATGGAATGATGATAACTGGGACACAATAGAAACATCGGGATGGGAGTCAGGTCATCAAGTGAAGACAACGCAACAAGCAGGGAAACAGAGAACTCAAATGCTTCGAGAAGAACGACGATTAAGACAGCAAGCAGCCAAAGAGAAAAGAGCTGCAGAACCCAGACAATCGACAGCAATGAAATTAGGAGCACTGAAAAAGTCAGACTAGTAGACGCACAACTGCTATACGCGCAATGTTCTAATAATAGTATTGACATATTGACAATAGTTTAGCAGATTACATATTAAACAAAATCTGAGCAGCTGAGCTACCAGTACACCTCAGGAACCAATCAGCAAACTCTTGTCGTCAGTAAATGTGTACTCTGGTACGTTGAGATTCAATGGAGCTGGGCCTTTGCGTACTCTTCCCGAAGCGTCGTAGTGAGATCCATGGCAAGGGCAGAAGTAACCACCGAAGTCGCCTTGATGGGATATCGGTACACACCCAAGATGCGTGCACGTGGCCTCCACTACAAGCCAGTCGGATTTCGTCACTCTGTCTTC
This sequence comes from Corticium candelabrum, assembly GCF_963422355.1. Lineage (NCBI taxonomy): Eukaryota > Metazoa > Porifera > Homoscleromorpha > Homosclerophorida > Plakinidae > Corticium > Corticium candelabrum. The sequence goes on along the minus strand of NC_085089.1, from coordinate 3,497,891 downwards.
GTCTCGTTGAGGATCTCTCAAAGTGCTGATGTCAACTTGGCGTACGCCTTCAACTTCCTCCGGAGTTCGGTGCCGAACGAATACTGGCTTACCGCGCCAAATTATGGTCGAGCCTGTCCCTTCTGGTATCATCGATAAATTCACCTCGGTTGTGGCGAGTGCCCTTACGTCTGCAGAAGGATTCATCGTCGATAGATAGCTGCCTAGGAGATTCTTCACAAGATAAACGGCGACAACGCTTCCAGCCAGGATGAGGCCGTAATTTATCAGTCGACTTTCAACATCGGATTGTTGGCCGCCTCCCGTTCTGCGATAGGCAGAAAAGTCAGGAACTACGACATCCGTATGACTAGCGCGAGACTGAAGTCCCTCATGGGGGGATCGTTGACAAATGATCGGAGCTAATGCAACTGGCCGTGTAATAGAAGAGAAAACAGACGAAGTACGGCTCAACAGTGACGATGTTCTCAAACACCACATCTCAATAAGCCAAAGTCTGACACCTGAATGCGCATGCGTGGATTTGCTTGTTTTCTCCGTAGATTTACACGTTGTGCACAGGCCTAGGGTACAATACACTGACTCTATCTACTATGATGTAACATGTTGGACCCAATGTCCTACGTCTGTAAATAATTAGTGTACACGTACTTGCCGTGTAGCCTAGAGCGGTGTAGCCTAGCCTCGCGTAGCCAGACCGTCTCCTGCCGCGTCCAGAGCCCTAAACGACTTGGCTCTGAGCTAGGCTAGACCCAAATACGGTTCAGACCGTAGGCCAGAGCAGTATACCTATGGTATGGCAACTCGACCCAGCTTCGCTCTGCCAAGGATTGACAATGACAAGGGCAGAGTGAGACTGGGTCGAGTGTGTAGTCTGAGCCAGGTTATGTCTATAAACGTACGCATGCATTCTCGTTAAGTAAAGTAATCAAGTTATTGCTACAAAAGCTATGAGCACCCAACAGAAACGGCTAACTAGAACAGCTCATGCAAGTGTCCACCAGTAATGCATATCTGGATGCATCTTTGGTATGTTACTTGCAAATGCAGCTGGTACCAGTTTGTCCTGCAGATAAACGAAATTGATGTGTGGTATTGTTCACCTTGCCAGTGTAATATTATGTTATATCATACACATTATAATCGTGCCTAGGCCACTTCTTGAACCGCTCCCAAGAGAGATCTGTTTGCTTGCTAAACATTTTGCTGGGGAAGTTCAGATCGTCAAATTGATGAAGTAATTCTTGTGCATTAGGATCCACAAGTGATCTATAATGTAGTTCTTTCTTGACCAAAGGAAAATTGCTGAGATCTACAAAATTGGCAGAAATAGCAAGTGATAGAGTCAGATTCTCCACTCGATGGGCGCAGCCAGATGGAACAAAGAGAAGATCTCCAGGCTCAAGCACACACTGTTGTGGGTGTGTCAATGACAGCAAAGGGAAAGCAGATAAGTCTGGGTTTCGAAGATCAACTTGAAAAACAGGATCCAACGAATCATCATAGTCTGGATACAAAAAGTTCTTGTCTGCAGGACTAAACAGTGTCCATCTCTTCTTCCCTTGCAGCATTGCCATCCAGAAATTAGAGCCAAATGTGTCAATATGTAATTCACTGTTCACACCATTTGCGGCAATGAATAAACTTGGCCAGCTATCACGATAGAGAGAGCCAGGAGCCACTCTTTGAAGAAAGTCCCCTGTTACACAAAATACAGAATATAACCTACCAGCAACTGAACCTGTAATGTAATACTTCTAAACATTTTATAACACATACTAATTGCTGCAATGTAGTTACCAGATACAACCCACATTTGTTTATCAGATGTTTGTTAAAGCATTTTAAAGGCTTTGAAAATGAAACTAAAATATGTCATGCACTCATCACGGCCACAGTGCATGGTTCCAAACGTGGTGCTAGGGAAATAGACTGGTACATGTACACGTATCTTAAAGTATAAAAGACAGAATTTCCTTATTTAAACAGCACCCTCTGAACAAACACTGCATCATTACATATGCCCCTCTCAAATAAGCGTCGTGTTATCTGAAAGCATACAAGTAAAAGAACTGTACTGTATTGGTATTTGTTTAGGTTGGCATGAAAAAAAAGACAGATGTTGAATAAAACGTGTCAGATACTGAGAGCAATAACCATCACCCCTCAACAAACTCCACAACCTCTACCCCACCTCACTCCCACTATTCCACCCCACTCCCACTATTCCACCCCACTCCCACTATTCCACCCCACTCCCACTATTCCACCCCACTCCCACTATTCCACCCCACTCCCACTATTCCACCCCACTCCCACTATTCCACCCCACTCCCACTATTCCACCCCACTCCCACTATTCCACCCCACTCCCACTATTCCACCCCACTCCCACTATTCCACCCCACTCCCACTATTCCACCCCACTCCCACTATTCTACCCCACTCCCACTATTCAACCCCCTGAATAAACACCGCATCCTTATGAGGGTTGAAAGCAATAAAAGTTGCAACATTTAAAAGAGGAAATAGGGTAGTTCCTGTACAAGCACATGTCCTTCATCTACATTAGGCATGGCACAGTAGCAGTTGTGTCATGCTAGATAATAAGCACTTCTATAAAACAACATCAGGAATAAAGTCCAAGCCTTTGAGATGTAATCTATTGTACACAGCTGTCACACCTTTGTACAGTGTGACAAGTGATCTTTGTAGATCACTTGTTCTCTTCATCCACCCTGTCTCACTGTGTCCAATAAAGGACAAAGAAGCACAATATACAGTTTAGTCAAATGACAAACATCAAATTGCAAGACATAGAATATGAACCAATGTGCCGAGATATGATAGTCTCTTAATTGAGCAACCTTTGCACACTTTTACAATTTCAGAAATTACCTGTTGGTTTTCTCTCATGAGCATTACTCTTTAGCTAATAATCCCCAACAACTAACCATGCTAAGCATGCTATACAGCTTTCAACCATTTGAAACTGCATCAGGGGTCTTTGTCAAGAGCAGCAGCAGCAAGATGTGATAATCTAGGATGCATTCGATTGGGCTTTCCCATTCTCTTCCAGAAGGGTCTAAAAGAGCCTGCAAGAGGTTGGAAGACTTGTCACCAATTGAATGCTCTTCCAGAGAACTGGAAGAGTTTGCAGTACATACTCATTACAATAAAGATCAATGTGGTGGCTTCTACAATCACCATAAGCTTGTCTGTTTCAGTTGATACTTTGGATGTTGATGAAAGGGTGACTGTCACTTCTGGAGACACACGTGTTCTTGTACTATGTGGTAAGATCATTGCTGGGATTTTCAGCCCATCCCATCAGCTTGTGCCATGCATTCGTGGATATGAGAAATAACTGTGTCAGAATACTCTAGGTAAGAGTTTCAGCATTGCTTTAGGCCCTTTCTCCCATAGAGTTCAATAATGCGACAACTGAGCATGCACAGCATGCCTTTCTTCTAGTCTCTTCCAGCAACAGCTGTTCAAGGTCGGACGTAGTTTGGAAGAATGTACATTTTGCATTAGCCTTGGAATGTCTTCAGACTTCCATCTGGTGTTAGTGACAACTGGCCTACTTCATTGTCAAAATGTTAACCATAACCATAACTCTACCCCTAACTGCATGCTACCATATCTGAAAACGAAGGTTTTATGATTTCTCTGCATGCATTTGACTACATGATGATGCCACCATGTATTCAGACAAGCTCAATAATCAGCCAAGTTCTAGCAAGTTATTTACAGACTGCATGTTTAGGCCTAGTTTTTGCTGCTCAATGATATGTTCATAGTCATGAACAAGTGGATTAACCCCGAACTGTCTCATGGTTCACTGGTTTGTGCAAACAAATCATAAGGATAGATGATACAGATCTAAGGTGTGTTTCCACTAGCGTTTAAGCTGGTTTAGCAAGTAAAATAGTTTAAGAAATGACTTGCTTTCACCTGCAGTTATATTCCAAACCTAAAGCAATTTCCTAAACCTATTCTGTATCAGGTTTAGCAAGTGGTTTAGGTTTAGCTGCCATGTGATAGTTGAGATGGTAGCTGACAATGCCATTTTGATTTTATCTACTGATTAGCCAGTTTCTTGCCCAAGTAAACAAATCAAGTTATTTAACACAAATTTCTGCATATACAATCCAGTTACTGGGCTGAAACAACACAAAATCCCGGATAGACTGTTTTCCATATGTGTAACCAGATCATGTCTGAAGTCGCAGCTATTTCAACATTCCCGTTGGATGTCGTCACTTTGAAGACATTGCTGCCATTGCACAGAACAGGTGTAGCAAGCGTGGCAGCTATTGGACATGCATACAGAGGTACACAAAAGTAGCTGTATTTCTTAATTGAGGACCCAGATTTACCAAAAAATCTTGCTTTTACCATATAGAAAATCTTGATGCGATCGCACGAGATTCGCATGCAAGTCCCCTGCGAATGTCGTTTACACATGCGAATTGGCCGATTTCGCATGCGGAGACTAGCTTGCAATGCGTTACGCACGAGATCTGCATGCAAATTGCAATTTTGGATGTGGAGGCTCTAGCTCGCAATGCGCAATCACGAGTTCCACATGTAGAGAGGCGATCCGCTGGCACGAGTTCTGCAAGTGTTGCAACACTTCCTAGACCTACGTACACCGCTTCGGATAGACCTCTAGTACGAAGACCTACAAAGTAACATCGTTACTAGAAGCTCGCAGCTCAGACTGGGTTCGGTTTTCCCAACTATTCGTAGCTGTGTACTGCAGGTATGCACACACGTTGAAGTTCAAAGAAAACATGGCAGAACCGCAGGCTCCACCAAGGGCATATTTATCAACTGTAGACTAGCAATTAGCGCGTTTAGAGACTAATCAGCTACCACACAGAGGCTCACAGCATGTGACCGGTCTGCAACATCCGCAACTGGATTGAGAAATGAACCAATCGGCGTAAAGCTCGAAAGGCGGAGCTGAACTGGAACCTTCGCTGTAGCCAATCACCATCAAGCACTGTTCACCCATGTGGGCACTCAAGGACTCAACCAGCAGTTCAACGGTCTAGCTGTTTTGGCGGTGTAGCGTCGCCGGGTGCAGGAGGACTATGGCTTCACAGTCTAGCGACAGTCAAAGATGTGTCCCTACAGAAAAGGTAGTTGGTCACTCCAGCTCCAGTAGCTGTTACCACACTGCATGGTCACCTAACCCACCTCAAAACAGAAAATTCAATAAATTCTTCATGCTAGAAATAAGATGGAGCTGGGACTGAGGCTCTTGGAGAAGATTCGAAAAAACCTACAGGTATCCAGACAAGAGTCTTGTCTTTCTTGTCTGTGTTACTGCAACTGTTTTATTAGAAAACAATGAAATCTCCGCGAATATAGGCCTACTGCTAAGGTCGCTCATGACAGTGATTCACAAACTGGGCAAGAGAATCATCAGAACGCAAGTGAAAATGCAGACTGACAACCACAGCGTAAGAAGAAAGCAAGTTCTTGTGGAAAACATTTCTAGACTGCGTTTTGCTAAGGTAGAGTGCGAATGTCAAATAATTGGTTAGAAATATACTCAGAAATCAAAGAAATCGCAGTCAAATGGTTCTCAATCACGTCTCTAGGCGCATGCTCGTGACCTAACCCCATGCACGCGATTCTCGTGCATTCCGCATGCGAATGAGGTCTCAAGTATGTAAATGAGCTACGCATGTGTGAGTCAACCCTCATCACATGCGTTTCGTGTGAGAGTCGCATGCGAGTCGCACAAAAATTTTCTATAGGGTATCCAAGTTGCTGGTAATAAACGACATGCTCTGTGTGTACCATCCGAGGTCAGGAATGAGCATTTCAGATTTGGTGGAGACCTGATGCACTGTTCTAGAGTGTGAGAAGAGGCAGATTCAATTGGCAAGACATTGCGCCGTCCCAAGAAAATTCTGGAAGACAACGACACCTTCACTGTCTACAACTATCACTACAGCATGCATGAGCAAAATTTGGTGGAGATGCAACCTGTCCTTTTGGAGATATGCTTTTAGAAACAAGCACACTTTTTGGAGATATGCTTTTACAAACAAGCACACACACATCTCTCCTTTCAGTGCTCAAAAAATTGATCCAACTAGTTGTCGTCATTTGACGAGTTTCCAAAAATTTTAGGTCGTCAAAACTTTTAGCCTAGGATGTCATGTTGATATCAATCATGTTTAGAGGTATACTGCCATTTTGGAGCGTGCGTGGGGAGAGAACTGAGTACGAGTCTAGTACAAGCATGCAGCGCAGTATTCTGTACTTCACAATGGCAAGCAACCAAGAGTATCCAACACATTACCGCTGAGCCAATGGATACGACGTGTTACACTAGACAGAGCTGAAACATCTTCGCAATAGTGATAGCTATTTAAATTAGTGATTAAACGAATACCACCTCTCTTTGTCAAAACAAGGTGGGGTTTCAACCAGACTTTCACATATAACATTGCGGAAGTTGTCTGTTTCTTGCTACTAAAATCATATCTACCTATTTCAACCTACAGGATTTACCATTGTCTCCACTTCCTCACGTGCTCCATGGTCATAAACTTCATGCCTGTACTCTGTCGAAATCCTGAAATGGTTGTCGCACTCCCCGTTTCATTACCTGGGATACGAGCAGTGTGTCAATGTATGCTGCTGGCGTAATAATTTACTACGCGTACATGTCATTGTACGACAAATGTCCCAATGCCAGCATCAACCGCGAAGCGGCGCATGTTTCACTACAGTACAGCTATCCGCCTGCATACTGAGAAAGCCATCACAAACTATCCTTGGTCTGCTATAGTTGTCATTTGACGACCTAGACTACAACGCTAGTCATCAGTTGTAAAATTTAACTCGCCAAATGACAACTTGACGACCTATTTTTCGAGCCCTGCCTTTATATGCACTGCATGTATATTATATACATTGTTGGAAACTAGGACATCAGATGGACTGGGGAAAATGCAAAAAACTCACTAGAGAAGGAGGATACTATCAAAGAAGAGTAAAAGAGGCTATATGAATCAGAAAAATAAGCATAGCATGAATCAGGATGCTGGACTTAATGTAGTTAACGATTGGTGGTCATATTTTGTGACGTAACAGGAGAACATACACACATGTATACCGTATTCCTTCAATTAAATGTCGTGGTGTGTATTTTTAGCTAGGATTTCAGCTGCAGCATTTAAACGAGGGCGGTGTTTATTTTTAAAGTCTCTCTGTTCGTGCTCTATTGTTCGTGCCCTATGAGTGTGTACGTGTACACTCTGTAGGTTTCAAACCTTCCCAAGAGAACAACATGACCATACTGGTACAAATATCACACTTTGAGACATCATGTGGTGAAACAGTGTCTGGGTAGTCTACAGAAACGTTTGCCTCACCTATGCATCCAAACAAGTTGTACAATTTTCCCTTCAAACTTTGAGGAATTCATTGAAATACAGCATATATTCGAGGGCGGCGTTTAATCAAAGTAATACGGTACATATTATTTTGTTGCCATGGAATTGCCTCAAAAGATAGAAGTGTCACCAAGTAAAGGAGAAAATCAGCAGCTACTGCATATACCTAGATGCTGAATTCGAAATCTCAGTGACAACAACTCGGCGACGGAGCAGCCTAATGATCACAGCAAGCGTCGTTCCAGGAATAGTGTCATTGCAAACGAATTCTTCCAGATACATGCATATTCTGCATGTGCAAGTTCATAATGGAAACAGTCGCCTTCTGGAACTGGTTTAGTTCACAAACTTGTTCAAGCTAAACTGGTTTAACATGGAGCTAATAGAAACATGGCCTGATAGCCTTTTCACACAAGCTCTGTTCTAAACCGAGGCGAGCTGATCTGAGCCAGCCCACGCCAAACAGTCGAGCCAGCCCCTGTTCACATGGCATTCAGAAAAGCGAGCTAGCTCACTTAGTGAATGTGTCTTTTGCTAAGCTCCCTAGCTACGTACGGTCATGCATACATTAGAAATGCTTGCATTACCGTTCTTTGATCATGGATAGGCTACAAGCTGCCTGTGTTTTTTCTTGAATGCATCGCAACAATCAAATGCTGAAATATATGGTTGTATCGCTAAAAGTATGATACAGTGGGAGAATTTTGGCTACACGAGCATGATGAGGGGAGAGGGTCTGGCTACGTGAGACTACAGTTCGACTTGGTTGCCGTTCACACAGTGAATGCAAACCACATGATGCTGGCATGGCAGTTTGAAGTGGGCCATTCCAGAATGGCTTGGCTCAGCTTAGCCCTCATTCACACAACCTTTCAAAGCGAGCCAACCTGTGCTTACCCATGTTGGCCCAGTTACAAGTGCTCATGTGAATGGGCTATAAATGGCAATGGTAGTAAATGTACATTTCCTGATCAAAGTTAATGTGTGCACCAGGCAGAGTGCATGTAATTTTGCATAGTCACTAATAAGTAAGCATCAGTTGAATTGCTTGACAAACACAAAACAACAACTAGACAGAATTCGGAGAGTGCCAACCTCCAGCAAGGCAGCTCAGGTTCCTCATAGTGCCATAACCAACCATTTCCATAGCAACTATTTGTTGAAAGGTTCTTGTGTTCACCTTAGCATGTCCATATACCGTTTAAATGACATACTTGTCCATCAATAATTGCACAGAAATAGTATGGATGTGTAGGGGCAAAATCACAAGTCATCTCACTTTTCTCATCAAAAGAGTTGACTCCTAAAGAGAGAACCCAGATCCGGATTAATCCCAAAACCTAATCAATTGTTTCGCTATCAAAGTTCTCTCATCCTGCCAAATTTCATCAAAATCCATTTAAATGTTTTTGAGTAATCCTGCTCAAAAACCAACAAACAAACCAATGATGATGAAAGCATAACCTCCTTGGTGGGGGTAACAAACAACTCACAGACAGATAGCAACAGAGAAACAGAAAACTGATACTCTTACAATCAAAATTAAGTTACCTGCAAAGTACTTAGGAATAACAAGTTGACTGAGTAATTCCGGACAATGCAATGGTAAACTCCAATCAAACAAATAGTCACATGAAGCATTTTGTCCACAAACAGAATCAATGAACTTTCCAACTGTTGTACAGGTAGATTGCTCAAGTCTCGCCCATTGCATCGAGTCATTGACAAGATGCTTGAGACACACCTGCTTTAAACCAGCAACCTGTTTAATTAAATCTAAAGTCCACCGTTCTTGTAACATGATGTCCACACCTCCTGTAATAACAAGAGGAACCTGACGCAAGCAGTACTTAAAGAAGAATTCAGAAACACTTAAATCAGCAGCAGCCCGTCTTTCAACCTATATAATGTACTTTTAATTAATAACAGATAAGCAAAGCAGTATGAAAAAATCGACCTGTTTGCTGTCAGGCATTCTTTGATAACATTTACTTAGATCAGTCATATCCCTTGTTTCTTCAGATTGTACCTGTCTCCTCAAAATTTCCTCTTTCCACAAAAACTCATTTGATAAAATTCCACATTTTTGCGCTTTATTGAGATGCTTCAATGCATCCTTAGATTTTTCTAATTTGTGAAAAAATGAGGAAAGACTAGCATGAGCCAGTCCATTATCTGGATTATCCAACAGAACTTGCTGTATCTGTGCAACACGTTGTGAGAGAAATTCTTTGCCTTCTTCACTCCTAAAACAAGCACAAATGTCAATTGTATATGGCAGAAGACAACAACATTCCATATGCAGCCTGTTAGTGGATATCTGCCATAGCTACCAAACTTATCACTAATTTTTCAGCAATGTCATTATGAACATGAAAGACTAGTATGTTTAGGCTATCTTTATGGCAATGCAATTAAATGATCACAGGCTATACTTATGGCACTTCCATGTGCACATGTGTATAAGCAACAAAATCCAAACACTATAAGCACACAATGGCTGAAGACCAATCGCTGTTAGGGCCAAATGTTTGTCACCGTTTCATCTAACTCTAAACCGAACCCTAACGTTAACTTTTAACGTGTTAATTAACCCTGGTTCTGCAGATATTGTCACATTGTACAAACGTTATGTCTACAACAATGTATATCATGCAGTCAGCAACTTGTTCTTGAAGAGCTAGTTCTCAATTTCATCTCGTATTGATTATTGCCAATATTACATCTTGAAATAAAGACTGGATACTTAATGCACAAAGTTCACGTAGCTATGGAAAAGAAGCAACAGTAAGTCTTGGAAAAGTAGCACTGGTGACAAAAACATTCTCAACAACTAAGTAGTAGTGTGGAAAGAATGATCTTGGAGACCCGGAAGTATGCAGTCACAATCGCAAAAGTGCTGTAAAATAGCCTAATTCAGCTATACGTCATAAGAAACGGGGCTTTGTCTGTCACGCTGCAGGAATGTGCCATGCCTCCTTTGTGTGGCCCAATCATGGAGCAGTATTTCAAGTTTATGTTGTTTATTTCCAGCAAGACTTGACAATCACTAACATGAATTACACTGTTCTGGTAAGAAACTCTTTCATGAACGTTTCGTGCATCTGATTGGCTGTTTGTCCATTGTCTCTGGTTAACGCAAAATCAATTGCTTTCTTAGTTTACCACATTTATACGGGAACCTAACATTCCATAACCATAAGCAATCTTTATGTCCATATGTGATAGCTCTCGCTACTGTACTAAGTAACTTCGACGACTACAGACTATTTACGGACTTTGCGGTCACACAAAACAACAGTCAAAAAGTACAATTTTAGATAGATTTTACAAGTAGCATGTTTAGAAAGAATATAGCATCTATTTTGTAATTCTTTGCAACAATTCTAAATTTCTATCAAGGTTTCTACAAGGCTCATAGCTGTGGAAGCAACAGTGTAAACACAGCTTCGATTACTAGTACAAAAACTTATAGTGCACTAACAATAGCCACTTCAACCCACGCAAATTTAAAAGATATTAACCTACACCACTTGAAATGTGTACCCTCCTGTCTAGTAACCAAACATAAGCAACATAAAGATGCATAGATTTGATTGCCCAGTCCCAAGAGTAAAGCGAGGTGTCCTATCAGAAAAGTAAAGAAATCAGTTTGTGGTTAAAGCTGTTCTACTGTTGCAAATCTGAAAATGAAGATTTGAAGAAATTGCATACCTAATAAATTGCTAACTAATATATTAATTAAAGTTAATTAAGCTACAAGCAAAAAGAATGACACCACATTAAGTGGTGGACTGCTTTAGCAAGAAGATCACTCTAAACGAGCTGAATTGACTTTCGGTCTGTTTGTCGGTATGTCGTTACCTCTTTATGTTTGTACCTATGTTTGTTTGTAAGCGTGTGTCACGCTCGGGGAGTTTGTCAAGCCAATCAGCAGTCCTTTTGGGATGCAAAAAGAGGTGACGTAACAATAGCTCATCAGTATGAACCACTCTCAGGAATTTGTTGAGCCAATCAGCAGTCCTTTGGGACACCAACAATACATAACGTAACAATCTCGTGCATTATGACAGAAAAGCCGAGATGTCATATCCATAGCAAAAACGTTAGTAAGGTCAAACCGTCGTCAAATTGAGAAGTGCAAAGTAAAGTTCAGGTTAGAGTTTTATGTACGCGTCTGTTACTTTTTTACAGAAGAATCGCAAACAAACAAATCATCATTCTTCAATAAGCCAAGCGAAGGGACCATATTATGCACCGTTGCATTCGCACAACCAACATGCATCATCCACAATCTTTAAGAGAACAATATGTTGTATAGGTGTAAGTAGGACTGATGATGAACGATCGACGTTATCTTGCAAGAAAGATTTGTATGAAACGTTGACGCTGCTTTCTACGCTGCTTTCTACTGGACCAGTCACTACATGCCGCTTCACAATATTTCCCATGCAACCAGGAGATGTATGAGATCGATCTCTAAACAACGAATTAGCGGAACGAAAGATGATAGCAACAGCTCAACAAAAGCATGATGATAATCGTGTCCATGCACCTCATTAATTATCACTTCAAGTGATGCAAAAGCGCTACAGAATTGAGAAATAACGTGGATAACAAGCCCGCTCCGTGTAAGAATTGGCAGCTGTCATGCATGTGCATGTGCTGAATTCGAAGTAGTGTGGGACACTGATGATATTTAGTTAATTATCTTTAATCACATCGATGCATACCTGTGTCTGCAAAGAATTATACATTCCAGCAACAAGCTAATGATTAATTAATGATATAAATGACAATAAATAAACAACATTTAATAAAATTTACATTGATATTCACAATACACAAATGGAAAAAAATGGCAAATGGATAAGGAGCTGCCGTTAAAGGGTAATGACCCCAGCCAGATAGCTGGGTTCCTGTGCACTAAGCAGGAGCTATGGGCCTTGCTAAGCAATCTCCTGGAGCCTGGCCAGATGCACCGACTGCGACGCCCACTGTGGTGTGGGCACCCGAACTCCCACCCGGACCCCAGTGGCTGATGGACTTTGTCACAGTCAAAGGCCTTTGCCACTCCAGTCAAAGACCAGGTACTCGTGTAGACTCCTGAGTCAAGAGAGGCATTTGTGTGTAAGTTTCTTGCCCAAGGAAATTATGCCATAGCTCGCCATCACTGAGACTTGAACCTATAACTCTACAAAGTCCCGGATGTCATCACTCCATAAGATGACTCTCTAACCAACTGAGCTATCACGTGTGTGTGTGTGTAGCTCTGAAGCGAGTAGAACACCGCTTCAATTACTAAAATTTTTTAGTAGTACATTAATAGTTACGCAAGTACCTGGATATTCTCTTGATCATAGTTCTAGCACTGCATGTTTGAGACATCGGTTCTGCAGCAGATCTCGAGCGTTTCCACCATTTGGCCAAAGCAGCATCGGCAGTCTCGTAGTCGTCCAACTGTTGGCCCTGACCTCTAGCCAATAATTCTGCTGCAGCACAATTTGTACTAACCTGTAATCGTGCCTTCTTAGAATTTTCACTAGATCTATGCGTTGTTCGTCTAGAACCGCATACGCTTTGTCCATTAACATGGTTCAGAGCAACAGAGTCCTGAGATATTACTGGCCATTCGGATATAAACACTTTCGCGTCAGCATCATCTTGCAAAAACGACATCCGGGAGTTGGATGAAATCCCGTACTACAGGGGCATAATTAATTAAGTTAATTAACAAGTTCATGAATTTTAAAAAGTTTGCGTCATCAGCAGCAGCATCTTGAAAAACGACATCCGACACAAGCAGCAACTCAGGCGAAGGTGTCATTGACCTCTGGTTTGACCGGTACACTACGGGCCCCCGGACATGGGGAGTGTGACACCGGGTGTACCGGTAGTTGGATGAACTACCAAAAACAACGTATTTAATTAATGCATGAATTAAATCTAAACTCGCGAAAAGTTGAAGGTGTGTCTCTAAACGTCTCATATCATTAGTTATGTAGGTAGTAGAGATAGATGACCACTTTCAAACTATTTCACCAGAGCGTCTCAAGCGTCTTGCCTACTGTGACGTCCGAATGTTGAAATGGGGAGAGGTTGGTACCCCCAACGTTGTTAACGTTTCACCATTGGCTCCAGTGTTAGCTTTCAAACGTGGAATATCTTGCGAGTTCTCATTTTTAGTAACCTAAAAGGTCTAGCCTCCTGTTTCTCAGGATCACTATACCTATAGTCGATAGTGTGACTGTACTGTACCTATAAATTTTTTTGATAATATTTATTTATATCTATAGAGGCAGTCATGCACAGATGCACAGATGCATGCATATATTCATTTTTCAAACTACTAATTAAGGCCATACGGCTGAGGCTTCTGCAGTTAGTAGTAGACAAATTTAATCATCAAAATAAACACTGCAAACCTACAACTTCTACACATAGCAAAAGTAGTCTGCAAAACTATACTGCTGCCTAACAAAGTTACAATGACACCATGTAGGCAAACGTGTGAATATTGTGTTATGACAAGCAGAAACAACTCAATTCACACTAGCCTCATACCCAAAAACTTCGACCATTATTGCAACAAAGCAGAAAGCTTTGCGCTTGGAAATCATAGCAATTATGATGCTATAGATGTATACTACTATAAGCATATAAAAGTAAATCAGATTGAAAGTACACGAAGTTTTCCAATGAAACACCAAAAAAGAAACAAGTAACATACAGCACATCAAATGCTACCGTCCCCCTGATAGCAAGCGTTCTTCACGTTGACTTTCCAAATACTTGTCACAGATCTTATATATGTTCACTTCACCAGATTTCTGAGCTAAATCAGCAATGCGTTCTACCTGCTCTATTCGCTTCTCTCGCACAGCAACAAGGTAAGCATTCTTCAGTTTACCACAACGAACAAGGGCATCAATCTAAAGCACAAATGACCATTGAAACAAGATGGAATTGAGAAACAGCAATTGTGTGACCTTGTTGTCACTATTGATCAGACGATCAATAAATTTCTCAGTGGCTTTAGCCTGCAGATATAAAGAATAGCAATTCCAATACCTCCAAAGGCAAGAAGAGGTGATGAACACAAACAATGCACCTCACGCTTGTCTTTTGCCAGCACATTAATGCAAGCATTAAGAATTTCATCCCATCCCCTAGCATCTCTCAATCCACTGCTGTTAATGCAATCTAGCAACTGCTCAATTTGTTGAATCCGATGCTCTTGAGCTAGCGTTTCACCAACGAAAGAGTACACTCTTGAAGCCTGAATGCTAAAATACTACAATAGTCGAGATTTATCAGCCAATCACCCATCATGTTTAGCACTATTATTCATGCACCTGAATCAATCGAAATGCTAAATCAAATCCCTCTTTAATGTTTTGACTCTCCAGGAGCACCTTCACATTCACAGCAATGGATCAACCAATATTGCATGAGCTACAATACACTTTCCTACCTTACAGACAACAGCAGTTCGAGCACCTCTCCGACCAAACAAAGTTGCTGGCCGTTCAGTAGACTTAGATGATGGCAAGGCTGCATCACCGGCAGATGCACCATGAATGCCTCTTGTGTGCAAATACGTTGTTACTTCCACCTGCAACTTGATTACATCAATCTGTTTTTGTGCATCCCCCACCGGAATTGTTAATCGAGAACCACTATGTGCAACAGGTTGAGGATCTTCACTTCTTGACTGCATGTCATAAATACCACTGATGCGTCGCGACTTCTCCCACCTACCCACTGTGGTTCCTCTAATTTGATTGACTTGAGCTCTTCTGTTTGTACTCACATATGTTTCAAGATGTTTGCTAGCTCTATGAAGATGTGGAAGCTGTGGGTAAAGATCTTGTCCATGAAAGCAACCACATGCACCAGTAAAAAACTTGATGCAAGTCATAGCAGCTCTGACATAATCCTACAGTAGTTTAAATCAAACATACTAAGCATACTCCACAAATCGGATTGATATCTTGTGTCATACCACACCTTCATGAACAACTGAACCTTGTATAGAATAGCATACAAGTGTTTGGCTTCAAAATATTGGCAAGACTTTGCAAGGTAGTTTTCCCATTTATCTACTGTGCCACCAACACTGAGAAGTTCTTCTTTCAGTTCTGTAAATAAACCATATCGCAAAGATGGTACCAAGAGACCTTCCACGAAAACATCTGATGAACACTTCTACAATGACATCACTGAGTTTATTGGACATACATTATGCAACAGCAATCAATTACCTTGTCAAGTACAAACATGCAAGCCTTACGTAAGTAATTGTGTCGAACATAAAACTCAACAAGCATCAAGTCAGAACCATATGTCTGCATGTAGTACAGACATTCTGCAAAGCGAGCTGAATCAAGTTTTACAGTTCCAGCACGCTTCAACAAAGACAACCAGATGTGCAAAATTTATCAAGCATTGCATAACATATCTTACTCGAGCAGCTGGTATTGTCTCTTTGGCATCAGGTGTCTACGTGCAAGCAGCACTTCTTACAGTACCACACTGAAGACAAAGCTTAAAACACTTACTGACTGAGGATCAATGTACGGCGTGGTAGTTATAAATTCGATTATAGCTACCAAGCGTTGCTGCATGGAGTATGACTTTGCTACCTCTGTTGAACGCTATAAAAATAAAACATTTCAGTCAATCTTACAATACCGTTACAAAACCATTAATTTACCCCTAAGCAATGCTTAAATTTCTCTCTAGCTTCTTCATACTTCCCTGCCCGTAATGAAGCCATTCCCCAAGCTGCCCACACTGCACCAACATCCAAGTTGCATTTAGTTGAGACTTCCCTAGCTAAAGTAAATCGATCATCTTCCAACAATTTGTCCCGTAAACGCCTAGAAAGAGCAACTATACAGATTGCAGCAGCTTTTTAACTACAAATCTTGCAACCAAGCTGTGTCTGATTGTAACAAGTCATCCAGACTTGGTATATACACTGATTCAGCAGATACCAAGTGCCGTAATATATCTGTAGTAGCAATGTAGCTAGAACAAAAAGCCTAGTTACAAAAACTAAAAGCTTGGTTTTAACTTAAGTGTATTATACATTACCTGTCACATAATTCTACACCTGAATTATCACCACAGTCTAAGAATTTTATCTTTGCTGTAAACAGCAAGTGACTAATCATCCTGTAAAATTCAGGTAAATAATAACAATTCCTTTCACAAAAAGTAATCAAATTCTCTTTACTGAATCACTAAGTTATGATCAACTTCCTGATTGACAATTTCCCGTTTGATAGAGACAAAGTCTAATGAAACTGTACGACACAGTTTGATAATACTCAAGGCACACTGTTGTGCATCACTATGCAATTCCAGTAAGCTAATGCACAAAGCAGTACTTGGAGCCTAAAAACAAGGTCTAGAAATAATTACTATCAATTCAAGCTAAACCCACCTGGTCAAAGCTGAACTGTTTCCTGGTATCATCACACTGATCTGGGAATGAAGGATCCAGTAACCACACATTCTGTTTTTCAAAATCTTCAGTAAGCAGTTTGCCATAGTCTTGCTCACCACTGCCTCCACTGCCAGCTACATCAATAGAATACAAGTCTTTAATCGAGTACCACCGCTAGTCACATGGATAATTTAATCAATCATCATTACTTGGAAAGCTCTGGTCATCAGGCCTCTCTGAAAAGTTTGCATGTATGTTCTTTTCCCTACATTGAAAGAGACAGCATCAAATAGTTGTCTTCAAGCGTCTACAAAGTACATACGATTCTAATGTAGCATGCTCATAACACTGTTTGCAAACACGAACTGGACTGTCACCATAAGTAGGAACAACCATGTTGTGAGATGAGCAGTCAGCACAGACTACACGACCACAACGTCGACAATGATGACGGCGGTTAAACTACAACAAAGCAAGCCAACTTTACCTACAAATACAAGACTTACTGTACTTTATAACAACAATCAACCACATAAGTACATTAGCTACAAGTACAAACGTATAACAACAATCCACTGTATCAGTTTCTCTGTAGAGTACATTATGTAACATTATAATAACAGACTCTACTCTAATAGCTAATTGTTAAAATTCAAGACATACATACATAGTTATCAAAGATTCTATTCTCCAGAGTAGACTTTCAAACATACATGTTACAAAATTGACAGCATTCCAAAGCTGGCTTTGTCTAGCATTGTTACATATTTCTCAAAGTGTAGGTATATAATAAATGCATAAGAAGCAACTACATACATCACAAGACAGACTAGCGTGTGTCACCAACAAAACTATGTACCAGCTACCATCAAACAGACAAACTACATTTAAATTAATGTCCTGTGACAACTTGAAAACAGCTAAGGCATGAAGCTCTTCCACTTCTTAAAGCTTTGTCACTACATTAATTAAGGCTGGTTCACAATATGCGACGGAGAGCAATCTGTTCTGTTCCATCAAACCACATCAAAGGTACCACTCAAGACGTACAACAGACGGATTAGTTGACGGAGAGGAGCATTGACAGACAGATAGAATTGATTCTATTTTGTCGGGTTCATCGGAAGTTGACTTCAACAAGAAATGATTAGGTATTGTTACCCAATCAGGGAAGCACAAAACAAGGATGACGTAATCATGCAGCACGAGAATGGTAATTATTGGAACGGGATGTACACGTATCGTGAACACAATGGGGAGCTGTTCGTCACGATCCGTCACGTCTCCGTTGCATATTGTGAACCAGCCTTTAGAGTACAAAAATTTTCCTAGTACACCACTATCAAACATGATATTAGCAAAACTTAATATGAAGTATATTTGTGACATTTTGCTTTGCTGACTACTCCTCTTCCAAATATTCAAAATAAGAACTTTTTACAGAGCTGTGGACAATAGCTTGTCAAAGAATTCCAAAAGTCCCACAACATTTGAGTGAAGTTAATTAAATACAAAGCTGACACTGCTATCACTACAAGAATTTGATCACAACTGACTATCCCTTGATCACAAATGATTATCCATTCTACAAGCACACTAACTTAATTAATACAGCTTTATCAGTACAAGTGGCTATCATTCCATGTGTAGCATATAGCTATCTGCAATTATCATAAGTTTTAGTCTGACTGGGAATTTTCCTCCATTATCATCCTTACTTATGCAGAATCCAATGATTTTTGTTTGTGCTATGGCATTGATTTTGTGATTTTCCTTTGTATCACTTATTTTGTGAGCATGAGCTGTTTGGATAACTAGCGCATTTAGATAAATGGCACCCAGATAAGTAATGCCCTATCGTGTGCAGAAAGCATCTTGTCTTTGATCACCACAACCCCAAATTCAGATTGAAACATTTTGGTTTGCTAAAGACTTCTTGTAAATATAGGACTGCGTTTGCACTAGCGCTTGAACCAGGTCAACACACGGTCTAAGCTAAACTAGTTTAAGGATTAGTTGTTTCCATCAGCACTAAACCAGATATATTCTATACCTAAACCACTTTTCCCAAACCTGTTTTGTAGCAGGTTTAGCAAGTGACTTAGATTTAACTGTCATATGATAGTAGCATGCGTGCTTGAAGATGGCCATTGATGCCACTGTTTTGATTGTATCTACTAGTTTTGGTATAGGATAACATCAAAACATCATCAAATAAAGCAGAGAAATCAGCAGCTATTGCGTATACCTAGATGCTGAATTTGAGTGGGTGATAAGAAACTGCTGCTCTGATGCAGCAAGAGCAGCCCAATGTATCACAGCAACTGTCTTTCCAGGAATACTGCACCAATGCAAACAAATTTGTCCAGATACCTCGCATATCCCAAATGCGCAACTCGCTAGTGGAAACAGTCACCTAGAACTGGTTAGTTAATTAATAAACTCATTTAAGCTAAACTAGTTTGATGTGGAGTTGATAGAAACATGGCCTAGGTCTCAGCCTGCCATGTCTAAATAAGTTAATCTATTTCAAAATGTAAATCTAAATAAAATTCCACAACAAGCTTGTGTGACCTTATGCTCAGTATTAATTAATCCTACCAAAGTCTGATGCCGTTCCTTCCGACATACCATAGCAGCAAGCCAAGGCTGCAAACATTCATGAAAACATGCGAAATCTCTTATCAGAGCCGTTAAAAACTACAATGGAGTAACAAAAGCTGTTGCAATGTACATAAGCAAACACCTCTTCATCAATTCTAAACGATCCATACATTTTACAGTAAAGAAGCACTAAACTGCTAAACCCCGAGCTGCTAGCTTAGGTTTATGGAACAGCTGCTGCACACATACTAGCCCCTGCTAATCAACATTGAAGAGCATGAGAAGGGAGCTGAACACAATGACTGGCATGTGGAATTGTTGGCATCTAGCATGCTAATGAACACCAGTGATAACAATGAGTAAAGCTTTCAATCACATACCCATAGACTGGGGAATTCGGAAAAAGGGGTTCAGATGAACCGCCCACTCGGTTGTGTAGGTCCGCTTTTGATCCAACGTACTGGCACGTCGTACGCAATTCAAGCAGCCTGCAGGTTTTGAAGACAATCACAAGGACTTCTTTTAAAAACAATGCAAGTGTTAGCCAATCTGTTTGCCAGTTACACCAGTAACTTTCTTGTAACTTATTGTATTATAGAATATGTATAAGTTAATGCATGGTAGGGAGACCATATCCAGTTTATTGATCAAGGTCTTGAGGGGCTTCCCAAGATAATTAGCCGAGGCGAAGCCAAGGCTAATTATCGAGAAGAAAGCCCTGAAAAGACCAAGCTCAATAAACTGGATATCATCAACCCTACCATGCATTAACTTATTTGCTGCATGTTTAACATCCTACTGTAATTAGAGTTCATAGATTATTCAAGTTGAATTAGTGGCTGTGTATTGCAATGACTGCTAAAGTTTTATGTCAAACAGCCACATTTTGACAGCTGTGAAGCGTTGTTGACATGCACGTCAGCCCCAAACACGTTTATGGAATGTCTCCCAGTATCAGACTCGCGCCTGAAGAGAATCATTGTCCTTCAAGATGAAGACGCAGTATGCAGCAAGGTGAAGCAGTTTGTCTGTAAGTCATATGCCTGGCCACAGCATCTGGGAGGAGACTCTTGGGTATTCTGAAATGTCTGCACTCAACTGCATATTAAGAATAGACTTCTACTTTGCGAGTCAAAAATCGTGATACCTCCAAGTATGCAAAGAGAAGTACTGACTGCGATTCATGGAAGTCATCAAAGTATCACCAAGTGCAGAAAGAGGGCCAAACACAGAATTTGGTGGCCTTGAATTAGCACTCAGTTGGAGTCGCTTGTGAGCAACTGCCCAATTTGCTGCAGAGAGAGAAGAAATCCGGCAGAACCAGTATAACCAATGCCGTTTCCAAAATACCCATGGCAAAAAGTTGCCACAGATCTTTTCGAATGGAAGGGCGTCAATACATACTAGGACTACTATTCTCGATTCATAGAGACTTCTCTACTCACCGACACCAGCTCAAATGCAGTCACAAACCACCTGAAGTCGATATTTGCACATCAAGGGATCACTAAAGAGATATCTGACAACGAGCTGCAGTATGCTTCAAAGTCATTCAAAGAGGTCTGCAAGAAAGCATATGTTCCAACATACCATATCCAGTCCTTTATATCCTCAAGCCAACGGCGAGGTGGAACGTGCTATAGAGACAATCGAGACTCTTCTAAAGAAAGACGATCCATACTTAGCTCTAACTATTGTTCAACCACACTGAGAAATGGATATAGCCCTGTAAAGATACTGTTGGCCATAAAACGGAGAACGACAGTTCCTATTGTCGAGACCCAGTTACACCCTAGAGCTCCAGATTTGACATCTCTCGTTAAGTGGGAATAGAAGAACAAACAGGTAATGAAAGACATTTGATGAGAGACACAAAAAAGAGAGTTGCCTCCAAACCCTAGAACTAACGTTTAGATTCCAGATTAAAGACAATATGGAGAGATAATCTTGAAGCCAAAAACAAATCTTACATGGTACAAACTTCGTCAGGTCAAGTCTGACAAAATAGAAACACTTGAATCCCATCCCGACGGACATACCTGAGACAACCGACCAACCAGAAGTTCCACAGCAGCACGAGTCCAGGCCTATTGTAAACCTGTTAGAAGAAGAGACAGTGTTGCGTTCAGGGAGAGTTAGTCTCCCCCCTCAGCGTTTAGATCTTTACAATGGAAGATGTAGTGTTACCGCATTAGACTAGCTGGACCACAAGGCTTATATTGTTTATCCCGTATACTAATACACCCTACAAAGTTCATCTGAATCAGGGACTTCTTGCAACATCTGTGACACTACAATAACAACAATGCCAGATAATTGTAATTTTGACTCAGCAACACATGCTACAAACTGAATTAGGGGTCCACTCTCAGGGGTCGACTCTATACTATATTTCTTTACCGAAAAGAGTGAGGTTACTCCCGATTTCACTCCCATACGCGACTAAAGAACATAGCAAAGTGAATCCTGACAAACAGAATGAAACCTCCTCGACTAGCTAAGTAAATGAGAGAGATAATTGAAATATGAACAAAGAAATGAAAAGCACAATGATATAAGAAGAGTAAAGTCTTTTCTGAGTTGCCGTGCATTAATTTATAACTTTGAAACATCTACATTGCTTGCAACAACAACAAACTTTACAAATAGATAGCAACCAAAAGAGTCTCAGGAATGTCAAGTACTTAGTACTACCAAAGCTCCAACTTCAAGTACTTGGATGGTGCTAACATTTTCTTAATTAAAGGCCAAAGTACCAAACACCCTTCAGTAGCAACCAGACACCATTTGCTAATGCATTACCACCATACGCATAATATATGCTGTGCCTTACAGCAGATACTGTATGCAGTACCAAGTAGTTACATGAAGAGCTACTGACAAAATTAATTTCGTGACAATTGACGACTTATTAGACTTTGACCAAATTGTTGCATAAAGAAATTATTGCATCACAAAATATTTACCCCTTTTATTAGTGTTTCAAAATCAATAAATGCACTATGCTGTCTAACTTGTCACACAACAAGAAAGATAAGTACCAGAAGTGTCTAATGAAGAGAAACTAAAAATGTCTAATGTCAATCTACACTACCCTTTCTTACCATACTGAAACGTTGCACACAGATTACACAAGCTGCCACCTCCTCATCTTTCATCCACTCCTCCCGAGTTGGCACAACATCTGGCAGTTGAACCATAGAACCAAATGAAGGCTGACAAAATCCAGAAGCTAAAGTTGAAACAGCCACTGAATCTAAAAGTCCTGATGATCCAAATGATGATGATGTAGTCCTTTTAGTAGAAGCAGTAAACAACTGGGTTGATGACAATGTTGACTTTCGGCTAGTAACAAAATCAGTTGGTGATCCCATCCTGGAGGATGTCACAGAGTCTAACCAAGCTACATAACAGTAAACTGTAAATTTTAAGTCTCCAACCACCAAACAAATAATACTAACAAGAAGTTTGTCCTTGATAAAATGTTGGAAATTCCAATGCTTTGTATGCATACCTAACAACTAGCTCGTTAATAGACGCTGCCTCCACAACACCTCGCGTATGACTCGCCAAATCATTACTGAACCAGCTTGCCAAGACATTGCTTGCCCAGTCAACCTAATAGAATCACTCAAATCTCATCTAACTGAAAGATTATTTCCATTCCACCACACGCCAACCTTAACATTCATAAGAAGTTGCTCAAACAACAATTCAGGATGTTTGATGAGAGATTTGTAGTGCTCATGTTCTGCTTCTGGAATGCAGCAAAGTGCCTGAGAAGAAGAATACAACCAATGACATTTACATCATCCACGACACAAACACATGCAAACTTAAGCACAAGCAATGATATACACATACACTTAATGCACACACAGGCATGCAAACACACATGCATGTGGGCACACACACACACAGACGCATGCACGCACATGCACACACACACACACACACACACACACACGCACACACACACACACACACACACACACACACACACACACACAACCTTAACTCCCAAGCAGAGATTGGCAAGCTCATCCCTTCTTTCTTTTGTCATGTGAGATCTCAATTTGTCCAAAATAAATTCCAACATAAACACTTTACTTCTGAGTTGCAGAACCTTGTGAAGAACTTTCTCAGCAAGACAAAATGCTGTGGTCACATTAGAGGACACAAGTTCATTCAGCATCTACAAACAAAGCAAAAGATGACCAATCCCAACATCCTACGCAACAGAAACAATCTGACAATGTGCGCCTTCAAATAGTCTGGAAAATTGCCTTCTAAATGCTCAATCAAAAGCTGCTGCTCCACATTCTATGCAATAAAGTAAACTTAACAAGTAATACACAAACCAAAGCAGACTTTAAACATGCAGCTAGCAACTCACCAGTAATGCGTCTTGACCAAGATTTCGGAGTCTAATCCATCGTTTTGCACTACTGAAGCTCTTCAGTTGTAATAGATGTTGAAGAGTTTGTTGTGGGTCATCTCTATAAGATACCCAGCTGACTGATTTGGGTTGGGAAGTGCAGCTAAGCTCATTCATTTCTCTGGTCATCTAACGTAAAGCAACAATGTAAAGAAAGAACATGGCAATTAACTTTCAATATTCACACCTCAAGATAAATGGACATTTCATCAACTGTTCTGTCAATTGTTGGTACTAAATGTGATGAAACTAACCTACTCTTGCACATGCTTAAAACATCTATGCAAAACAATGGAGTCCATTCTTTCAAATGGGACAACACAATTGTAGCTGCTCTCTCCGAGTTTCCAATACGAGCGGCAAACTTCCATAACTCTCTTGCTGAAGACTTCTCAAAATCTTGAGCAAGTCGATTTGATGACAACAGTAATCCAGCTAGTACAGCATCCAATGCCAAACGGACTTCTCCATGATTGTTTAGGCAACACTCAGATTCTATCAAACGTAAAGCACCATCCCACTGACCACAAGATATGTGCATGTCTAGTAAGCACAAAACAGCAGAACTAATGTTTTGGTTCATTCTATCTTCAAAAATCAGCATTTGGATGTCTGACAAATCAAATCGATTGGTAACACAGTTATGAGGTGGAACAAGAGCACACAGTCTTAATTTGACATGATGTTGAAGTGCAGGAAATTTGCTTAAAGCAGGAGCATGATCTTTTAGAAAACATTGCACAAGTGATACTGGTTCAGTCATTTGAACAGGGACTTGCTTCTCCACAAAGTTTGTTCTAATAAACTTATGTTTTACACGTTTGAACTTAGAAGTAACTGTTTGGGTAACTCCAGACTCTTCATCAGACTCTGACTCAGAACCTATGACATCCTCAGCTTGTGTTGGTGGTTGTAAGAGAATCGCTAATACCCAAAACAATCCAGCTTTGGATGCCAAATATTGTGATGTTGAATTAGTCATTTTGTGCTTTGAACCTGGCAGTTTTGCAAGTTTCCAGTTGATGGATTGAGAATTAGCTGTGACATCAATTGTCAAGTCTCTTGACTTCATAGTTCTAGGCAAGGGAAGGTTATATGTATTAACAAAGGATGGCGTTAAAGTAAATCCAACTGAGCAGTTGAAAGAATTGTATATAATTTTCAGCTTCTTCTTAGCAAGTAGAAAAGATTCTGTTGAAGCTGAATCATGAGATGTCTCTTGCAACAATGTTTCTAATAAAGTTGCCTTTGATGTAGACAGCATATCCTTAAAAAAATTCAACATCAGAACCTCGCCGCGTCTACCATCAATCAGTTCTGAGCTCTCTGAAGTAGAAAAATCAGACACAAACCATTTCAGTTGCCCAGGAAGTGTCACCTGCCACAAAAATGATCATGAACTAAACAGATCAAAGAATACTGAAACTTCTCACTGTTCCACCAGCAACATCCACAGTCAAACCTTCCTCCAAAAACTCAAGGCAAGCATACCTTAAGTTTGATTCCACACTGTTTGGCCTGAAAACCTTGCAAAACCAAAGACATGCAACCAACTTCCCAATATGAGAGGTTACATTATACCTGTGGAAAAGGTGAGGATACTGTGCCCAAAGTTAGTGCAAACAGCAAGTAAGGGTTAGGTTTCTGCGAACAGTATTTCTTTAGAGGCACACAGTGTGGAAGCTCTGCAACAATTAATAACGTAAACATAAGTTGTTTCATAAGTCACTGAAAACAATAATTGATTACCTCCAACCATGTCACAAAGCCCAGGGCCAAATAAATCTGGTAATGGAAGACCGGCTCTGAGAACATGAAAATATATGTCAAAGGCACTGTAACAATAAACATAAAACATTAAAATAACAATTAACCCACTCCTCCATTATTGGCAACTACCTCACTATCCCTAAACCGTTTATGTGATATGCAATATGCTGCATATACAGCAATCTCTCTGCCTTGCTCTTGCTCCCATACACCGATAACTGTTGCCTACAATGACCAAGATCTCCACTTCGCAAAACTGTCTGCAGTGGCACCACAAGAGCACCATGAATCATCATCAGATTAAAAACATTAGCAAAAAAGCAGAGCTCTTCCACTGGTGTCTTCAGTGTACTCATATCAAACTGGTTGAAAAGAGATGTCAGTGCAAGTAGGTTCTTCAATGAAGCATTAGTGCGAGACTCATCAATTAACCGTTGGTCAAACACACTGACGCCAGCAGCTTTGGCAGTACCTGTGAATGCACAAATACATACGAAGATAAAAATTTGTTTCGCAATAATAATAATAAATTAACACATGCTGCTAACCCTGTAAATAGCTCACAAACTTAGTCATCAAATCAATGTCCAAATTACTCAAAGATACATCATCTTTCTTCACTTCTCTCACATCTTTGTTGAGTACAACAGGCACAACATCACTTATCATAACATATGACTTCTCTAGACAACACATTGCAAGTAAACGTACAGGTGCTGTTATACTAAAGACAATGCAATCACCGGTCACTATGCACTCAACAGGCACAACTGAAATGCATGGACAGCAGCAGTCAACAATAATTTTCACAAGATTCAAGCTTAACTCATATGCAATTTCTTCCAGCCTGTGGCACCAACAATATCAAAACAGAAACACAACTCACGTTATAACCTCACTTTTCTGGTTGAAGGCACTTTTCAAAAAGAAGGCGTTCTAATGTAACAGTCGGACCTTCCTTTAGGACTGCTAGAGGGTTGTATGCCCTCCTTGTCAAATCAAGCTCATCTGCAATAATACAAACCATTATAACACAAAATTAACCAACAAATCATACATCAATGCAAACAAGTTTACTCGAGTCGCTGTCACAACGTATGAGAAGACTGGAAAGATTATCAGCATGTGTAAACAGTGTTCTGATGTAGCTAGCATGGCTGTCTGTATCATCTGCAAATGACTTCAATAAAGTCTCCATTGCTTCTCGTAAAGGAGATTTGTGACCAGCATCAGCTCTTTCCATTTCTGTGACCAAAACAGATTCCATAGCCAGCATTTCCATTCGCACTTGTTCTTGGCTGGCTCGTTTCCAAAGAGCAGACTCATGATTGGTAGTCCACAAGTCATCACCTAGCGGGACAGTGCCTTGATTTAAAAATTGCCGTAAGTAGGTGTGTGGCTCTTCAATTTTCTCCATCATCCTGTGAATCATGTTGAGAAACACAATAGGACCAATCGATGACCCCACGGTATGTACAATACCAGCAATATTTTCTAGTGCTTGCAATCTGTCAACAGCCATGTTCAGTATATCCAGACATACCTTTTGCTGACTGCATGATGAACAAGCAAGGTCCAGCAGTATCAAAGAAGGTAGTGAGCTTGACAATTTGAAAAGTTCTTCGGACAGCTCACCAACAAATGGAAATTGTCGAGGACTAATAGAACTAGACAAAAGCTCTTCAAGTGTGTCAACCTCTGTTGATCCAAAACCAGGATCTGGGAATGGTTGACAAGATGATTGTTGACTTCCTACTAAAGAACTTTGCTCAGCTACCATTGTCTTAAGTTTTTTTGTGGTTTGCTGTGTTTGAGACTTTGACATTGCACCAGCCAACTGCAATGACACTATATCCAAGCGATCTGCAAACATGACTGCATGGCCACTCACAGTATCCTCAAGACCAAACATCCGAATAACTTCTTCAGCTCGATCATAATTACTATTTCGAAGGCAAAGCTGAAGGAGAGTGTCTGGAGATGACAGCATCCTTGATATAATTCCTGACAGTGCTGATTTTGACTTTTGCTTCATCGAGAAAATGTGCTCTGACCTTGGAGATCGAGAATAGCAACGTTTTTGTTTCTTCTTTATCATTGGTTTTTTGCCTTCTGTCTCTTCTGTATCACCTTCTCCACCTGAGTCAGACTGGTCTCCATCCTCAGTAGATAAATGCACAGAAGTACTGTTTTCATCAAATTTTCTTTTTCTTTTCCGCTCATCTGCTCGTTCAGAAGTAGTTATCTGTGAATTATTGTTCTTATCCTCAAACTGACTATCTTTCTTCTCATATTGGCTATCTGAAAGACTGCCATCAAATGTTTCTTCTTCATCTGTTACTATTTCACTAATGTCACTGTCACTGTCCTGTAATCCAATGCTAAATAAACTTCCTTTACAATGCTCTGGACTACTAACTCCCATACACACTAGCTGCAGTCGCCATTTGGCTTCATTTACATACTGATTTAGGCGAGCCAGTCGTTGTTGTAAATCTTGCACAGAAACAGATGTCATTATATTGGTCTGATTAAATGACATAACCGAGTCATCAGATTCAGTAAAAGACAATCCACCAAGTGACCAATGAGATGCTGGTGCGTGGGCTCCTCGATGCTGAGCAAATTTCGTTGCGTCAAGATCAATCAAGCACCCTTTCAGCATATCCAGCAAATCTTGAGCAACTGATTCACTTACAGCAAACTGCTCTGTTGACCTCAGTGAACGTACAGATGACAAAGATACACTGTGCCCACTAACACTTTCACCAAAGTATGTTTCAGATGTAGAAGCTTCAGATCCCTCCAAAGCTACAGTTGAAGACTGTTTTGTCGTTGCCTCGTCAGAGTCATCATCCGTCCTCATCTTGTGGAAATCACCAACTTTCAAAAACAGCAGTGAAAATATATTCTCTAACAACTCAACACGATATGTCAATGGATAAACTTGTGAAAGAGCCTCCTTTGCTTTCTTCAAACTGCCAAGCACAGCTTCCTCATACAGTGGTGCATTGTGTCGCATCACCTGCTGCGAGATACTGGTCCTTCTCACTGACTCTGCTACCACTTGCAATGAAATCCTGACTGCATCTATAGCACTTTGAACAGCATAAAACCCTTGATAAAGTGCTACATCTCTCTCTTTTTCAGCTGTACTTGCAATGCTACTGCTCCTACGGAACTCTCTGAAGAGTAGATTATCAGAAGTCATGAAAGATCCTTCATCATTCAATATAGGCGTTGATGGCCCAGATGAAGGAGATGCTTGAGACAAGACCGGTGAAGGAACAGGTGTTGACAATGGCTGCTTTTGCAGAAGCTCAATAACATCATCAGGTGCCAATGCTGCCAGAGGAGTACAACAATGTAGAACATACAGCACAGAATGACCTTCAAGACCATCAAACATGTCACTAAAAGTTGTACTCCCATTGAGAGAGGTACCAGTCAACATCAATGGCCTGGAAAAGTAGCAAAAATCAACTACTAAGTCGAACAGCATTGTTCTACATGTATGTACTTGCGGCATCTATAGTACCTTGTCTTTTCCAAACACCATTGTACAAGTTGTGTCTGGTAAGCCAGTTTCTCACAAGCAACAAACAACAAATGCTGATGATCAGCATCCTAAATTATACATTATAACATAACAATCAAACCATAACTAAAACAACATTAAAATTTTTTACATGAGACAGCCATATAGCATCCAGTAAAGAGCCGGCCGCATCAACTGTATGGCAATGTGACCAGCCTAGCAGAAGAAGAAGTGGCCGTAATGGATTAAAGTCTTCTCTTGAAAGAAGCTCAGCCAATTCCACAAACCGCCCCTGATAAACTAAACTCACACCCAACTCCTAGAATTTGTAAATAACATATAAGAAAAAGAAAACCTTCCAGTGACATTTACGAACCACAATGTGCTCCAGAACATGGTATCCATTAGACATTACTTGGTGAAATAGTTCCTTCCACACAATGTTTTGTTCCAGAGTTTTACTCATATCAACAATTTGTGTCTCAACAACTTCCTGATCATTTGATCCTCCTGACAGAACAGTTGCACACATGGTCTGAGAGTTCCACATATGATTTTCAACCTCACAAAACCGTGTAACTACATAGTCACTGGAACGACCCAACAAACAGGAATATATACACGGCTTTCTAATTAGATCTGGTGCAATTGTAACACCCAACATAGCTTGAATCAGGTCAGTAAACAACCCATCTAAATCCACATTTTTCATCTCCGCAGATGGATTCATCATTGACAAAAGATGGTAAACACGTAAAATGTGTTGAGCGCATTCATCAGAAGCAATATCTGGTGATACAGAGATTGACAAAAGTTCATCCTGTATGACCTCTATAAAAAGTTGTTCAAGGGTTTCATGACAGACACCCTGTGAACGTGTCAATTCGTGCACTACTTCATGCCCAAACGAAGGGAATGAAACAAAGATCTTTCTCAGTATTTCCATGCAAGAAGAAGAGAATGAGGGCAATGATGATAACAGTTTACTCTGATCATTATGAAGAGCAGCGTGGTAATCAAGCAGTTCCTGTTCAAACAAAGACAAAGATAGCACAAAAAAGAAGGAATATATAGATTGGTACATTTCACCAATAAAACTGTAGGTGGTATATCGTTGCCAGCAGACTGCAGTAGAAGCTGAAACTCTAAACGTCTTTGACAATTACGGTCAAGAAACACCTACAGTACATTTATATAAACATATATAGTACTATATATGACAAACTTAAATTTGAAAGCTTATAGTGCACATTACAGGTTCTACCTGCACTAAAGGCTTGTCACCTTTACAGGTTTATCCAATGCAATCGCCTGTGCCAAATTAACAGATGTACTTATTTCAAAACAATAAACAACTTCAAATAATTGAAACTCAAACTGTAATTGGCAACTAAGAACTATGTCATTACAGGCGTCCTTGTTATGTTACTTCTGATGCACCAACTGAATAGAGCTGGACACATTGACTGGCACGTGGGATTTCGACATCCAGTAGCTATTCCATACCTCCTGAAAGCACGCAAAGACATCGTCACATCGACTGTCATATTCATTAACACCAGCAATAACAATGAGTGCATGCGCTGCATTTCAATTGTCCATTGGTTTGTTCAATGTTCCATCATATGGTTCATCACTTGGTCCACCTCACCACAACCACACTACTGTAACCCTAGCACATGTGCACCTTAATTGATAGTGACGCATAGTTACTATCTAGGAATGGCTGGGGTGTCAATACATAAGCCCGTTTACGCCCCTTTCTATCTTGGCTCAAAAGCACTACTGCAATAGCACTACTGAAGTCTCCGGCTTTTCTTCTCTATGTGTGCCAAGTTTCACACCTGCTAAACCGTTTGGTTTATTTTTATTTTGTCTGACAAACTAACTAACTAACTTTCTTCAGATGGGTTTTGTCATTCCGCACGCTTTCTCTGACTGAAATGATTACGTTTCTTTCTTACAAACTATCCTGGGCAGAAGAATTTTCTTCGTTTGCAACTGGTTTCGAAAATACGACTATCACAATTTTGCGTGAGCAGAACAGTGCGTTCTCCGCCATTTTAAAATACATCTATAACGTTTTTGTATCTTTAATGCTTCAGTTGACATTGCAATGCTGTGATCATGTCATAAAAAGGCTTGAGACAGTAAAAGATTGTACACCAAGCACATCACTAAATTCATTAGCATAACGGATGTTAGAATGCTGTTGTAGTAAGTTTACACCAATTAGTCCCTCACATGCATCTCATAAGCATACTGGAATGTCAGCGTAACTTGTGGTGCTTTACCTGTTTTATGGGTGCTACAGTACTGTCAAGTGTTACAATATGGCTGAAGAATAGAGAATTTCAGAGATTGGTCTTGCCTATATATATATATATATATATATATATATATATATATATATATAATTTTTATAGACTTTTAAGAGCAAGTGGTCAACAACATAAACAATGAAGATATATATATGTGTGTGTGTGTGTGTGTGTGTGTGTGTGTGTGTGTGTGTGTGTGTGTGTGTGTGTGTGTGTGTGTGTGTTCAGAGTAAACTCTCAAACGGTGCAGTGGAGAGAGGCGCTCGAACTGTCATTCGTCTGCTCTTCTACCCTGGCTCAGTCTGCGCCCATTGGTGGAGACTGGGTCCCCTCTCAAGGAGTCGACCCCATGTGAAATCTCGTGACGACGCAAATGCTATCCCTTACGGTTTATTTGAACGTATGCCCGCACCGATCCTGTGTGGACTTTACGCGTCGCTCTCCTTCTGAAACCTTCAACAAATTCTCGCCGACTGAAGCCGTAGCCGTTCTTTACAGCTTATGTTTCTCTCCAAATTCTTGAAGCATTTGCACCAAATCCGACCTAAGCATTTCCAGCACCGAGCGCTACACGGGCAAAGTGTCAATTTCTACTGAAAAATGCGAGAAGAGCAAGATTGGCATGAGTGTCAAGATATATATACGAGTAAGCAAGTAACTGCACATGACTTGCATGATTTTGCTGCCCTGATATATGATTCTGAGTGGAAAATTCAACTTTGGAATACTCGATCCTCGCTAACTTTTCTGAGCGGGATGTAGTTAAACGTGTTGTGTGTGTGTGTGTGTGTGTGTGTGTGTGTGTGTGTGTGTGCGCGTGTGTGTGTGTGTGTCTGTGTGTGTGTGTGTGTGTGTGTGTGTGTGTGTGTGTGAGTGTGTGTGTATGTGTGTGTGTGTGTGAGTGTGTGTGTGTGTGTGTGTGTGTGTGTGTGTCTCTGTGTGTGTGTGTGTGTGTGTGTGTATCTGTGTGTGTGTGTGTGTGTGTGCGTGTGTCTGTGAGTGTGTGTGTGTGTGTGTGTGTGTGTGTGCGTGTGTGTGTGTGTGTGTGTGTGTGTGTGTGTGTGTGTGTGTGTGTGTGTGTGTGTGCATACAACAATAAATTAATTTACTAACAACTAATCTAATCTGCCAGTGCGAAGAACGGGATGGTGGGCTAGTATATAAATAAGAGCTGTGTGCGTGTGTGCCTGTGTGTAAAAGAGGATCTCCAAGAAAGGCGAGTCTGATCTCCACTGAATTTGGCTCGCACACACCGAATCCACAAACTTCGACAGTGAGATGATGCGATTTCCTGCCAATCAAATCCGCCTCCGCTTGCACACAAATTTCTCTGGAATGGCACATCAAATTTCCACCAAATATAACCGCCCATTCCTGACCTTGGACGGTATGCACAGAGCTTGTTGTCTATTGCCAGGATGTCAAAAAAAGGCAAGATATTTTTGTGTATATCCGGGTCTTTAAGAACGGGACACTAGGTTGCATTTCTATTTGTCTTCGACTAAAAGGTTGAAAACAGAGAGCAAACACTGAGCTAATTCAAGACGAAAACATCACTAACTATTACTTGATTTGCCTTTAACGGGATATTACAATCAATAATCCAATCAACCTGGGCGAAGAACGGGATCTTATTTTCTTCTCAAGTGACAGGTCATAGTAACGAGTTTCAAACTGACGAACGGTCAATAATGCAATCAGCCCAAGCAAAGAATGGATCTGTAAAAGCACATATACTCTACTTTGAGATAATTGATCTCAAAATGGGATATCATTAAATGGGATATAACTAAGAACAAGATTCTTACCAGTTTGAGAAAGCTTGCCGCTGAGGAACTTCGAGGCCAGTAGCTATCATGCACGATAGCTGCGCGATCCCCGTTGTCGGCGGCGCCCGACACCTCTACATGGCTACTTTCACGCTCCAAGTTTTGGGTGCCATCACAATAGTGTGATAATGCTCTGGTTTCCACCCATTTCCAGCTCACGTGCAACAAGAAAACAATCAAGAAAGCGCTTTGTCGTTTAACGGCAAGCTATTTCAAGATGGCAAATGGTAAATGTGTAGATAAAGAATCTAACAGACTTGTCGTTAGCTTTCTCAAAATGTCAAGTACGAGGAGCAAAACTGCTGTGGCGGACAAGACTGCGATTCACATTTCTCTTTGTACTAGGAATAAAGGCTGTATGTCATAGAACGTGGAGCACCCTAAGATGTTTGATTGCTCTGCTTCATTATGACACAACTTGAACACATTTTCAAGTTTGCACGGGTGTACGTACGCAGTGAATCCTGAGCGGACACCTTCAAAAAAGCAATATCAAAAGCATACAAATAAGTGATCGTTTCAGAACCATACTGCAAAGTTTAGTCACACAGTTAAACTGCTCGTGATCTGCTATTCCTAGCAGAAGCAGCAGAAGAAAACAATTACCTTTAAGAAAAGAGAAACCACTGCAAAATATACTCATTCTCTGGCAAACATACCCTGAAATGTTTCATAATGTCAATACTGCCCATATAGAGACATAGCTTACAAAAGTATTATAAATGTATTTTTTTACAAATGGTTACACAAACCAGCAAAAAGCAAACAAACAAATGTGGATACTTTACTACTGTACCAAATTGAGGGTGCCATGACTGACTCACCATTGCAGCAAATTGTAACACAGTGTGAGTTAGTCATGGCACCCTCAATTAGGTACAGTATTAAACTATCCAACTTGTTTGTTCGCTTTTGCTGGTTTGTTTAGCCATTCCTACTAAAATACATTTATAATGTTTTTGTATCTTGTTCATTCATTTTTTGCATGAAGAATATCACATGAATTAGTAGGACCCAGGAAGACCAGCCTAAGGATTTCTAGGAAATATAACTGTCTATCTATCCAATGAATCATACACATGGATTGTAATGACAGACTGAGTTACTTAATTAAGCTTGACTGATTGTTTTGATCATAACTATCGAGTAGGTGTTGAAATGTTAACTGTGTCTGACTTGGAAGTTTTAGCCAACCGTGAAGAGTATAGCTTAGCAACATTGGCATTTTCTTTGGCCATAGCCAAACAAGTTGAGAACCTTGATGGGTTCATTAGTCATTACATCATAGTAAATAGAATCCAAGAACTACTGAACACAACGTAGTTCCTACTACAACAAGAAACGCAACCTAGATAAAAAATTGCTGAAGACACACAAAAATCAGCTCAATCCATTTCAAACCGAAAAGACAGCCAACTGCTTGAGCGCAGAAATGTGCATGCAGGTCTCTAGTCTCTTCCCAACAATGTAGAGTGCACTTGATACTTGATACATATAGGCACGATGCGGTGCTATGCAAATAGACCGATATAACCATAAGAAAGTCCTACTATCGCATCGGTACATCTATTGAGAGATCTAAGTGCACTTTCGTCAGTTGCATTCGTCCTGTACAGTTTGTAGCACAGTCATATTTTACTAGATACCGCAGCAGAGAGAAGTGGCAATTGCTTCGTTGTCTTGTTGCAGCATCCTTAGACAAATTATCGCATCCTAAACGTTTTGCAGATCGCTGAGAACAACGAACGCACCTGCCAAAATGGCGGAGGCCACTCACATAAAATCGTAATAGCCATATTTTTGAACCGATCGGTAACGAAGAAAAATGCATCTGTCCAGGATAGTTTGCAGCAAGAAACATAACCAAGTCAGTCAGAGAAAGCGTGCAGAATGAGAAAACCCGTCTGAAGAAAGTTAGTTAGTCAGACGAAATTGTGGTTATTAAACCAAACGGCTTTAGAGGTTCAAACTTGGCATACATAGAGAAGAAAAGTAGAAGACTTCAGCAATGCTATTCGTTTTTGCACTAGTGCTTCTGAGCCAAGATAAAAGAAAGGGAGTGTAAACGAGCTTATGTATTGACACCTTCAGACATTCCTAGATGGTGACTATGCGTCACTATCAATTATTGTAATCAACAACCATGATCAACTGTGTAAGAGATTAAAAAGATCATTCCTACAAATGTGACGTCTAGCAGAACACCCATTGGACAAGCTCCTCTAAAAGTGTGTAAAAAGACTTGAGAAATGGGCAATCCTGAGAATGCGAATGTCAGCACAACACAAGCTAATTAGAGTAGCAAATACATAATTATTCGCTTTTACATCAGCTTACCATATTGTCCTTATCATTGTTTTTATCTACTTGCTAAACATTTACTACCTCAGTATTGCACAAGAATCAACAAGTCCGTCTACAGTAACTCATCATGCACCACATACATACCGTTTCACTGATAACTGAACTAGTCATATACTCTCCCAATGCCAGCCACGGCAAATTTTCTGTGTGAAAGTCTCTTAAACTCCTGCAACACAAAGAGTCTGCAATTTCATTACATGTATATAAAATGTCCAAGAACACTCAAATTGCAGTAAAATTTCAAAGTCTAGCAAAGATGTGACGTAGCTCTCATATTCACAAAGCTACGACAAACAGCAATCTACTCACAAACACAAAAAAATGTCCTATGTGGGTATGTGTCGCCATTGCTGCACATCCATGTCAAGTGTGGCCAAATCATCCCAACATAGCATAGCCCTTCTGCTGGGCAGCTGTAAATTGCACAAGATATAGAAAGCAACAATCCACCCTTCCACCCTCCATTTTGCAACATGTGTGCATGTGCAATGACCCAAATAAGTATATACCCGGGTCAACAATGGCAATGCCTAGACTAAGCTACATACAAACCTCAGTGCCGATACTACAACTTGTTTGCCATATAATCAATCTCCAAAACTTTACACTATGTTAAACCCTAACCACATAATTACCCTTGCAGCAAAGCCACCCTATACATATCCCACTGACAACTAAATTCACTAGCACATATTGCAAACATGCACTTTAACCTGCAAATACCTTCACACCCTTCCAAATGAGCTTCGCCTGGCCAACCAACTATGCAAATCAATACCCACTAGTGCCGGCAAGTTAGCTAAGTTGCAAATGATCAAGCATAAGCTATTTGACACTTGAACCGAGTTCATGTCTCTCAAATCAATTTCATAAGATCACATAAATATGTTGCACACAAGTGCTTAGTTCGATCCAATCTGTCAGAAATTATTGTGATCAAGAAAGACAAAGAGCTGCTAAGTGTGATTGTGTCTCAAATGTTGTGTTGCAAAGTTATAGTTGATTCCGGTAATAAAATTGACATTACACTGCAACAAATACAATTTAAATTTTAGTATGAAGCAATAGCTACTCTTTATTCTGGGTAACTAAATTTTAGCTTGCTACCTGCCACATGTGAGAAATAACTGCAACCCACAAAAAGAAGCAGAAAAGGCAGTATAATTCCTATCCCATATAGACATTAGTCATTGATTGTTGTTGATTGAAGTTACAGTCAGTGGTTGTTGTACTCATCATCCTGAGTTGAGAAAGCTAGTGCAAGTACATTCCTTACTTAAAGAATTATGCTCTAGCCACCACAGAAAACACACACAGACACAGACACAGACACAGACACAGACACACACACACACACACACACACACACACACACACACACACACACACACACCACGCGCACACACACACACACACACACACACACACACACACACACACACACACACCACACGCACACACACACACACACAGTGACACACACACACACACCACATGCGAGCACACACACACACACACACACACACACACACACACACACACACACACACACACGCACACACATGCACACAGACCATTTGACATAATTTTGCCCACAATCAGAAAATTAAAATTGGCTTTCTATGAACCTGTAATAGAGCAATAGGAGAAAAGTGTCAAATGTTGTTGGATACAGTAAATGTTAGCTACCCTAATGTTCAATCAAATATATTATTATAGAGTTGCAGTTTAATTCTTCTATACTATTTTATCAGCAATAGCAAAGATATTCAATCACTGGTCATTGTCATTCTAATCTTTAGAATTTGGAAACAAAGTGTGCAACTATAAAGTGATAATTAATGACTCACCAATCAGTACCTTTCTACTTATTCCTACTTGAAAACATGAGTTGAGTACTGCCAGAGGTATGTCAGACAAACTCAATAATTCAATAACTGTAGCAGTCAAATCTCCTTACGCATGCTAAAAAGTATGTGTTGAATAACATTTATACCCATTAATTAACTAATTAAAACATGCTCAAATGATATACAAGTAGTAGGTAGCTAAACATGACCCAGGTATGTAAGTTTTGCCTCGGTTAGGGAGAATTGTAGGGAGTGGTCATCTTTTGCACACATAGATAAATCTAATATATAAAGCTCAAATTGTCTGTCTGTGTGTATGTATGTTCGCGTTTGGCGGCCACGTCTTTTGTCCCTTCGCAACCGAAATT
Source organism: Corticium candelabrum (assembly GCF_963422355.1). NCBI lineage: Eukaryota > Metazoa > Porifera > Homoscleromorpha > Homosclerophorida > Plakinidae > Corticium > Corticium candelabrum. Next base: position 3,459,931 of record NC_085089.1, on the reverse strand, counting down.
GGCACGCACACTCGGCACGCACAGAGAATGGTTTGCGTAAAACAATTTAAAAAATTACGCATCGGGTCCCCTTTCGAGGGGTCGACCCCCGTGTAAAATTTCTCGATGAAGCAAACGCTGCACATTCCAGTTTATTCAAACACACGCCCACACCAGTCCCGTGTAGACTGTATGCATCGCCGTCCTTCGCAAAGCTTCGAGCAATCGAATATCTATTGCCGACGAAACTTACTCTTCTAGCGCTTTCGTTTCTCTCCAAATTCTGATTGCATTTGCACCAAATGCAACCTACACGTTTTCTGCAGCAAGCGCTACACGGGGAGTGTGTCGATTTCGATTGAAACAAGCGCGAAGAGCAAGATTCGAATTCATTCAGCATATCCGGGACCTCGCAACAAAGATTGCACGTGACGTGTCCACAGACCTATCTTTACACTACAGTCTTGCCCGTACGAAGGACGGGCCATGGATTCTAGTAGTAAATAAAGAGTAAAATTTCTCAAAATCAATGGAATGGAATGTTTGTATGTTGCGTACTATATCCCATTTTGTTTTGGTCACTAATCATCTAACAACCTAGAAAACAGTTGCTACCTCAGAGGCCCATGCGCCAATTTCATTCTTCTTCTTCTCCACAGATATCTTTTTTTGTATGCTAGGTACGACAGTGAAACTTGGGAAAACGCTTTAGAATTACCCAAACCCTATTCTTTTGGTGAATAAAGAAACAGATAAGAATGTTGAAAAAATAGTGTTTCTTTTAGGCAGATTTGATGCAACGACTGCCATCAACGCTATTGCACAGTTTGGCCTGTTCACGAAACAGTATTGCAATAGATTGTACATGGCGACAATGGACGGAAGTGCCAATCAACTAGGCAAACCGTTCATGAAAGAGTCTATTACCAGAACTGTGTAATCCGATCATGTTTGCCATTGTCACGTCTAGTCTGAAATTGTTTGCAATCTACGTCGCAGACAAAAGCAAAAATGACAAGTAATTACGTACACACAGAACAATGTATACGAGAACCCAAATTTGCAACGCATATCCTGCAGCTGATAGTCTTTGGCTTTGACTACTAAACCAAGCGTTATTCCGACTGCCATTGCATATTCACATACACTAAATTATAGAAGCACAGAAGAAAGAACAATGCAAAGGCACTAAAATTAGGATCCATATTCATGCAACGTGCATACCCCTTGGTACACCATCAAGTGACCTGTAAACCTCTAAAACACTTGAGTAAACTATGGCTGTGTCTCCACTTGTTGCTCTTTAAACATGTTTAACGTTAAACATGTTTAAACTCTAAACATGTTTAGTAGACAGCGTCTCCACTTGTCCATTTATTCCGGGCTATTAAAAGAATTATCCAGGACTTTGTTGTACCGTGCAAATTCGTTTCTTGTGCACCAGACAGTCGGAGATCGTCTTCTAGTCGTCTGAAGAACAATCACAGACACAAGTCTCTGTCTTCACCAAAATGGCTCTCTGACATTGCCTAGTTCTGTAATAGTCTCCAAAGAAAGAGAAAGAACAGCGTGAAAGAACTAACATCCATCGTTGTGGAACGCGCATTTATATCACGTGACTGTTAAACCTAAACCACTTTCGTTAAACTACCTCTAAAACATGTTTAGCAAAAGCTGTTTAGGTTTAGAGTTAAACATGTTTAAGCTAGTGGAGACACCATTATTCTTAAACATGTTTAGACTTAAACAGGTTGTAAACATACCCAGTCCTCCCCCTCGCGCGCTCCACGTGTTTTGGCAGGTGCTTTTTGTTTCACTCGCCAGGAACAAAAGGCGAGTGGAACAAAAAGCACGTGCCAAAACACGTGGAGCGCGCACAAGGAGGAGGACTGGGTACGAGTCTACCACTACACTAGTAAGTAGATGTGCAATACATAAAAAGTAATAGAAACAAGATTTAGATAATATGAACCAAAGCCAGACATCATTGAATCCTTCCAACCCACATTCCCTACATTTTACCTTTAATTAAGTGGGTTAGAATTAGGATTATAATTCACAAAAGTAGCTGGTTAATGTCAGTGAGAGTAAATTAGCAAAAAAGGACGCTCAGAAGTTCCAGGGTGCATGGAACGCCAAATAGTATGTGCCTGATGTAGTTAGTTTTGCATCAATTACACTATTTTACGGTGATTTTATACACAGCTAATTTCTTAACTTCTTGGCGTAGACGGATAATTAATTAAATATCTCCTATCACCGGAACAAACGCTCTTGAAACAACGAACACAAACATAGCTCAGCCATACGGTGGGCCAAGGAAGAAAAGAACAAATTACAATAGAATAGCCTAACTAAAACTTTGTTCTTCCGTCACATAAATTAAACTTACCTAACAGGACATTGCCGAGGAGACTGAATGAGACATAGCAGAATGTCACCAGCCAGTTGTGGACTGACTTGCAAAATGTGCTGAAAAAAAGCACGAGCCAGCTCCCATTGGCCTAAAGACAAGTGATTGCTAAAACTTAGAATCAGACGCTCCGACAGTTCGTCTCTGTCGTGCAGTTTTAGTGCGAGAGGAAATTGACGACTCATGACAGCAAGGTCCACTCCGCATGCGCAAACGCGAGTCTTTGTACGCCCAAACAGGCTGCTCTAGTCAGACTAACTGTCTGTTTATTTCTTTTTGTCTGGGCGTCTAGAGAGTAGTCTCGAAACTTGCTAGAACGACTAATAGATACAGCTTGTGTGCAGATGCAGCCCTAGGAGTGTGAGAAAATGGAGCAAGTGGAACCGGATCTCTACAAAAGACTTGGAATTGCTGAGGATGCTGAGTTTTCGTCTATTAGGAAAGCTTATCATACTTCAACTCGTAAGGTAAGCCAGATCGGGTTAGATGCTAACTACGTATTTTAGCTATGAGATAACGTATGGCGATTGTTCTAAAAGTTTTTTTTAGTATCATCCTGACAAGCTGTCATCTGACATGTCCGAGTGCGACCGACATGCTTCTGTGGCAGCGTTTCAAGCTGTCAAGGAAGCTTGGCAGACACTAGGAGACAAAGGACGACGGAAGCAATACGATCAGGAGAGAGCAGGTGTGTCACTGTGATGCTAGCTAGCTAAACGAGAAATGGGGTTAGGATTTGAAATCCTTTTAATAATATCGTGTGCAGATTGATTGTACTATTGTGATTATTATTTCATTACCCGAGTCCCGGATTTCCGGGCTAAGGGTATAGTAATCGTTCGATGACCGACCCAACGACCCTATGTGACCGTATGTATATATAGTCGATTAGCGCAGATGCAAATGAAGCTATTCCGACCAATAGATGAGAAGTGGTGTCATTACCGACCAATAGACAACGTGATGTCATCATGAGGCTTCACCTCTCTTTGTTTGGTAGCTGCTACAGGCAACAACCTAGAGAAGCAGCACAAACAACGAGACGCCTAGTAAAGCTGCACAAAGAACGAGATTTTTACATTCTTGTGAGCTGGAGAATTGGTCGTGAGCTGCTTGTTTTGCTCTACATTTGTAACATATGTTTCCCACCAACAAACAGAACAATGATCATGTCCGTTACTTCATCAGGTAAGGCAAAGAATTGCCAGCCGGTCTAGCGTCGAGGCTTTCCGACTTGTAACATTTGACTTGTTCCAGCACTTCGAAACAAATGCATTTGTAACATGCATGTTTTCCCCCATTACAACAACTGCCAGACGTCTAGAGAAGCTGCACAAACAACCAGACGTTTAGAGAAGGTATACAAACAAACAGATGCCTAGAGTAGCTGCAGAACTACATTCTTGTGAGCTGGAAATCAGTGGTGAGCTACTTGTTTTGCTCTACATTTGTAACTTGCCCACCAACAAACAGAACAATGATCTCGTGCGTTGCTATAGCACGTAACGCGTGTCGAGGCTATCCGACTTGTAACATTTGACTTGTTCCAGCACTTCGAAACAATCTGATCTACATTTGAAACGTGCATGTTTTCCTCCATTACGATAACAACCAGATGTCTAGAGAAGCTGCACAAACAACCAGATGTCTAGATTGTTGTGAGCTGGAAAATCAGTGGCGAGCTGTTTCTTTTGTTGTATGTGAGGGTTTAGCACTTAGAAACAACGCCTAATCTAGCTACATTGTAACGTTTATGTTTTCCCACATCTAATTTTGTTTTGGCTCTGGTGTTACCTATGCCACGCCTAAAAACGCCCATAGTGACTCATTACGACTTCAAAAGCTGCGCAAACAATCAGATGCTTAGAGAAGTTGCACAAAGAACTAGACATCTAGGAGCAAAGGTTGTAACATTATGCTTGTTCCATCAATAGTGTCAATCATCTTCTGAAAGCCCAAAACATTGTAGGTGCATGAAATCGTGTTTTGTTCACTGAAAATCAGTGCTGCTTCTTTTGTACCTATCTAACCGAAAGCTGGTTTTCGTATTTGCTCTATACTTTCGCTGTGCGTGGCAGTTAATTGGTATTGTTAAACCATTCTGTCATAGCATGACTAATTACCTTCAAGGTGCTTACTGGGCCGAGGGTTTGCACTTCCAGTGCTTCTTCATTGATTAATTTATCAAGACCATCCCAAGCCGATGGTTCTGCTTAAGGCCCTAGTCAAAGACTAGGTACTCATTCATATATATTCCTGAGTCGAGACAAGCAATTGTGTGTAAGTTTCTTGTCTAAGGAAATTATGCCCTAGTTTACCATCACTGGGCTCGTTTGATTTAGGGTTCTGGAACTAGAATCAATGGGGGTTGGGGGTGAACAAATAACTTGCATTCGATTTGCTAAAATTCTAGTTCTGGAACTGCCGGAACGATTCCGACAGATCGAACTATAAACCTGGAACTGCTGAAACTGCAGCAATGACCACGCCCTATTATCATCTGATTACCCCTGACGCTAACCATCAGGAGTTTTTGGCATCCAAATTGAGCATTTGCTGTTCCCGGAATCTAGCGAAGACGTCACGTTTAGTAGTTCTGCTGTGTCAGATGGTCTGGACAAGAAGAAAACTTTCAACTGGACCAGAGACAACACTCTTATTATTATTGCTGCCTACTGGGATTATGAAGCTCATTTTACAAATCCCAACTATAAGAAAAAGGTCATATGGGAGAAGATCTCTTCTGCAGTCCAAGCCAAGTATTCCCTTGGCAAAAGAGAAGCTTGTGAGAATCGATGGAAGGTGTTAATGAGGAACTACAGGCGTGTTGTTGACAACAACAAAGAAACTGGTAAAATTAGGAATCTCTGAAAACACTGGCCTCAAAAAATGATGTCTAGTTGTAGTAGTTTTCCGGACAATGAGTGGGCGCTTTGATAGGAATGTGGCAACCATCAATTGCTCCAATGACACACGGCATTCCCTTCCTATTTCTGAACCCCAATTCTACTGCTCTAAAGTCATCATCTGTACTTGGCCATCTTATAATACATCTAGATGTTCAATATGAATTGCTGAACACAATCGAACAAAAATGGAATGAGTTGTCGAGTGGCTGAGGTCTAATCTATCTTAAACTGAACGAAAACACTCTGGTGTTACTAAGACCCATAATGCCATGAGAAGTTGTTTCTGTAAGGTCATCGGTTTTCTTCTCCTTTGGTGAACAAGATGCTGAAATGCTAGGAGTCGTCCAATATACTGCTGCAGCAGTTCAAACGTGGCTTTCTGCACACGAAAATTGGTCTTGAAATCATGCAGATCGTATCTATACACCCAGACGCATCACCATACGTTATCATCAAACCCATTGTGTAATATTTTTATACATAACAATAGCCTACCTATTTACAACATCTTCAATGTATCTTTTAACACAAACTTGATCATGTCGTTCAACTCGTCTCCTTGCCCTCAAAACGGCCCCCACCTCAATCTCTTCATCGAGTCGTCTTTTTTCTTTAAACACTTCTTCCTCTGAATCATCAGAGTCAAGAAGAGACTGAACTGCTGCAACAATAGCTATTTTGTCAACGGTTGCTGCCATTACGTTGAATCTGCACATGCTTGTGCATAGTACGATTCTGAAAGCAGAATTAGCATTCAATTTAGCCTCTAGTTCTGTCAGTTTTAATAGTTCTAAGACACACCCATTTCCAGTTTGAGAACTGTAAATCAAACGCACCCTGTGACTTGAATAGTTCTCCTCTTTCCAGTTTGAATTTATCATACTTCGCTATAGGTCGCCATCAACGGCTGTAATTACACCGACACGCGGGACTATGATTGGACTACTCAACTTCCACACCTCAGCGGTCTGCCAACCACCAACGGCTGATATAGCGGCATCTAAATTACCCTCATTTGAAACTAAAAACTAGATAACGAGGAGGTCTAGCAACTTGAGACTTTGTCGGTACGCAAATGAAAACAAATTAGTAAGCTGGATGAAAGCTTGTTTCGATTGCACGCCCCTAACACCATTTCCGACCACATTAGCCGGAAAGAAGTCTAACCGAATACTGATGTCGACGTCGGACAAAAAAACTTACGTTCAGTCTAAAAAAACCTCAGATATGACACCAAGCAATAAATGTAAGAATCAAGTGCGAAACACATCGAGGTTGGAACAGCATTGACCCAAGCACCTGCACCTTTGCCATGTAAAGAGCGAATCCTGGCAGCATCTCTTGTTGACTTCACCGTATCACAAAACATAGATTCAAACAGATCATTAGATTTGCGCTTTTGTAATTTGCCACTAGCAGGTAAATACTCGGACAGATCGTTCGAGGGACTGAGGCTTTTTAATGTTGTACTTGTAGCAGTTCTCGAAGATCCTTTCTGAAGCAAGTCTAAATCTGCTCTCAAGTGAGGAAAACGCTTGGGTAGTGCATCTATTGCTTCAACCCATGAGGCTAAGAAAGCACAAGCTGCTATAGATTTGACTGATGTTAAACCAATACCAGACTGGTAAAGTGGCTTGTTGCTATGCCAAGTCACTGAGTTGGTGATAAAAGATGGCAATCCAGAGAAAACTTTGCGTGTCTGTGAATCATAAATTTCTGCTGCAGATGTTAGTAAATTTGAAGGAACAACATGAGCTAAGTTATTTGATCGTGGAATGTGACACTACTTGAGCAATAACGAAGTGCTTTGGACATCATTCAAAGCAGACAATTAGTCACATAATAGTTTACCAGCGTTAGCGTATGTAGAGCAAAAATTGGATACAAATTTAGCTTTTCCAAGAGGCATTCCCAATGTAACTATGCCTTCAGATGTAACAGGAAGTTGACAATGTCTGTCTGTCTGTCTGTCTGTCTGTCTGTCTGTTTGTCCGTAATGCCACATTACAATAGCCCATAGAGACATTGCAGTGGCCTATATACAGCAAATGGGTGTTCTAAATTTATGTCAAGGAGTGCAAGAGCAGCCAATTTGCCCGAAATAGAGGTAAACTGTGTATAAAAAAACAAAATTGTGATAGAATGTGCTGATTTCGCATCATAAAATTGTCTAATATGGAATTTACACGGTAACACCACTCTAAATCGGCCTTGTGTGGCATGAGTAAAATTAGGCAGATGTACATATAGATACACAGTTACAATAGAATGTGCTGATTTTCAGATGTACATGTAAATACACAGTTACAATAGAATGTGCTGATTTTCATATCCTGAAACTCTTTAATATGGTATTAGGGTTGTAGCACTTTGGCACAATTGAAACAGATGTAAACATACAGGTTGTAAAGTGGCCTCAGGCCTGTATATGGCATGTGTTGTTGGGTCCAAGTGGCACGAGTCAGACAGACAGCGAAGGGAACTACTTGCTAGTGGGATGGTCTTACATGATGGCATTCACGTGTACAATCCTTTGACATCGTTATTTAGTTATGCTGACACTACACATACGATCCTTGCCATCATTACCTAGATGATGGCAAGGATCCTATATTGTTAATTTAGTGTTGTTAAGAATGTTATTTAATTGATGACAGTTAGTTTTAGATGTCAAGATTTAAAGGCATTCAAAACACAATACAAACAGTTAACACTGCAAGAACAAAATGCAACCAGCAATTACTCATTGCAGTACATAGAGTGCTGATGTCAATCAGAACATTTTGAAATTTCAAAACATTATGGCAGCTTTGAAATTGTTTTTACATAGGCCGTCATCATTTTATTCCTTACCTTTTCTTTGACTAAATTACAGTTACTATTGACGTTTATAGATGCTGCTCTCACTAGTCACTGGCTCCTGTCTTCTACACTGGATGTTGAAGATGTCGAGTACTCTGAAGGTTTGACCTTTTAGTATACACTGTGTACGCACAGTTACTGAATATCGTTTCTCTAGATAACGAGTCATACAGCTGGTCTTGTCAATGCTCAGGTTTGTACACAGTGACGAAAGATGAGATCGAACAAGGTTGCAATATTATTTGCTGCTCAAGTTGTAGTCTAAGCGTACATATTACGAACAGCGCAAGGCTAAGAATGAGTATGATAGCAACCAGCTGTAAGTAACAACAAATATGGAAATGTAGTCGGTCACTTTTTAGCAGTTTCTGCAAGATCGCTAACGAGAGGTGTAAACATATAGACCCGACTCTTTGATGAAGTTTGTGCGCGACAGACTGCGCAGGAGGTAATACGTACCGTGCAATGGGCACAGCAAAACACATGACCACATGCGTATCGCACAGATCTTGGTCGTTGGAGACAGATAATACAACTGACGCTGTTGCAAACGTTTGAAAGGTTAACCCACGCTTCCTGTACGTCTTTGTCATCGGTGGAGGTGATGGATGGTTCGACGTCTTGAACATACGATAGAATTGCTTTGAGATCATTGCTTTTCCATGATCTGCCATTGCTTTTGATCGTGTTCTTTTCTTCTGTCGCGCTCTTGGCTTTGTCGTGCTCTTCCTGTTTTGTCCACATCATCGTTGCGAGGTTGAGAGTGGTGGGCAGAGAGAACGTGTAAATTCTGTAGAATTTTGCTCTCCGTTTAAAGCCGAGAAGACTCAGTAGGTCACCTCTCATATTTCTATGTCTCCTTGTCAATAGATCACAACGGACGCGATCTGAAGAGTAAAACTCTTGCATTTCCCAGAAGAGACGGTGCAATGACATGTGACCACGACGTGTCCAAGTGCATGCTCTTAGTTTAATCTTCTCTAGATTTTCTGAATTTTGTGAGTCGAGTGAATATTTGACTTTGAAGAAATTGTCACAATATGAAGTTTCTCTGACAGCTCCAACAGGGAATCTACAGGACATGAATCAAGCTTCATGTTAGTAGTAGTAGTAGTAGTAGTAGTAATAATAATAATAATAATAATAATAATAATAATAATAGTACACCGACGGACTACACTGATCGACACAATCAGGTGGCATCCATCATTCACTGGGATGTTTGTCGCCATTTTGGGGTTCCCGTGGAGAGCAGATGGTACCGACATCATCCTGATAGGCTTGTGGAGACGGATGACATTACTATGATGTGGGATACCACCATCCCCACTGCCAGGAAGATCAAAGCCAATCGTCCAGACATCTGTCTCAGAAATAGGAAGACAAACACTTGTCTTCTTATTGATATCAGCTGTCCTGCTGATGGCAACATTGGCAAGAAACATGCTGAGAAGTTGGCGAAGTACAGTGACTTGCGAGTGGAGATAAGCCGCATGTGGCATTGTCGAACACTGGTGGTTCCGGTGGTCTTGGGAGCTTTGGGCACAGTGCACACAGGTATTGCACGGTGGCTGGACATTATTCCAGGTCATCACAACCTGCAGCACTTACAGAAAACAGTGCTTCTGGGATCTACTCAGATCCTTTGTAAAGTCATGTCTTCTTTCTAGACAGCCGTGATGGTCTAAGTACTTCTGAAGCAGGGTTTGCTTCCGGTACTTGTAATAGACTTTACAAACCAGACTGATCTGGTTGAGCACGACAATAACAATAATAATAATAATAATAGTCACTGCCGTGGCTTAGTGGTTAGCGACAATGGCTACCACTCCATGGTTTGGGGGTTCAAAGCCCAGTGACGACAGTAAATTGTGAAACTTGTCTGTCTTTCTTTCTCATGTTTCTCTAGCTTTATCCATGAGACTATGACTCGTTTCAGTCGTTGGGGAGTTTCTGTGGTCTGGCGAACGGTCCGTTGACGATGACGTCCAGTGCTTTCCTGGTGGTCGTTGATATCCACTAGGCGTGCTGTATCGAGTACGCGGTCACCGTAATGCCTGCAATCTATATCGAATTGGCTAGTCATTGATCGCCGTATGGACTACACGGAAACATGTACCCTGCTGGGCTCACCTGCCGGGTTGGTGGGCGCCCAGATGGGGGTAAAGACCCCACTTGTCCATTATGGAGGGGCATAACGACACATAATAATATAATAATAATAATGATAATAATAGATAATATATATGAGAATGAAGGTGTATATATTTTGAAGTGCTTACGAGAGAAGAGTTCGTTTCTGAGCGTCAAACAAAACGACAGTATTATCAGTGATACCGAGCGACACTGATCGATCAGAAGAGGATGGCCGAACTTGGAAGAGATTATCAATCACTTGCATTGTATAGTACTGCCAAGATGCAACTTCGTCTAGAAAGGTCATTTGAGCTTCTGCTCTGCTCAAGCCTATGGATACCGAGCAAGGTTGCCCCATGACGTAGTTTAATTTTTAGCAGTCAACAGCGGCATACATACCTACATTTCTCCTGTGTTCTTGTCGTATAGTCTCTTGTTTCAGTCCCGGAAAGTATTGACGGTACCCAATATGGTCGATTTCAGAAATATTACCGTGTTCCATTTGAGCTAATAATCCGCTCAAATAGACGGCTTTCGACATGTCTCCGCTCGTGTCGTCGGCTGGGTCGAAACGAAATCGGGTACCGCGTAGAATATCGTCATACAGCTGGTCGAAGAAAAGATCTCTGGAAGTACACGAACGGCAAAATTCATGTTCGAAATTGAGCGAGATGTACCGATCGAATCTCCTGAAGTTCGCATTCGTTGCACATTTCAAGTCAAATAAACTTACCGTGCCTTGTCGGTGCAGAGAAGTTTGGGATCGACGAAGAACCTGACTCGAAGTTTCATTCGGTACGGTTCTTTGGCAGGTAATTGCAGACAGATGGGATTTCGTTCGTTGAGCCACATAACTAGACCGTGTTTTGACACAAATTGTAGGCCGAAAAAGTGTTTTTCGACAAGTCGAAGCTGCTCGCATACCTTCAGACACGAAGCTACGTACTTAGACAATACTATTCTACGTCCTACGAATTGAATTGTTGTGCATCTAGGCATGTACTGGCAACCAACAATTACCGAGACAAAGCAGTCTTCACCGCGAGCGCCCCGCTCAACTGTGACGCGGCAAATGGAACCGCTAGGCTCGGTAATATAGCAGATGACCATGCTGTCTGTCTCAGCGAGCACCCAGTTAGTCAGTCATGTAACAACGAGAATCCGCCGCCATCCAATTGCATTTGTGTACATCGTTACGTCATAATTACAATAGGACAATACACTACATATCCATAACATGAGGCATGACGAAAGCAACCCACAGCACTCGACGATTCACACTCAAGTGCACGTACATACTATCATGAGTACCCCTGTTATCTACTGGACCATCAGCTCTTCAGAAAAAGGGCGGCACCGCACTGAATCCATTTTCCTTGATTACCTCCACACGGAATCTTCAGCCTCGTTACGATGCGTTCCCGATCTGAAGAGAAGTAGATGGGCAGCAATATGCAGTCACTGGAAGTATACGGCTCGGGGGTATCCTACAGGATAGAAAAACAATGCGAAAAATTGCAACTGACGATTGACGTACGACTGCATGTACTACTGTAGAACTCGCGTATACAGACGGACCAGACTCTACAGACAGACGAAAGGATTTACAAACCTGCGACACCCAGGCAAATGTGCAGTTAGGTAAAGTTGAAACTGTAGGAGACTTCAGTTCGTTTTCCAGCAGACGGCTACCGTCAAAGTTACATCCTTCCAACTGCAATCCCTCCAGCTATTAGCAGTTGCTCCTTGTTAGTCATACATAAATAGGATCCGAGAGATATCACTTACTTGTGCTATCCAAGGGGCTCCGGATATTTGAGTGCTGTTCCACTTGGCAATAGGTTTCAGGTCATCCATACTGCATTTCAGACTTCTGTAAACAAAGTTGCACTGAGCAGCATACAGTGTACACAATGTGACTGTCCAACCTTGCTGCTTGCTGTCGAAGAGCGTTGAGAAAGGTATCGGGATGGAACAACTCGGACAAATCAATCGCTCCTCCTGTGAGTAACGTGTCGCTAAGAGCTTTTTCGACCCACGAGCTCAGAGCCAAGGTTTTTGCAACCAGTGACCGAAGGTACTGTACTGGATCTCGAGGACCTTCCCACAGACTGGACCATACAAGCGGTACCTTTCATGTTCATGATGAATTAATACAACAATCATCAGACATCGTGAGACTCTCGCCAAACCTGATGTTGCAGTAAATCGCGAGCTAGATTTTGAACCTCTGTTGTGAGCAGAGCAGACCCATGTATTACGTTGTCTAATGCATCTAACGAGGATCGAACAGCCTGACCGACAATGTCATATTCATTTAACAATAGGAATTTCAGTATCACACCTTATGTTCAAATCGGTTTACCTGCACTAACTTCAATGCCGACGAGTGCTCTTGCTTTAAAAACACGGTTACAGGAAATTCCTGGTCAGAGGTTTGTCCATATTTCTTCCTCACTGGCTCTGTGCCCTGTCATAAGAGGATTACCATCATCATTGCCATATTACTGAACACACAACGACCTTGTTTAACTTCTTCCACATGTCAAGAATCGGTCCTAGTTGCTTAACCCAAGTTTCCCGGTCAAATTTGTCACCAGTAACGTCAGCTCGCATCAAAACTTTCAACTGTTGAATAACCTAGTGAACGGATAATTGCTGCTACTACTACTACTACTGACAGACTTGTTTGACACTAAACAGACTCGAGAACTGGCGACACGTTGAGCTGAACGTTCAATATTTGCCGGAAGACCAAAGAAAGAGGGCGTATCAGTATCAGGAAGAGATTCAATGAGAGCTACGTAGTCCTACAACACAAAAGCAAAGTTCACAATCACCTTGTAGTCCAGCTCAGCACTGCAAACCTTGTAGTGATAAGAAGTGGGAAGAGAAATACTTGAGCCCAGTTTTACCGGGCGAGACCGTACCTAGACAAAGTCCAGTTACAGCGTGCACGTTCAGAATGGTATCAAGTTGGTACCCGAGAGTCTATAACATCACTACTGAAGAACTGGATCAAGTAAGATCGCAAAACTTGAAGATCAAAAGAATTGTCAATTCTTCCTCCATAAATTGCATTTTCAAATAATCCATGAATGAACTCCCATTGCAAAGAGTGTGAATCTAAAATAGAAAACCAAACGTGAATACTCTCCTCTTAAGAAATAAGAAATCGACGCTCATCAAATATGGTCCCGTGGGTTAATGATGCATCTCCTGCTTACTTACCTAGTCTGGTACACATGCGATCTATGACGTCAGCTGCCACTCGTAAGTCAGCAAAAGAAAATTCATAAAATTTGGTCCATCCCTGCCAAGGACAATTTTTCATAAGCCACAATAAAATTGCATTACAATGCTACTAGCCTGAGGAATATAACAGCGCCTCTCTTGAACAATAGCATGAAACCAAGCCAAGACAAATAGAGCTTGAGCACGAGTTATTGACCCCGACTTGGATATGAACTCTTCTGACCAAGAGTCATAAGTACGAGCCAGGTTTCGCCGTATACCAGGTGGAGCCTATGCAATGCAAATGCATTCAGTGAATGAGTCCAACTGGAACAAGAGTACTCTGTACCTCATACGTAACCTTCAAACTAGACTGTAAAAGCATTGTAGGAAACTTGACATGAACCTCTGCTGTCATCCACAATCGAAAATTCTCATTAGGCTCTAAAGTATTAAGTTCCTGAAAGAAAGATGATCAAATAATAAAGAACAAACATTAGAGGCGCACAGTACACTTGCCTTCTCAAGCACAGGCAGCCAAGCTGTAACAAGATGAAGATTCTTTAAACAGAGCCAGTGACCATCTCGTGAACAGTCTCGAAGCAGTTGAACGGCCAAAGTTGACTGACCCTGCCCCATGGCCACTTGATGATATCTGTCCAAACCTACAACTTCTTCAGCCAGTTCTTGAAGTTCCTGACACACCAGATTGTCGTTTGCAACGAAACAATTCCTGCATTTAATAGCACATATACAATTACCTGTGATGGATCTGAGCCAGCAGAAATAATGACGAGAATCGGCTCCTGAGGTAATGACTCCATCTCATACAGCCGCCTCAAGTTTAAAATTTCTGGACTTAGTTCTTTGACACTGAGACACCTTGAAGCAAACAATTCCATAGCACTCTGAAGTCTATCTGGACGCAAAGCCTGAACAGCAATAACCTGTGCATGTACACATACACTTCATTGGACACTTTATAAAACCATGTCGTAACAGAAAGAGCCACATAACCTGTTGAAACCAGGATAGTTTCTGAAGCAGTTGTGATGGAATGTCTCGTTCACACTGAGAGCTTCGAGCAAACCTCAACCAAAGGTCTGAATCATCAAGACAAAGCGACTGGTGAAGGTTTTGAAACATTCGCTAATGAAACAAAGGAAAAATATTGAGTCTCCAACATACAACAACATTAAAATGACAAAACGTCTTGAAACCTTTAAGTTATTCACAGCTGAAGCCTGTTCAGAAGCAATCCACGATGGAAGAGAGTCCTTCATGTTTTTAAGAGATTCCTATGCACATAAAGAGTTAAACCCTTACGATACATCAATAGCTACAAGTCATCAAACCTGTCGTCTAAACATGGCAACCACAATCTGGCCAGTAAACAATTCCCACTCCTGAAAAATCCAACAGGTGAGGTCTGTGTCTATCAGAGACCACAAACTCAACATACACAATGAAGTCCTTATAACCAAATTTCCCAACTAGCAAACTAAAATTTAGTGAGTATGTCTAAATAACAGCTCGGTGTCAACTTCATTGCCAATCAATATGCAAACTGTCTAAGTAAATATTTGAGTAAATATGAATTTCTTTTCAACAACCTCAATAGGTAGTGACTATTTCTCATGGCAAACAAGAAAACTACTAAGGTGTTACCTTTTTTGGGCATCTGGTTGGATGCTGTTGTACGACACAGAGCAATGTATAAGCATAAAACTATTAACAGTAGTAAGTGCCACTGTAGCAACAGGACTACAACATGCACAGATGCCTCAACACAGTAATGACCAGTCAGCAACAGTGAAACCTTCAAATGTCAGAAACTTTAGTGAATAGCTAACAACTGTACCTCCAAATTAAAAGAACTCTTTGCCAATAGAGTTAGCTACGTAAGTTTCTTGATGGATCAATCAAGACCGACTTAAGACAATTAAGATTACTGTATCTTGAAGTACAAGCTCCAAATTATAACCAAGTAAGAGCATTCAGTTAGGTCATTCAACTTGATTTCCAGCAAATGTTATAAGGAGTTTGTCTTGAATAAATGTTATAATGCTAGTTGCCTTATGGAAGCACGATCAGATGAATTAAGACCACAAGCACCTCGTTTGCTGTCAAAGCACTAATTTATGATGAGTGAAACAGTCTACCTCTCAATTGAACAAAAATGAAACTTCTTTCACAAAACAGATTCTATTTTTACAATGAGGGACGTGGACAGACAGCACCATTGACTACCTCAACACAGAATATCATCACAATGTTCAATTATCTCTGAGCATTCAAAGCAAAAGTAAAGAATCCTTCAATTCACTGCAAATAACGATGATGACAGACAATGAAGTACATAAACCACTTTAACATACAAAGCACATAAAGTTACAATTTCCTAAGTAAGAAGACACCGATGTAGGAAGACATCGGTTGGAATGAAATGACAAAATCAGTAAACATTCTTGCTGCTGACCTTTTTTTTTTTCAGTCATACTCAATTTAGCAAACTATCACTTCAGTCATATTCAATTCAGCTAACTATTACTTCTTTTAAGGACAAATTAGTCAATAAACATGTAACAAATTTGCTCAATTATACATAGGTTCTCTGCATGCAGCCTTGTCATTGTGCAAACTCCAATCCCACTGTATTGAGTTCCAGCTGACACAAACTCCTTGCAAGTTTGCAGGAGTCTGTGCATTTAAGAATGATAATGAAAGTAACATGTGCTCAGCAATGTTAAAAAATACGCTTTCAATCCTGGCCTTGGCATTTACTGCAAGTCAACTGTAGTGCTCTATTTGATAAAGACTTCATGTGAGCTTTCATTCAAGCTCAACAATAATTTGAAGTTAGATATTTAAAGTACAAGCAATAAGCCATACTAACTTAATAAATACAATTCATACCTGATTTTCAAACAACTCTGGACGCATACCACGAATAAAGTGTAGGACAAAGCCCAATCGATCCGCCTAATGTAAATCATTCACAGTAGTCTGACACACAGCTACAGCAAACAACATTCACCTTGAACAAGGAACGACACACATACTCGTAAACTAAAGTTTGCAAGGCACTGCCAAGCATCTGAATACGAAGTTCAGCAGTTCCAGCCTCCTACACAAAAACAAGCAATTACTGAACATTACCAAATGAGGCCCAAAAAGTAACTCATACCTGTTTTAGCTCAAGAGCACGCTGAAAGAGGCGCAAGAAGGATGTAAGACTGAAGCGGTACATTGGGTTTAGTTTAACCAAGTCACTGATCACAAAAAACATTCTACTTCCATTCTCTGCTACAGGAAGATAAGCATCTCGTTCCTATCCAAACGAACTTGTCAAAACACATCACACTAATAACTTCATAAGAACAACTTGATCCAAAGATTCTTGCAATTTCATTGACTCATTCAAAGATTCTGATATTGTGGCACTTTTAGCCTTTGTTTGATTTAAAGATTCTAAAAGAGACGTGTTGTCCAAAATGTTGCCCTCGGCAGATGCCAATTCCTGTCAAGAATTCAAGTTGTAAAGTGCAAATTAACATCGGACTGTGCAAGAGCATAAAAGATAAGAAAGAACCTCCAAAAGTGATTCCTCCAAAGATGAAAGTTGCATCTTTAGCTGTTCTTCAGTTTTCAATAGCTCTGTTTTACGAACTTCTAGATCAGGTTTCTCATGCTGGATAGTAGCCGCCAATAGCTATGCAGACAACAATCAGTCCAGTTTCTTAATAAGGTTTCACTCATAAATAAATTGAAAATAAGTAAAAAGTGAATTACTTGACTAATGAGGCCAGCTCTTGTAGTTGTAAAATTGACTGCTGTGACAATGGCCAGTGCATCTGGTGACACATCAAGGTTGGGGTTCCGTGTTGTCATGAACAGCTTAAAGTCCTCGCTATAATCTACAAGCTTGTCTCCAACATATACCGCAAAACGTGGCCCTGGCACAAATCACCTGTCATACACTAACTACAAAATAATGCAAGATGGTAACCTTGACTTATGAGGTCACTCCTTAAAAGTGGGTACAAAATAGGCTCAATAGTATCAACTTCTTGAATGACTAGAGTTTTACCAAATCGTACAGCCAGCTCCAAAGCAGTAGTAAAGTTTGAGTCCTGTTTATGAATAAATATTATTCATTCACATTACTATCAATTAGAATCAGTACACGTACTTGTTGATTAACTACTTCCAGTCGAGACTGCTGCAGGTGAAGCTTAAGCCACTCTGTTGCACGTTGGGAAGGATCAATCAACAAAGGACAACGAGCACTCTACCAAAGTAGCATCATCAGTCATGCAACTAGATCCAAATGAAAAATCCAAACCTGCAAAATAACTAATGCATTTTCCAAAGACAAGTCATCAAATGGCAACCCTTCAGTCTTCCATGCCAAAAGTTCACTTTCTGTGCTCAAGAACTGCTTCAAGTTAAACTCCTTCACTTCTGTAACCTCCTTCCATTGCTCTACCCTGATTCTTCGTTCATCTTCCGGTGCATGACTGAGATATGTGATGAAAGCTGATGCCAAAAGAGCTTGTAAAGGAAGCTGATCCAACTCTGCGGTTAATTCTACAACCTTCTCAAAAAGCAAGATTAAACAGACACAATATTCACTACAGTTGGTAATTCAACATGCCTGATTGGACCAACGCCGATGCTCTCCCTCCAATTTTCCAAACAACCTCTCAGCTGAGGCAATTGTCTCTTGCTCCTTCTCCAGTTCAAGCTTCAACTTAGCAGCCTCAGTGGTTCTCTTTTCAAATCTTGAAATACCACACAATGCTAACACCACACACACACACACACACACACACACACACACACACACACACACACACACACACACACACACACACACACACATGCAAGCACGCATGCACACACACACACATGCACACACACACACACACACACACACACACACACACGTACATACCTGTCTCTAAAATCTGCAACCTTTTTATCAACCATATCCAATGCAGCTTGAAGCTTATCCAATTTTGCTTGAGAACGACGCATGCCCCTAATAATATACATATACATATTATGTATACACACAGACACACAGACACAGGCAGACACAGACACACAGACACAGGCAGACACAGACACAGACACACACACACACACACACACACACACACACACACACACACACACACACACACACACACACACACACACACACACATTGGCATGCCTATGTACACACAAATTATACAAAGTCAACATTAGCATTTATTTCTAAAATTTAAAAATGCAGTCTTTGCAATAAAAAGAATAATCAGTAGCAGCAGTAGTCACTGCAGCATAACATTGATTTCCTTGCAGCTTGATCTCTTAGCATTCTTTAGCCAATGCCATGACTGCAATAATATCTGCAGAAATTATCAGTTGAAAACACAGACATTATGTTCATTCTAGTTAGTTCATTAAAATTAAGATGACATCAAGTGATGCATGTCTCTAGGCAGTCAGCATTAGCAATATACCTAACAAATCTTCACTAAAACAAAAATTTACAGTTTACACATCTCAACCATGCCCCATTTGTACAAACTGTACACAACAGCATGTAAGCTACACTAGACCTAAGTCTTGATCTAGCATGTAAATAATCTCTTTAATTGACTACAAACACAAATAATCATGACATCAATATCCTTGTACTAGATTTAACAAAATAATCAGTTCACTTCTAACCTAATACACTCGCTACTACGGAAGATGCAAGTCAGCTGACATATGCATGCTTTGTAAAGGAAACTCAATTTAAGTTAAGACATGCAGATGCACAAATTAAACCTATCAGCATTCCCATTTACAACTAATAAATTAATCCTCTCAATAATTTATGTAAGCAATCCAACCCAGTCAACGTGATAACCACTGTTTACCACTGGGAACAATGTACCTTCAAAACTGGTCTATCCTGCCAAGTGATCAAAATCTACTCTAAAGCAAACGTTACACTACTACTGCCCTTCTATGTAGAAGATTGGCAACATCTTTATATTATATCAATTTCTGTCAGCCAATACATTAATCTACCTCTGTAACTCAGCTTGTTCTGTCTCCAGAGGTTCAATCTTCTCTAGTACTTCAGAAAACTTTACATTTGCCTTCACCCATGATGCTAAAGGAGCAGCAGCAATGCTAGCACGCTTGGCAATCTATAAGCAATAAATAAATTTCAATTCATGTTCTCTATGTATGTCTAGATAAAATACTTTTTCTTCGAATGATTTCTTGTTTCTCTCCAACAGCTCATTAACGCTGTTTCGTACCTCGGGTGTAATTTTTCGAGCATCAAAGTTTATTATTTCTTCCTTCACTCCTCTCTTCGCCAAGAAACTAAAGAACAAGCAATAGACAAACAAAGCACACTTGCAAAAGAACAACAACAACAAACAAAAAACAATAATATTAATAACACTAACGTGGCTTAGTGGTTAGCGATAATGGCTACCACTCCATGATTTGGGAGTTCAAACCCAGTGACGACAGTAAATTATGTAACTTGTCTGTCTTTCTTCTCATGATTCTCTAGCTTTGTCCATGAGACTATGACTCATTTCAGTCGTT
This sequence comes from Corticium candelabrum, assembly GCF_963422355.1. NCBI lineage: Eukaryota > Metazoa > Porifera > Homoscleromorpha > Homosclerophorida > Plakinidae > Corticium > Corticium candelabrum. Next base: position 3,439,792 of record NC_085089.1, on the reverse strand, counting down.
TGGGAGTTTCTGTGGTCTGGCAAACGGTCCGTTGACGATGGGTTCAATTTCGGGTGGCAACAGCAATATAATGAAACGAGTCTGTTGGTTCTTTCTCACTGTCTACTTGGCTATGTGTCTGTGAGAGTAGACTTGTTTCTGTTGAAGGTGGTCTGTCTACTTATTTTTCATGCAATTGGAGTCAGCCATGTAAAATTATTGACACTATCCAACAACTGCTAATGTGCAAGAATGGTGCCAAATTTTGATACTATCGATACAGAAAGCTGTCCTATTAGGAACACTACATTAAATTTTGTCAAGACAATTTCTTAAAGCTGAGTACACTGGTCATAGTCTTTAGCAGTAGTCTGAAGGTCATGCATCTCAAGAGGATAGAAAAATGGAAGTCTCCTGGACCAGACCAGGCTTACAGTTTCTTGGTCAAATGTATACATGTCTTCACAATGATCTGATTTATAAGCTACAACCCTCTGATTCAGGACCCGAGCTCTGTGCTCAACTGATTATCTCAATGAATGACCACACTGATATCTAAAATGACATGCCAAGCTGTTGGGCCTTCACATGTCTATCTGTCTAAAAGACCCTCACCTCAGTTAATCAAACAGAAAAGTACAAGGCATTTAAATTGGTTCAGGAAAACCTCATGATGCCAGAGAGAAGATTGTCAGTGGGGTTCCTTTGGTGCAATGATGATGATCAACTGCTAAGTAACAAACTGCTTACCAAAGGCTGTAAACCAGACACAGGAGCTTGAGCAAGGCGCGGCTTCAATAGACTAAGACAGCTTGCCACACAGCTGGTTATTACTCCAATGCCTTCAGCTGCATAAGATCAGTCCAGTCTTGTGCAACTTCCTCTCCTTGACAGGTTCCTGTCATGTGTGATAGAAAGTTGAAAGACACTAGTAGTACTTTTTCACAGAAATAATGCCATCACGAAAAGGCTAATGCAAAGAAGGCAGGGTATTTCCAATGAGTGAATGTGATTCACTTTCCATTACGACTATTAATCCTTACGACTATTAATCCTCTCAACAAGGAGTTACACAGAACCGGTTATGGCTATTGCATGAGCTCTGGGCATGGTGAGACTGCCATATGTCAGCTTGTCAGTATCTGCCTTATATGGCTGATCTAAAGCTATACCGTATTTGCCCGTAATATATAATAACGCCCTGGGCGTATACAAAAGAAACACTTTTTTCTGGGAGTATACTAGGGCATGGGCGTTATTTTGATCTCAGGCATATACATGGTCGTAAAATGCTGTCATTTGGCCAGTCATCATCTAAATACTTGAAGACAGAGATACCACAAATGCTTGCAATTATCTGTTTCAAGATCAAAGGTACTGGTATCCGTACAGCACCAGCGTACACGCAGAAACTAAACACTACACACCCCCACAGGAGTGGTCGGCCTGAAGCTCATCAAAAGCATCAGGATCGGTAATTTTGCAACAAAGACATGAGTCTAGCGCTCAACATTGACACCAGCTCATCAAACGCACACAGACGGAGACGAATGTTCTGCGAACCCCATTTGTTTGTCTGCGTGTGCGTATCCTGGGCTTAGACTTGGATATGGGCGTATACTTGGGTGTGGGCGTATATTTGGGCACTGGCGTTTTTTGGGCTTAAAGTTCTGACCTGGCGCACATGGGCGTATATACGGGCATGGGCGTTATTACGGGCAAATACAGTATGGCAGAAATCCTGATCAGCTGACAGGAATGTTGCACACAGTCTGTACCTTATCTGATGACATCCTGATGAAGTTTACAATGGACAAGTGTGGTCTGCTACACTCTGTCAACAGCAGACTGTCTGGGTACATCTCTTGAGTGACAGTAAAAACAGACACCACCAACTGTCTGAAACCAGTCAAGTCTACAAGTACCTCCATATGTGGACAAGAGTAACAATATCCAGCACACCACCATGCAGGAAACACTTCATTACAAACACTTTCATAAAGTAAAGATTTCTTTGAACGGTCAGAACAAGATTCTGGCCATCAGCAAGTTTGCACTAACAGTTCTCACTACAGTTTTGGTGTCATTTGTTGAGGGACTACAAACCTACAGCAGCTTGATTGATGGACCGGGAAGCTTCTCATTTAAGAAGTGTTTGTGTACAGGATTTCCAAATCCAAGGTGCCCACCAAGATCAAGCTCCTCATCAAGAAGAGAGAGATTGACTCTACCCCTGGATCAAAAATCTGAACTGCCTACTCCACGATCACAGTAAGCATGACCAATCATTGTTCGTCTGCAAGCAGTGCCTGCATGAATATTTGTAAGAGCTTCTTCAGCAACACATCCAAGAGAGTCAAGGTATCAGACATCGAGCTATCCAAGTAGAGACAGAACAACAACATCACCTTCCAGAATTGGTACAATCAGCAACAAGTCCATTACGATGATCTTTTCGCAACTTTGAGGAGCTCATTGACAAAATCGAGGACCCACATGCCATCCAACAATAGCAACACCCAGAAGACATCCCATCTTGAAGTCTGTGGTCTCCTCTACATTGTTGTCTGGTACGTTGGCAAAGCCAACAGCCTGTTGTTTACAAAACTTTAATGTAGTGCAGTCCTTCCTATAACGTTTATCCGAGAACAGACCAATATTAAAACTATCCTTTCCCATCTAGAACGTACACAAATGACTCAACAAGACTGAAAAGATTACCACAACACGAATGATTGCTGGATCTGCATCGAACCCCTTGAGGAGGCCTCTGTCTGCAATCACTGCCACATTACAGGCAGACACTGAGAAGTAGCACACAATGGCGTCTCATTCCTGGCATAACCGTATAATCCATTTGTGGCTGCTGAGAGTGGTCGTGATCATGGCTCTGTTGAGATTGGTTGCACACCATATGTGGCATAGCTGCACAATGCGGTTGTGGTTGTTATGTGTGGCCTCAATCATGGCGATGTTGATGGCTGTGGCACCTGATGTATGTTCTCATGTCCACCACATGTAGCCCACTTCATAGTCCAGTCAATATTGGCTCTCCATTTGTGGCATAGCTTTACGATGTTGTCGTAGTTTCTAGTCTATGGCTCCGTCAATATTGGTGGCTCCCGGCTCACAAAACAAGCACATCTGTGTTCATGACCATGCCATGCAGCTCAAACCATAGCCCCATCAAGGTTAATGACCACTCACTCAAGACACAGTCACAGGATGTTTGGGAACCCTCACTGTGGCCACAGCTGTGGCTTAAGGCTGGTTTACAGTAACTTACGGAAGCCAAGCCTCAACCTAGCGTATTGCCACGTAACGTCAGCGTCCTACTGTAAACTTGTTAACACCTTTTGCCGAGACACTACGTTCTGACCAGCGTCAAGACATTGGACTAGACCTAAGTTCTACTCGAGCGTCAACGCAAAATAAACCAGAAATAGTGCGGTTTCAACTACCAATCGGCTCTAGTGCTCTCACTCACGTAATCCATTGTCTAACATGGACGACAAAGATCTCTACAAGTAAAGCAGGAAATCTTGGTAACAAGGCCCACAGCAACAGCAGCGGTACTTGCTTCATGTGCACTAAGAACGGTCTTTGACGCCAGACACTATTCGCAGCTGAGAAGACATTGCTGGGTTGTGCTCAGACATGTTATTGTAAATCAATAAGTTTCAGCGTCTGACTACATTTACGTTATACGCTGGGCTGGCGCTCGGCTTGCGTAAGCTAATGTAAACCAGCCCTCAGTCTAACTTGGTTGCACGCCATTCGCGACACACCAGCATAATGTGTTTTGAGGGATAGCATCAATCAACGCACGTGATTGGAACTCCTGGAGAGTCCTATTAGCTAATTCGTAGCAAATTCACTATAAATTTGGAAAAGTGGCCCAGAACCAGCATTTTCTATACTACTGCCATGGTAGCTAGTCTAAACATGTCTGAAGCAAGGGGTGCATTTCTTTTACCTAATCCAGCTAATCCAGATTAGATGGATTAGCTAATCCGTCTAATCCGCGTATTGGCTGGATGAGCTGGATTAGCTAATCCATCTAATCTGGATTAGCTGGATTAGGTAAAAGAATGCACCCAAGGTTTGCTTCCAGTGCTCAAAATAGACCTTACAAACTAAACTGATTTGGTTGAGCACAACTGTAATAGTAATAGCACACATCTTCTACTTAGTCTCGCTTAGCCAGACCCTTTTCCCGTGTCATACCTCCGCGAAAATAGGGTCTAGCACGATTGCTTTGAAGTCATCGTGTTGCCACTTGTACAATAAACGGACAACTAAAGACCGGATAAGTATGGCACTACTCAGTACTTAGTGGTTACTTATCTCTTATCTACACTGGCTGGGATTTCCTTCTCTTCATCTCCATGCGAATTGTGTTGACATGTGAGCAAAGCAGTCATGTCTCTGCAAATGTGTAACTTCTATGTGTACTTACACAGCACCCAGGGCATCGACGACAGCCTAGATGTAACTTAATTACTAGTGTATCAGTCGTCCTGTCTGCCCGAGCTGTTGTCTGTGTTCTTATGCTCATGTTTTGTCGTCTCGTGTTAGCTAGAGGTCAACCCAGAGACATGCAGAGCACGCTCACTGCATAGTCGATGGCCATGGAAACAATGAACGTTCAGTGTGAAGACGTTCAATTCTTGCTCACATTCTTCGATTCGAAGACGTCCCGAGTGCTGTGTAAGTACACATAGAAGTCACATTCGCAGAGACATGACAGCGTCGCTCACATGACAACACAATTCGCAAGAAGTACTGAGTAGCGCCATGCTAATCCGGTCTTTAGTTGTCCGTTTATCGTACAAGCGGCAACATGATGACTTCAAAGCAACCGCGCCAGACCCAATTTTCAAGGAAGTATGACGCGGGAAAGGGTCTGGCTACGCGAGACTATCTTCTACTTGTGCTGAAAAGTGGCATGATAATGCACTACCAGAAATACCTCTTCATACTGTTCCATGATGTGTCATATATTGGCATCAATCGTAGCACACCTTCCAAAATGTCTCTAATAACATCTGGTGGAGCTCTCATTGACCTAATCTCGGATAGAGACTCTGACTTGATGTTACCAACTGCTTGACGAGCTGCACTAACAACTGGTTCAATTTCTGACAGCTCAATGTCAATGGCCTTGTTCCGCTGTTCTAGTTTAAGGGATTCTTCAGAAAGCTTCTGTTTGAGCATTTCCATCTCATTTCTTTGCTCGCTGGCACTCTGAGCAAACACAAAATGTTGCAATACAATTGGCAAATAAACATCCCATTAATAACCTGCATGCTCGCCGTGATTTCTTTCAATGCCAAGTCTGCTTCTTCTTGTTTCTCTGCCAATAGCTGACTTTGGTGTGCTGCTTTTTGCTTCAACTTGTCTACCATTTCCTTTGCCTCATTCAATTTAGTAACCCCAGCCTATGGTTAAAAATCAATTATTCAATAAAAGTAATTAAACACACCCACCAACCTGCAAGTGATTCTGGTGTTGTCGAACTCCTAAATGTCTGCTAGTGTAAACCTGTCTGTAGGTTTCTAAGAATGACATGTAGTGCCTAGGAGTAGCTCCAGCCAATAGACATGAATCATGAACTTGTAGAAAGAAATTTGACACCTTCGACAGATTGGACAAATCAAGCTTCTTTTGTGCAGTACCCAACAGCATACTAGGAATGTTGATCATACTCTCACGACTCCAAGCTTCCATTGAAAGGAATGAACACTGGCTGTAAAAGGCAGGGTTTGACTCACAATATTTAGTAAAGTTGGGTGCTGAAGAGTCCATGATAAGAACAATATGGAGATTAGCTCTTACACGTAATGCAAAGAACAACATAAGTGAGCCTCGAAAATTGTCCTGAGATGCTATATCTTTCAAAGAGCTGAGCAAAGGTTCAAGTTCTTCCGAAGTATACAAACCAGGAACTTCTCCTGAGCTGAGAAGGCTGTTAACAAGCTCCAAAAACGAAAGATCCACAAACTGGTGGTCTTCAAGTAAAAGAACTACTTGCTCTCCCTCCACTCCTGCCCTTTGCATCACCTAGTAAAATCATCCTCATTTCAGAGACAGTTCCAAAACACAACAGAGTAACATACTATTTTTAAGTCATTCTTAAATTGCTTGATTCCATAACCTCTTGATAGCCTTGGCGAAAACAGTTCTATTTGGTGCATGTGGGCTACCAGAGTGATTGCAGTTCGTCTTCCAACTCCGCTGCAACCAGCCATCAAAAGTGAACCACCAGGACGGGTCAAGACACGATCAACACAAGCAATGTACTCCAGTACTTCTTTAAAAATAAGAATATTCATTTCTCGGTTTTCACGAGCTGTAAAACAGCACAATTAAAACAAGAACAGGTACAATGTAAATGATAACAAAAGACCAGCACCTACCATACATAACTAGGCTCTTTGAAACAACTGCTTTAAAGTCTTCAGAGTTTAATCGCCCTAGATGCTTTCCATATGTAGACTGTGGAGCAGACTGTCCACTTCCAGTGGCTCCCCAAGTCACATAGAAAGTATTCGAAATATCCAGGCCATGAAGTGACCAATCATAGCTCAGCACTGATGTCATGATACCATCAAACTTTTCAGCATCTCTGTCAACAAGCAAATCACGATAAAGTCGGCGAGCTTCATATGCCCACATTTCAAGAAGACTGTCAGGGCCACTGTCTCCAGCACAAGAGCTCAAATCATATCTCAATAAACTGAGTGTCCACTCAGTTAAACTTCGAGGACTGAAGAGGTAATGAGAGTGATCGTCAATTGACAATTTAGTCCTCAGCTAACCCACAACATAAGATTGAATTACTTTACATAAAAGGGCATGCCCTATAAGTAAAGGTTAGCAGAAGTGTGATCAAGACATCTTGTAACTAAAAACGTATGCCTTAATAAGCGACGTAACCTTGGTCACACAGACCTTAGCACATTGTAAGTGAAAGTTCCAACAACAATTCAAGGATCTGTAGAAACACTCTACAGTAAACTGCAATGTGTGATAGAAAAATGTGTCTTAGAAGGTTTACTCTGTGAATGGCTGCATGTATACTACTATATGTAACATGAATGAGCTATGATAACAAGAAATTCCCTCTTTTAATTGAAAGGGCATGCCCTTAATTATACCTCGAGGTATAAGGGCAATCTGCTAAACTTTGTGCTATAACAGCATGTCCTTCTATGTAAGGTCATACAATATGTACAACAAAACAGCAGGCTCACATCAGGAGACATACCTGATTGTACACATTAACCATTGACACTGCTAGCGTGTGAACTTTGGCTGAATGACCCCATACAACATGAGAACGAAGGCAATGATGTAAGACAGGTTTCAGATAGGCACCATAGATTGTTTGTAATTGATCACTGTCAGGATAGCTACATACCATTCACAACATGACATTATAATGCACTACAGATGTAAAACAAGCCCAACAGCACCTCACTGAGCAAATACGAACAATTGATGTAAATCGTGTCGTCAACAAGTGACGTCCCATAGCAGATCCACCATTCATTGATGCTACTATCTGTACACCTTCTAATCCAACAAACTCCAAATTGTCATCATAGAAGCCATGATATGTCAGAACCTGCCATGAAAATGCAAATCCTGCATACAGAAGAGTATGCACATGTTCATAACTGACCAACCTGCTGCAAGAAAGCAATCAGTTGACTTGTTCCCCATTTGTCAGGTCTTGGAAGGTTGACATCTTTCAGGTACAGAATCAGTCTCTCGCAATCCTTTGGTCGATAGACACGGCCAGTGTTTGTACTGATGACCATACACAGCTGACTAAGTTTTTGCAATAGCTGAACTGATGATGTCTGTGCTGTACAATGAATCACAGCCACTTGAGCTGAACGCAGCTCACCAAAACAGTGACGAAGAAGCAAGCTAAAAACATCCATAAAACCCACATTTTCACAGAAAGAACATTTCCTACATCAGCAATTGGCTATACTTTTTGCCACAGCCTTCTGGGCCAACTACTATAAAGGGTTGCTTATTGTCAGGTCTGAGCCAAGCTTGAAAGCGATCAAGATCCCTTTGTACATCTGGTGTAAGAATGACAGGCAAAGTGCTGCCACACAAGTCAGAGATGGTCAAGTCATCTGGTACCTAAAGAAAATACACGGATTGTGTTTGTTGGCTACTGTATAATGTGTCAAACACCTGACTTTTGACTGATATGAGCAAAGCTGGCCAGTCTGCTCGTTGTAATAAGTATCATGAGGATGACGCTGATCTGGAGCAATTTCATGTGTCCAATGAAATATCTACATAGATGCAGATGGTCAAGTAGCCTCCAATTCAGACCACAAAAACCACAACAATTTCACCTCTTTTGCCAATCGAGGGTAACTGCTAGACTTGAGATTCCCACCCAAGCCTCTCATTAAAGCACAAGCAAACTCAGCTCGTGACTTGACTCCCTTAAGATGTGACAGGCCATTCAGTGCCATGCCTATCAATGTTGTATCAACCACTGAGCTATTCTGCTTCAGCACCCAGTCTAGTCCCTTGTAGAAAAAGTCCTCCAACCATCCTTCAAGCCTTTGACGGTCTTCCTCAGGTTGATTCTTCACCCATGTTGATACAAGTGCCTTCACATCTGTGTCTTCATTACTGCATGAATGCAACAAACTAAGCAATTCACGCATATTAATTGCCATGCATTGTTGCTAGGTACCTTAGAAAAATCATTCCCATTCGAGAGATGGTGGCTGGTGAAGCACAGCTCAGATCATGAGTTTCAAATAAAAAGTTCACATTAGGTCCAAACTGGATTCGCTCACCAGATGGCATAGTCAACAACCTTTGATACAGGTTATTCAACTCAATTAATTAAATTTACATCAAACACACTAAAACCACGTGCAACTTGGCCCACCTGTTATCATCCAAAACAGAATTCAGAGACTCAATCCACTCTGGGTCAATATCTCCATCACAGATTATCCATGAATGAACATCCACAGGTTCTTTCACAACTTGCCGAGCACTGAATGTCAATATACCATCTGACCATTCACGAGTATCCATGTCAATGTGACCCAGCAACTACAGAAACAATTAAGAAGAGTAGTAGTAACAATAATAATAACAACACAACATACAATCGAATAGATTTGCACTATGTACATACAGTTACTCCTACGTGTGCAATGAAACACTATTATATAGTCTAAGTACTGACTCGGGTGTCTTTGAGCACATTTGTGCTAGTAAAGACAGTTAGTGAGCTACGCAGCCACTGGCCACAGTTTGATAAATGTCTCCTTGGTATCGGTGAACTTTTTGTTTGTTTGGCCATCCTCTCAGACATATCACTGCGGCTCTAAGAAGACCAAATATACTAATAATGATAACTATAGCCTAGTGGTCAGAGTTATGATTCTCTGACCATGATGGCCTGGGTTCAATCCTGGGTGGCGACAACTACTGAAATAAGTCTGTTGGTTCTTTCTCATTGTTTAGTTGGCTATGTTTGTGAAAGTAGACTTGTTTCTGTCAATGGGGAGTTTCTGTGATCTGGCATGGGATCCTTGGCAATGAGGGCGTTTTCCTGGTGGTCATTGATATCTACTGAGCATGCTTTTCAGAGCTGGCCAAATCCTTGTAGTGCATGCAATCAATAGTCAATATGCCAGTTACTAGTGGTATATGGATTACACAAAACATGTATCTCTCTGGGACTTACCTGCCAGGTTGGTGGGCACCCAGTTGAGAGGAAACCCCAACTGGCCCGCTGAGAGGGTGATGACGACATAATAATATTAAAGACTTGTATAGTCTGATAACATCACTATGACACGGGAAAGCCATCCCTACTGCTAGGAAGATCAATGCCAACTGTCCTGACATCTGCTTCAGAAACAAGAGACAAACACTTGTCTCCTTCTTCATATAAGCTATCTTGCTGATGGCAAAATCACCAGGAACATGCTGAAAAGTTGACAAAGTACAATGACATGCTGGCAGAGGTAAGTTGCATGTGGCAGTGTCAGACTCTGGCTGTTCTAGTGGTGTTGGGAGTGTTGGGCATAGCGCACGCACGTATTGCACAATGGCTGGACATCATTCCAAGCCATCACAACCTGAAGCATTTAGAGAAGACAGTGCTTCTCGGATCCTGCATAAAGTCGCATGTCTTCTGTCTAGACAGCCAGGATAGTCTAAGCACCTTTGAGGCAGAGTCTTTCAGTGCTTACAAAAGACCTTCTAAACCAGACTGATCTGGTTGAGCACAACATAAGCAACAAAAATTAAATGTACTATAGTACCTGTGTCCTTGGTATTGCCTTCGGATTTACAGTATACAGCTTTACTGCTTGGCCAATCTTGCTCAAAGCTGAGTAAAGAAGTCTCCATAGAGTGCTTTTTCCTGAGCCCGATGGTCCAACAACAACTACACCCGTCCGTTGCTGCAACTGTTCATATAACTCAAGAGCTTTCCTTATCTGTAGAAAATGCTAAATTACTAGCTGCAATGCTACAACACTAAATACAAGCCTACCTGTGCATTAATGACTGAGAGGTTGCTTTCTGTGCACGACTCTTTGAGAGCGGACTCTAGTCTCTCATATACAACATCTCTAAAGGTGACATCAGGAAACACGTCCTTCACTAGAGCATCAAACAGCTGTGCATCATGGAATGTCAGCTTAGACAATGTGTTCAATCTGAGTGCTTGTACAATGAGACATGACTCAGATCTTTCATCCTTGGTCAAGAAAGGCTGCAACAATGCTCCTCCACCTTTCAGTACAGTCTTGAGAGCGCGCAACCCCCAATCATAGTGCTGCTGTGGAGACAACAGCTCCCTAAACCATCAGATGCACAATTAACAGAAAATAATTTAATGACAATTCTAAAATTCTGACTCTGCTATAGTGAAAATAGAGACAAGCTTCCGACCAAGTTGTTTGGCATCTCGAAAGCCCTCAGAGAAAAGTATTACTTCAGCAATGAGTTCGTTGTCTGGCTTAGTCATAGCTACAGGACGAAACAACTGCTTCAAGTTGTCAGGCAACTTTTGACGTCCACCATAACCCTTCCCAGCAGGGTTCATTGTGATGAAAATTCCAGAATGTGGGTTCACATCAACCTGTACACATTCCATAACAAGATGTACTCCTAAATGATCGTAGAAAAGATGCCTTTTTACAAATCACCTGTCTGTCTAACAGCTCTGTGTGTGATGCTTTGCTCCTCAGGGCTGCTTGAATAGTCTGGATTTGCATTGATACAGCAGACAAAACAGACTCTTCTAGGCGATTAAATTCATCAAAACATCCCCATGCTCCACACTTCACCAACCCAATAAAAATTCGTCCCATTGATTTTACATCTATTCCCTAGCGTAAAACACTACATGTACTACTTATTTTGAATACAAATATGGAATGTGCTTCACATACCTCATCACAGTTGAAAACCAAGACTTGCCGACCAAACAACCCTCCAAGAGCTTTGACAGATTCTGTCTTACCAGTTCCTGCAGGCCCATAAGGATTTCCCCCCAATCCCAATTTCATAGCCTGCGTCAAGGTCAGATAGCATTTATCTGTTAGCGGTGTGTGGACCAACTTCGGTGCATTGCCTTGGTACTCAAATGTGTATTGAAATCCAGCATCACACATTTGAATGTTACTCTGTTCTGCTATGACAAAATCACCTATTGTTACGTTCAAGAGTCAACAAAAGAATAAACTTACAAGTACCTTTAGATTTATCAGAGTAAAATCTTAATTGCTTCTGCCATAGCCAATCTCCAACATTTCTCAGTTCACCTTTAAGCAGTTGATGCACAATGTCCACATTATGAACAGTGTCCAAGATAAGAGATTTTAGTTTTAATTCCAACACCAGCACGTCTGAGCTGTCTTGGCCACTTCGAAAATCAGCACTTGTATATCCCTGCAACTGACCTTCCAGTTCAATTTGAAACTCAGTTAAACTACCATGTTGAATAGCAGCCTCACAACCCTCTGTAAACTGAATTTGCTCTGCCAAGCAAAGAATCTGCACCAATTAAACACAAGCATAAACACGAAAACAAGTAATCTAAACTGGTTTTTGTACTTGTGATGGAAACTTTCTGGGATCCACTGACTGACCTCCTCTACCAGCATTTAGACACTCAAATAAAAGATGTTTCAGTGTGTCCTTCATTTCATCAGCAAGATTACTCAACCACACTTCAACATCAGCCATCACTTGAACGGGCTGTTTGAGTGTAACAGCTTCTCCAGCCTATGCATAAAAAATGCAGCTAGAGACATCACCTATGCAGTGACTGGTGTGTGTGTGTGTGTGTGTGTGTGTGTGTGTGTGTGTGTGTGTGTGTGTGTGTGTGTGTGTGTGTGTGTGTGTTACATGTGTGTGTGTGTGTGTGTGTGTGTGTGTGTGTGTGTGTGTGTGTGTGTGTGTGTGTGTGTGTGTGTGTGTGTGTGTTACGTGTGTGTTACGTGTGTGTGTGTGTGTGTGTGTGTGTGTGTGTGTGTGTTACGTGTGTGTGTGTGTGTGTGTGTGTGTGTGTGTGTGTGTGTGTGTGTGTGTGTGTGTGTTACATGAGTGCATGAGGCTAATTGTGCACATGTACACGTGTACACATAACTGTACTTTTGAGTGCATGCACATGTTAGAAAGTGTGCACCCATTTAGTGCTAGTTTGACAGCTTACTAAGCTCTTCATAGCAACAATCTGAGTGCAGCCTTCGTTAAATATGACAGAATGAATTCCTGCAAACAGTTTCTTCAAATGTGACTGGATGACAGTTGGGTTTGTTGCTTGACCAAGAATCTCAAGCAAATCATCATCACCAATAAAATAGAAACGAGGAAAAGCGGACCGTTTTTCTTCTAAAAACTCATTAAGAGACTTCTGGCAGCGTTGCAACTGATCTAACAACTGATTAAGCAAACTCCTTAGTCCTGATCTGCCAATCAAGGACAATAGCCGATTGTCTTTTGAAACATCAATCATTACAGATCGAAAATCATCATCAACACGTCGAAAACGTCCTTGTTCTCGAGGCAGTGCACCATGACCAAATATTGGCTCTAAATAAACCCATTTACGTTGGATTTGATTCAGATTGTGCAAGCAATCATCAAGATCAGCCAGTTTGGTCTCCCAAAGAGAAGCCTTATCCGCAAATCCTTTATAGTAAGGAGAGTCTTTCAGTGACTGCAGTAAACATTGATTGTCACCAACCTAAACACAGTACAAAAGTATAATCAGCAGCTACACTTCCACTTATAACATTTTCATACTTGATTAAACAGATCTCGCCAGTCTTTAACGAGCATCAGTTCCTTGCCATTTGTGTCTAAGTATGATGTCAATGAAAAAACAGCACTAGCCCCCCAAAGGTCTAACTCTCTCAAGGCATCTCGAATTGAAACTTCTCCTTGAGCTCGACTGTTCAGTTCCTGCACACAAACTCTCTGCACATGACTAATCCATGCAATCAGGCTACTGCTTATTACCTTCAGTTCACTGCCTTTGGCAGTAATCATTTCAGCAACTGACAGAATGTCACCAAACGTTAGCTTATCTAAAGTAGTTCCTCTTGGTAGCCCAACAAGACGGAACAACTCCAGCCAATGCTCGGGAGACAACACATCACCCCTGACATACTTTAACAGTGGAACAAGTGCCTAATAAAGAAACAAGTATTTTTGGGTCACATTACATACTACAATGTACTGTCTACAACGTACTTGTAACTTCTCTACATCTCGCGTAAGACGAACTGTCATAGAAGTTGGTTCCCCGCTAGATCGAAGTTTCTCAAACCAACCCGACAAAAATTCATCAAAAGTATATGCCTTGCTCCTATACAGAAACTAGTGTCCACAAATCAGTTAAATGACTAAAATGAATACAACACCTAAAAGAAATCCAGTCTTCTTTTGCCATTTCAGTTAAACCAAGCTTGAAGTCTTCAAACAGTTTCCACATTTCCTGATGCTTCATGAGATCATCATGAACTTCTCTAACAGCAGTAAAATCAGGTTCAGTTAATCCAAAGTGTTGACACTCTGTTCTATGAACAATATGAACAAACAACCCTAGTCATAAACTAGAGCCACTATTGTAAACTGATATATCACTTTATGCTCTCCATTGTTGCACTCAGCTCATCAAACTCTGCTTGTCTCTCCTTTAGAGAAGAAACTGACTGCACTAAAGCATTGTCATCTATGTCCAAGTCAACATCTTGAGGCTTCAGCTGGTGCCAGCGAGCTGTAAACTTTTCAACATCTTGCAAAAATGCAGAAAGCTTGGATTCCACTCCAGATTTCATTGTCTCCATCTGAAAAGACATTATAGCTAGCAACAACTGTTAAGCAACTCGATTAAAATACTAGTACTGTACATACTTGCTCATTGACCATTAGTGTGTGAGATTCCAGCATCAACTCAAATTTATCCCAGCGAGCATGAAGCTGAGAAAGCAGTTCTGAGCCTCCACCAGCAACAGAGCGAAGCAACTTATTCTTTCCTTCTGCCTTATCAAACAGTGGTTGAATTTGTGGTTTCTGTGCCATGAGTTCCGAGTGGGTTCGATTAGCCTTCCCAATTTCATCAACAGTCTGCGGTCGTGATGATAAGTCATCAATAGCAGAGGACAAAAATTTCTCAATTGCTTGCAGATTGGTATTAATAGAACGTCGAAGAAATAAGAGAAGAGTTTCAAACAAACGTTGAATGTGATCATCAATAGCAGACTTTACAGGCATTGTTGAGACGGTAATACAGTCAACTTTAACCACACTATATCAGTCAAACAAATGTTCATTACAAAGTATACTACCTTACTACAAGCAAACAGAATAACAACTGAGACATCACTACCAAATCCCTTACAGCACCATTGTGAAAACGTTAATACACATGCACACATGCCATAGTATGTCCACTAATACAGTGATGACTCTGTCTATGGTGCCATATGGGCAATGATAATCTAGCTTTTGATATACATTTAAACCACCTGTTGAACATTTAATAAATATGGTAATACAGGTTTATTTCTGATGTTCTTTGTAACATTTCCTCTTTTCCTTTGCAGCAAATTCTATGGCCTTCAAACGCTGCAATAATGTGTGGCAGCTAGCAATGTCTCCACATTGCTTGATTCGTAGCAAGCTTTTCAAAAGTGTTAGGATCAATCATGCATCGGTGTAGATGATCTTCTGTGAACCCTTAACCCAGTTTTGGGCCACCATGATGCCTTTTACCTTTCTTCAGCTGATCATATAACCGTTGTCTTGGTATTATTGACTCTGACATTCTAACCACATGACCAACCCTTCTAAGCTATTGTTTAGGAAAGAAGAATTCAATACTGTAGACCTCAAAAAACAAGAAAGAGAAAGAATCTCTGTGTCAAGAACCATGACTTTCTATTCGACAGAACATAGATGCCAGAGATATCTCACATGAAAGTTGCTTAGTTTTTGGATATCACGCCAAAGTGGAGACCGTGCTTCACAACTGTACTGGAAATTGGTAAAACTACCGCCTTGTAACATCAATCTTATCCTGTTTGCTATGTCACCTTTTCAAAATTTGTTTGATAGTTTGCTGAAATAAGAACTGGCTGTTGACAGTCTACAAGAGATTTTAGAAGAGATTGTGGTGTCACTAAATTGCCTAGGATGAAAGAGAACCTTATTCTTTAATAACTATCAAACCAATTGTGTTGCAGAATGAGTGATTAATTCATGATCATTAAATATTTCAAAGCTGTGTACTCAGACTGCACGATTGTCAGAAACAGCAACTCCCAAACAACCATTTTGAAGACCAATGGTTTGCTTGCAATCAACAAGTTGAAAATACCACCGCTACTTCTAAAATGAATTTGAATACCCCTGACTGTAGTTCTTTAAAAGCATCATTCAGCACGTAAGAAAACAAATGCTAAATAAAGTTGATGAACAACATATCGCTGCTTGACGCCATTGTTGACTAAAAAGTCGAAAGATGTGATGCCATTGCTTACAACTTGAGCCTACATTTCATTATGAAATGCCACCACAAGCCTGACAATCTTAGTAGGACGTCTGAGTTTAGACAGAATTTTAACCAGAGCAACCAACTGATTCAAATGCCTTAACAAAGTAAATAAAACTGAAAAATACTTCTATATCGTTACTCTCTACATTTCCCTCGTATCTGATGTGCTGAAAAATTCACGTCATGAGTACCACAATGTGGTTGCTTCATTCTGTCAGCTGTCACAGGTTCTATCATGGCGATTATATTGTCTGTATTCAGAGCCAGTTGTGTCACATCTACAGCAAAACCACACAGCATGTTCCAACAACTGGAATGTAAGCGGCAATGTTGGAACTACTCCAACTATTTATCAACAGTCCCCACCTTCATTTCAAAAAATGAAAACAATCCTGAGTAGTATGCTAATTCTATATACTGTGATCTTAATATTGCTATTACCACTTAACTAATACATACACTATACAACAGTAGAATTGCATTGATTGAAAATGATGTCCCTGCATATTCTTGGTAGTTGAAGACATCCATGTGCAAGAAACAAGAAAGAATAGACTAAGCACCATCATCGTGCCACTACGAAAAATTAGATGTCTTCAATTTACCTGTAATTTCATAATGTCCCATCTAGCACTGTCCACTACTTTTTCTACTAGTTTGGCAAGAAGTTGACATGCTAAACTCTCAACTCTTGTCTTCAACTCTTAGACATTACGCTGTCTATTAATGGTAGGGTCACTGTAAACTTCAATTCAAATACACAAGACATGTGGAACTACCAACTTGATAAAACAACAAATTTAGAAAATTTCATATGAGCAGCAAAAGCAAGTCCAAAGAAGGCGTTGTCCCTAAATCTTATTCGTTGCAACCATCCACTTCATAGATAATTGGCAACATTAATTACGCCAAAAACCTTTTGCTTGTGAAAAGGTTGCAGCAAACTAAACAAAACAAGCAACAAACCTTTAAAAACAATTTTGAAAAGTTTTCAACAACAGCATCGTGCATGCATTAGTGTCAGTATAATTTATCCAAGAAATAACCCATGATCTTCATATGTTAAAATTTATGTCTACTAAATTCATGATAACAAAATACCTTGGAAGTTTCTCTGCTTCTCTGCCTTTCGATTTAAGTGCTCGAAAATTACTCTCCCAATCCTGAACAGAATCTAAGTGTTCTTCCACTAATGATTCCAGATCGACTTGACCAAGCACAACCCAATCATGAAACTGTTCAGTCACTTTATCAAGTTGTTGAAACAACATCTCTGCCTTTGAATAAACAGTAGTAAATGCAATTGCATTGTGATCAACCATAGAAGCAAAAACTGATCCAGCAGAAGAATCTTTTTGGCCAGCGACAGGTCGATCCGAGACACCATTAAAGTGAAAAGGAATGCACATAAACTTCTTCATTTCGCGGTAATATTTAGCTTTAATCTCTTCTAATGGTGGACGAAATTGTAACTTCTGCTGCCTATAATATCAATTAAATACACTGCATACTAATAGTCTATAGATAACTATCAATTGTATTCACAACATACTGGAAGACCAAGTCAATTTTGATTTCAGGCAGATTTTCATTCAAAGCTTCCAATCCCATTTGATACTGATGTTCAAGTGCTTTGTACAGTTGTCTGTCCCAGTGAACCCTCCACGCCTTCATTCCCTTAGGATCAAAGCCCTGTAAAAAGGTGAAACATGCTACTAAGAACAAATGTGTGGCATTCATTGTTAAACGAAAACCTGCTGAAGTAGTGAGGCAATTATTTGCTTCATTTCTAGTAACATGTCTTTCCATCGGCTCCTTTGACAGAGTAAATCAATGCCCATCAAACGTACAACCTAATCATAATCATCAATGATTTACAACACCAAAAGCTCAGTGCCAAAGCAAACAGAATTCTCATGTTATAGTAGCAAAATACCAGCTACTCAGACACCAGACAAATTGCTTTGTATTTTGACTGCATCCTCATTGCTACAAATACTGTAGACGTGCAACATTTCAAGCTACCCCTTGCATCATTACATTCTTTCATTGCAAAACTGCATCCTTGTGTACTTAAATAATAGGTTGCCATTTGACAGTCAGCAAAACACTCGGTCTTCCCATATTTGTAACTACAGGTACCAAAAGTGACCAATTCCAAAATTCTCATACACTCCAAAGAGTAGCTTGCTATGAACTACATATTGATAAAAATGTATAGACATAAGTCAAATAAATGTAGTGTAATGCAATATTTATTTATCACAACACCCAATACCCACTACTAGGTTACACAGAAGAAATCTATAAGCATACTACATTTGTGTGACTGCACTACGGGTGTATTTGATAACGACTTTCCAAAAAAGAAACATTAGAAAGGCGATTTACAGTGTTCGATTAGAGTAC
Source organism: Corticium candelabrum (assembly GCF_963422355.1). NCBI lineage: Eukaryota > Metazoa > Porifera > Homoscleromorpha > Homosclerophorida > Plakinidae > Corticium > Corticium candelabrum. The sequence continues at coordinate 3,421,326 of NC_085089.1, read as the reverse complement.
TTTCTCCTTTTCGAAAGCTTGAAAGGCCTACCATCTTTCCACCATCTCTAACCTGGAAAGAACAGAGAGAGTTGGAAAACAGCACCACATAATTTCAGAGTCCTTAGAGAAAACTGCAAAATTGCAAATGGATGCAAAGTCAATGCACAAACTGCAGTCCAAGAGAGCCAATAAAGCTTCTAGCAGGTGGCCAAGTACACGCAGGAGGATGAGTACCAAACAAGAGCATCAGGAGGGCTACATTTGGGTTAATTCTACAATGCTTTCACTCATTCACATTAAGTGTATGTAAATGTATCTATATTATCAAAGTCATCGAGCAGTATCAACTGTCAGCGAAACAACAGCTGCTTGCATCATTATTATGTGCATGCGCAATGCATGTCACATTTCCTGTTTTGAACAACTTGCTGTTCTATTTGTATTACCTTTCCGTTTTTCTTTCTCTCTTTCTTTCATGGAAAGCCCCAATCAAATATGCCAATAATTTTGAAACGTATACTGTAAATCAACAAATTTTGTACGCATCTACTTTCATAACTTTGTAAGGGATCTCAGATTTACCAAAGTTAAATGCTTATTAAAGTTTGCTCTGGATTTTTAGCAACACTTCGCATAGAGTACTAATAATCATCACGTGATATATGAGGCAGGACTCATGGCTAGGCAATAGCAGATATTTACACGTGGTGCTTTGGTTTTGACATGTCCGCACCTGGACACCTGTGAGATACTGCTAGGACAACACATGCCTAGGCCTATTTTATGACGCAAGGGGAGGGTCTGACTACACAAAACTACTTAGCAGATACTTACGCGTGGTGCTGTGGTTTTGATTTTCAGTTGATTTCGTGTTGATGTTCTGCACAGAAAAGTGGTTACGTCCATTAACGCTTACGAAAGTTGACTGCTTACGAAATGGCAAATTTGAACACTTCCGAAAGTTTTCCACTTACGAAAATTTGTTGATTTACAGTAACTTAGACTCATTTCTAGTCAGGGTAACAGCTTTCTCTCAGACCTGTCTTCTAGACACTAGCTGTATGTGTGTGCACTCTGTGTCTTTTAAATAAATTTCTGTGTATAAAATGCATAAACAGCTAACTGTTAAATCACAACACAAAAGCTGGATGGCACCTGTGCAGCTGCAAATTAAGGGCTAAAGCTCAGTAGAGTCTGTGTAAAACTTGTCAGACAACTGATGTCAAGGAAACTCTACCATTTTCCTGTACAGCAGAAAGCTCAAGTGTTATGGAATGCTATCATCGTAACAGCTCCGTAGTGTCTAATACTGTCAACAAATGTGGCATTCATTTGATTAAAGGAAGATGGATTTGTCATTGGGACACAAAGTATGATGAACTGAAAATACAAAACAATGCCAGAAGAACAGAAGCAAGGAAAATGCATGAGGCAAAGAGCTGATGACCAACAACATGAATTCTTACAAAGAAGGCCCAACTTTAGCCTGCACATATCCAATGCTGCATTATTTGCAGTGACGGTGGAAAGTATATAAGTTAAGGGCTAAACTAAAAAGTAAAAAATCAGTACTACAATCTGCACATCAACTATAATCAAATAAATATTCGCTTCTATTATACTTATAGTGCCTATTTTTGTAAATGAAAAGTCTAAATGCCTAGCATGCCTATCAACAGTTAAAACAATGGTTGTAAGAACATCTATGCCATCGGAAAGTTCCTTATGAATATGAATTGTAAGTTATTCAGTCTCTTCTGTGTCATGCTAATCCATAAGAAAGTCTTCCAGTGACATAAAGAAAAACTCTTCTCTCAGCTGTATAGCTGATGATATCAGAAGGGTAAGGTACAGCCACAGCAGTTTGTGTACTTCTGACAGCGATTCTTTGTATATTGTACTGTAGTTAAGTGCCTCACAAATAGTACATATAGGTAGCACAAGAAACAAGTCTCTTTTCATTCATTCTCATATGTATCTCTGTTGCTCTTAACAAAAGTGATTCAAATTTAACATCAGTTTCATCACTTCTTCTTGTCCAAACCTTTCATTCACCTCCTGAATTAGTAAGTTACATGCTTAAGGGTCGAATTGCTGAAACCAAACTTCAAAGTTTGCTAACATTACTACAGACATTGCTTCTTTTCCAATCACTCTCCACCCTCAGCTCCGCTGCCTCTGAGTTGATGAGGCTACGCAAGCACCTAGAGACCTCAACATTGTCAAATCAAAGCAACTGATAGATGGCTGATGGCTGATACTGGAAGAGACGCTTTAGCATCAGAATAAGGTGAAAGACAGAAGAGTTGCAGACACTACCTGAGACTTACCAAGATAACCTTCTTAGCTTTCAACAGCAGATCATCTGGTTGCATGAAAGAAATGCTTCCACACTTTTCAACATAGATCAAATTCTGCTCCATTATGATAGTGTTGCTGATACAACTTATAACATTCATAGCAAAAGACAATCAACATAGCATTGTTTGAGATAAAGTGGCGTACATTAACAATTTTATTACTGCTATCACAGTTCGATAAAATTGCTTAATTGAATCAATAACAGGCAATGTTATCAACTAGATGTGTCACGTATTTGAGCAAGGCCCCACTCTATACTTTACTGATACTTACAAACTACTGGAAATGAAGTTACACTCGTGTGAGTACAGAAAACAAATTAATTCAACTCTGTAACTACAGCGGACACTACAGATCTCCACATAGCACGATCTTGGGCAATGTGAATCCATTCTTTGTTGAGCTTACATTTCTTCAAATCTCTCATCACAACATCGACCCAACTCAGCTTCTGGCCGCCTACAGAACGTTTACCTCCCTTCAAACTTGTAAACTAGCAGTTGCCTTGGAATACGATAAGGTTCTATCCTGGCTACGTGGCCTAATCCCCTTAGCCTTCTCTTCCTGATCATTGTTTCCACAGTCTCAATACTTGCCTTAGCCCAAACATCAGTATTCCTCTGCTTCTCTCTTACTGATATGTCCAAGATGATATGTAAGCAACGAATGCCGAAACTCTGCAGTCTCTTGATGTGCTGACACAATGTGCCCTGGCCTCATTGCCATAAAGAAGAGTTGGAATGATAGCTGCCTTAAAGATTCTTAGTTTAATAGATTGTTTGATTGATTTCTGATCCCAGAGGATTTTTCAAAAACATCTGAAGCTGTTGGATGCTTTACAAATTCTTGTACTAATCTATGCCTAATTGACAAGATGATGTGACAAACTTCCTAAGCATTGAAACTCCTCCACAACACCTACAAGCTTATCTGTGTTTTGTAAAGTGGCCCTTCTTGCAAGTTGTTGTTGGTTATTGGTAATGCCTAGAATTTTTGTCTTTTGGGCACTGATGGAAAGGCCCATTTGGTTGCAGCTCAGATCTACATCTAGTAACATCTCTTCCAACTCATCCATAGAGTTGCTGAGCAGACACATGTCATCTGCATACTCAAGATCTCAAATCAAGGTTTAATCTCTCATCTGCTTTCTGCTCCTCACTAGCTCAGGTTTATGTTAAACAAGATGGTAATTCCATTCCCTGGGTGCTTCTGCAGAGACATATTAATAACTGCATCACAAATAGGTTAAACAACATGGGTGCCAACACATCACCCTGTCTAACACCATTTCCAATCCAGGAGACTTTGCCTAATGCTCTCACAGCTCCGCTGGTGTCTTTATGGAAAGTCTTCAAGATATTCAATATCTTGAGTGGTAAGCCATAATGCAACTCTAGAGCAGACCATAATGCTTCACAATTTTAACTGAGTCGTACGCTTTCTTCAGGTCTACACAATACAAGAATAGTTGGTGAAATTTATGTGCATGTTCCATCAACATGTGTAGTGAAAACAACTGGTCTGCAAAGCCTTGCCCTTTCTGAAAACCACACTGATTCTCCCTCAACAACCTGTTGACATTTTCCTTCATTCTGTTCAGAAGAACCCTGCAAAAGACCTTCCCTGGAAGACTGAGTATGGCAATGTCCCTGAAGTTGTCACAATCATCACAACTACCCTTCTCATGCACAGGAGCAATTCATTCTGTTCTCCAATTAGCAGGTACTTCTTCACTGAGCCAAACTTGCTGTGATAACCGAGTAAGCCATTGAACCATAGACTCGTAACCAGTCTCGGGAACAACGAAAGCACAGCAAGACTGGTGGAGTGTCTAATTTAACCATGCTATCTCCACCAAGCTTCAAGAGCTCATCAGTAATCTCATCTGCTCCCTTCTGCACTCTCCTCCTCTGTAGGAGGGCTAAATATCACAGCATCCTCGCTGTCACAGCCACCTTCAATACCATCATCAACCTCTATGCAGACGTTTACATTGCCTGAAATAATCTCAGACACTAGCTTATCCTGGGTCTCAACAAACCTAGCTTGACCATCTGCTGCTTTCAAAGTTGAATATGTCTTTGATTTTTGATTCAATCTTAGATGCTGGAGATCTGTCAATAGTGATCCACCTCTACCACTCTTTAGTGCCATCTCATATTTTGCTTCAGTCTCTATCACCTGTTCCTCTCACCAAATATTCTTAGCCTTCTCCACTGCTCAACATGTTTGCTTCTTCAACCTGTTGTATTCTTCATAAGTTTGCTGGTTGTCAATGTTCTTCTTCTAACTCAGCCACACTTGTTGCTTCTTAAGTGACAACTGCCTCTCTTCATCTGCCGTCCAATCTGCTTCTGATTTAGAAACAACTACAGGTAGAGCTGTACACACACACACACACACACACACACACACACACACACACACACACACACACCTTTTAAGGATTTAGCAATATTGCCACAAGTTACCTTGTCACAAATGACATTATGGCACTTCCTTAGTCGCCTGTTCTCAGTCATCAGTTTATCTGCCACTGCCTGCAAGTGAGACACATATCGCTCTAGCTCCTGCGGATCATCCCATGTAATCGAAACAGAGTTTCCATTAGTCTTGGCTCCTTCTTTAGGATTTCGAATGACTGCTTCAAATGCTTTTGCTGACTCTAACATCATTGGTTGCTGACTTAGTATCATCTGTTGGTCAATTGTATTGTAAAAATGAGCCACCTACAAACAGTTAATTTCTTCAAACAATTCAACTTAGAAATATTCTGTTGCTATTACCTGCTTTAGAATGATACCATGCTTCTGATATTTGCTAGCAGTGTTAGCAGTGTGCTGGATTTTGGCTGGTATTGTAAATCCAAGAGCAGCAAGCTGACGAACTTCCCGTAGCAGTGTAACTAATCTTTCACTGTAAAAAACTCCAAGTTTACCATCCTTGTGACTCAGCTCCATTAGCTGACCTGTTGTCTGCAAGCTACAGAACAAACACAGTTGCATCACTCAAAACAGAGTTTATGCAAGCTCCTAACCCGAGAGGTTCTCGTTTGCTGTCTATTGCGGCTAGTGTTGCATGGCACCAATTGTCAAATTGATCTCTTTCATAAGCGTCCAACTCATCATGTAACTCAAGAGTGTCATGTCGAAATGACTTGAAGCCTGGTAGGTCCACCAGCAGCTCTTCAGCTGTTCTCAAAGTATCGCTCACCTGCAACCCAGGAACTTTCACCATACAACATGTGAAATAGCAAAGCAGTCTAAAGCTGACTTTGTCAAGCACATGCATAACTTATGTAAATAAAATATTCGTATTAAAGTCAACTAACCTTAGCTTCAAGTTGACGAGCCCAAACAATTTTGTTGACAACTTCTGGAAGGTTCTTGCTTGTTAATGGACTTTGAGAGTCACCAGACCTGCTTCGATTTGTTGAACTTCCAGTTCGAGAAACAAAATCATCCTGAATTGATTTAATGTGCGCAGATAGCTGTCCAAGCAATGTTTCCCTAAATACCTGAGAATTACACAAACATCTCTAATGATTGCCTGCATATCTACCTCTCTGATGACAGCTCAGTTCTAATTTTAGATCGCTTGATCAATTCCTTGTAACGTTGAAATTCTCGTAACAACTGCAAACAACAGCTTGCATTACAGGCATGTTGAAAGAAAATAATAATTAACTATACTTGATGTGATGAAGCTCGTATGTCTCTAAACTTCTGTCTTAGCATGCCAGCTATTCGACTTTCAGCAGGTGCCATGCTTTTCTCATACCGTTTCACGGCAGACATCCACAAAGGCTGAGTGTAAGGATTATATTGAAGAGCATTTAGTCCAGAAAAAGGAGTGAAGGCAAGAGCTGTCTGAAATTCTTGCTGTTCATGAACACTTAGAAGACGAAGCAGATGCTCGTGAACCGTTCGAATTGTGGCAATTTCTTCCAACCTCTTTCCAACCTGAATTACATTTTCAGCAACATGTTTCTCACCTTTCCAAGGATGTGCTGAAAACCTTTTCCACCATTGAGTGCTAAGTTGCTCAGTAGCAGCACTCCACTTCTCACATATACTTTGCCCTACTTGCAAGCCATCTTTCACCTGCTGATATTGCCCATTCCATAAGTCAAGCTCTCCCAGTTTTTTCTGCAAATAGAATACAAAAGCACTACCAATCACGTCCAAAAAGTGCCTCATTCGATGCTCTTCATATGGTGGGTTATGTTCTAATTGCTTCCACACATCATCAAGTGTGTCTTGAGTCATCTCAACAAGATCTACAACATCACTTAAAGACAATGAAGTAATATCAGCAAATCCTCTAGAAATTGGCTGCAATAATTCCTGAAAATGACCAGCTCGCTCTCGAGCATCAAGTTTCGAGCCTGACATTGCTGCTTCACTCCAAAACTGAATTTCATCCAGAGGAGTAAGAATCCCACCAAAAGAAGTCTCATCAGAGTTTCTGAATTCTTGATGCCTCATCACACTACCAAGTCCTGCCTGTAGTTCACTTAGTAGACTTTGTAGTTTAGGATCAAAATCCTGACTATATTTGTCATTCTGCAAAAGAAGAGGAGCAAATACTTTCTGCACAGAATGGTAAAGTGCAGTCACAGGGGAGTTCAACATCGATGAAACGAACACGTTTTGGTGAAGATTGTCAGGAGTAATGACAGAAGGCGTCAACTTGAAGAAAACGAGGACCTTGTCTCTGGTATCACCAGTCTCCACAGCTGAAGTAAGGCGGACTTGTGCATCACTTCTACCCAGTCGATCACAACGAGCGGCTAATACAGCTTCATTGCCATCGTCCAAAAATGAGTTGAGGTGTGTAGATGCCAAAACAGACGAAAATACAGAACTGTTGACATCAAGCCCAAAATAATTTGCTGTCGTTGTTAGTATAAACGACTTCCTTGAGTCGTCAACCATTTAAGCGACAGTGATCAACCAGTTTTCTATACCTAGGAACAACGAAAGGAGCTCCCTAGCAACGGTGAAAACAAAAAACCGTAAGCGGGGTAAACACGAGAAGACACCACCACTATGTCCAAAGTATGGAAGACAAACGAATTTTCGTGATATTTGCTCCACTCGCACCGCGCGACTGCCAGCTTATACAAATCAATGAGTGGTAGGAAGGCACGTGATCCTATTACAATCATGGAGCAACTTCAAATTCTGAAGAAGTTCTCTACTGACCAGTTCGAGAAGGTACGTATATGTTCATCTATTTCAGGGCTATTGTAAGCCCCTACCTTGCGATGTTCTGCAGCTCTTTCACGAATCATGCGACTTCATTTGTGGTCGGCAAGGCCCGAGGTATAAAGACTATGGAAAAATACTCAAAATTGACAAATGGCAGGCGTTTGAGACAGCATTCATTAAACTAGTGAAAGACGCGGCCTTGGACGACAAGAACAAATCGAGGGTAACGTAATACATGCACGCATGGTGTATTCTACGTATTTTGATTGCACTGCTGAATGTACATGTTACCGAACGAATGTTAACACTCTAGATGTCAGAGAGCTTTCCTGACAACCATCTGCAAGTATTTCAGGATAGTCTGGCAGCAAGAAGACAAGAAATTATTGACGCAATGAAAATATCAGCGACGACTGTTGGACACGCACAGCTCAAAGACTTTGATTGGAATTTAAGAGTTCGTCCGTTTGTTTTCTCAGTAAACTTTAACTAAATACTCTCTATATTGGTCTAGTTGATCTTATCAAGTGACAAGATAGCTGTTGTGTCAGAGCCAGTAGTAACAGTTGACTTTAAGGTAGAAGACTGCGGTGGAGAATCAAAGCAGGTGTCGTTAGAGATGAACAGGGATGAACTAAAGAAAATTTTGTCTTCACTAGAAGCAGCGAACAAGGTAGCTTTTTCTAAAACTGTTCACGTAAATCGACAACAAATTTGCTCCCTGTTTTACAGGTTGTTCAACAGCTAAAGGCTTAAATTTCTTAGCCTATAATAAGAAATTACTATCATTCATACTTCTTTGCATTATGTAGTGTAGTGTTCAATGTTAATATGCTGTGATATATAATCAGTACGTTACGTAGCACTAAAGCACTGGCATCTTGTAAGCTACATTACACATTGCATCCAATGAATGTTTCTTGATTGCTGTGAGGCTACCAGTTGCTGAGGAAGTCAAATGTTGATGTTTGCTGCAGCACAAAACATTGTTTTAATTAATTAATTAAACAAGTAATAAGTTTTCACACGAAACAAGATGCTTACCTTTGTGTTTGTCCCAGTGCTGCCAACCTCAGGTGTGGCACGTGCTTTAACAGGCTTAGTGTCAACTTTACTGGCAGTCACCTGCACTGTCTCTGCTGCTGCCTTAGGTAATGGTGGATTAGTGCTCCGAGATGCATCAATTGACTTTGCACTCCTGTTGTTACTTGCAGGTTGTGATGGTACACCTTTGCCCTCTTCTGTAGACCTTCTCTTTCCTTGCTGGGACACCAATGATGATAACAATTCACCGAAGGAGTCATTATCATTAGTCAAATGCTGGGATGTTCTGACACTACTCGGAGGCACTGATGCCCTTCCACTGTCATAACTTCCTTGTGAAGCTGCTCTTGATGTTCGTTCAGTAGATGAGGCAGTCAGTGGAGACTGACAATCAGTACCAATTGATTCATCTGATAGTGGTCTCACTGAAGAACTTCGTGTCTCTGACACCAAAGATTCAGGCTCAGATAATCTAGCCTCCTTTCTGTTCTTTTTAAAGGAATGCTTTCTGGAGGGTTTATGACCTGTCTTGCTTCGCCTGGAGGGTGGTGGAGTAGTGTGGAAGATCCCTGGTAAATGTACTGTATCCAACTTAAACTCCATTTGACTTTTTGTTTCCCAACAAAAGTCTCCAGAAAATTCATCTTTGTATGTTATAGCTTCCTATAGCAATTCAATAATAAACATTAACACTTAATTTAAAGTTTGCCAATTGCTGTGCTACTTAGGTCTCTTCCATTGTCCCGAAGAAACGTCTGGTCCCATAGGAATGAATTTATGGTCATGCTTCCACGCACAGAAAAGTGCACAGTCTTGTGTTGAACATGTTAGAAAATGTATTAGAAGTAAATGGATGTCATATAGTGCCTGATAAACTAACTGATAATTGATGAAATAAATAGTAACCTCCTATTGGTTCTTGTATACTATTCTCATAGAGCCACAATTTTGATCACCCTAGAAGTGACCTCGCCTATGCAAGTCGATCTTTCATGTCACAACAGGTTCCACTCTAAATTCTAGCCTGCCTTCTAGCCTGATCCAGGTAAGAGTTAAAGTTAGGGCCAAGTATTATGGTTAGATAGCCAGTTATATCACGTATAGATGGCCAGTCGTTTCACCCTCAGATGGTAGCCATAGAGCGTGTTCACATCGACCTCTCGACTAACTATGATTAGGCCAACATTAGCACAAGCATGTTCACACTGCTCACTACGATTAGTAAGTCACATGGGCACGTGTGTGTAATTAGCCCCGACAGTCTTCATCAGACATATTGGGCAAGAATTCATATGAATTGTCTTGACGAATCCATTGCTGTAGGTTTTGAAGAGAGAAACAGTTGTTTGCTTTCTCTGGTAGATTCTTCAGGGATGGCAGGGAGTTGTCACAAGCACGGAGAACACATCTGCAAGCGCTTCCATATACATTTTGCTGCATTTGTACGTTTAAACATACAATACCACATCAGAAACATCGGCGGCATGCTCTTCTTGTATACTACCTCATGTGACAAAGTCATGTGCAACCACTAACACCAACAGCGTTAGAATGGCCCAGTGTGAACACGCTCATAGACTGTGGAACACAACTGTGAATACTATAGCAAACTCTGATTTGCAACAATTGGTCTTTAACTAACAGCCTGATTGTTTGCACAAAGCAAAACTATCTTAGCCTCGGCCTCCTAGACCTAGTCATGCATAGCCAGACCCTCTAGACTGTGTAACCTTAATTAAGAATTGGTCTTCGAAATGCCTACTGTCAATACTTGCCTTCTAACAACATATTTAGTTACAACCTTATACAAGTTACATCTGTCCTGCGCGTAATTTAAGGTAATTAATGTATATAAGATAATTAACCTCTACCTGTCAATCTATTGGAAAACAAGATCCGCTCCACGCCATGCACATTAACGTTGTGACATAGTGCATGTACGGATTCAAAACTGAAACTATGAACGATAAAAGAGAACGCTACCGTATTTAATAGCTAAATTGTACCCAATTTACCTCTCGATCTCCTTCTTTGTAATGAACAGTTTCTTGTCCCCTCTGCAGTTTCAATCTGGGGAAAATCTTATCCAGTGTTAGCTCTCTGACGTCTCCGCAATCTAATGTACTCGTATTTTCGTACTGAGAACTAATAGTAGAGCTAAGAAAGTGATTGTCCATGGCAAGATCCTTTTCTTCCTGGTTCATTTGGTTCCAGTGTTCACCTTCTCTGCAAATGACTTCCTTAGCTTCCTCCACCATTCTGCTCGTCAGTGGACTTATTGAAGCAAAGTAGTCTGACAGTTTTGGCTGAGTTAGAGCCATGGTTTGAATCACAACTAACGCACCGTAGACAAATTCTTTGTTTACGTCCCGTATGTTTGCGTAGTGTGCAGCCCCATTATACTGTACGATACCGCAGGTATGTACATGTGCACGTGCGTGTGGTCGCCTGTTTTTGTCTGCACCCGTGTCTCTGTTCTTTGTCAGTAGTGCAGTCAGAAATACAGCATGTACAGTGTTGTCCTTAATTTTAAACTGTCTTCTGAGAATCTTTTCAAATGACTTTGACATTAGATGTGTACGGACGTAAACATCATTACAAAGTTGTATGTCTGGTCTGAAAGTTCAAGGCTACCTATTGCCTATTATTGTCCATTCAACTACCTCCAAAGAAATCAACAGCTGTTTGTTGATGCATACAAAGCACTAATATCCTCATGTTATTCGATTAGACTAGAGATCTAACATCTGACATATTTCTCAAACGCCATTAAATTTTGACAGTAATATATAAGGCTTAATTGATTAATTTACGGGATTTCGAAGCTAGATCTCAAGTTTTTTAGAAGATCAAAGCCAAGCCAAAACTAATAAATTATTATTAAAATTAAACTTGTTAACTTTTTGTCATAACAAACAAGATGAATAACCCTGGTCTCAGAGACTTAGGAAAGCAGAAATTTCAATTCACAGTATTCTCTTCATATGAACCATTATTCAAGTAAATCCGCAAAAGCATCATTATTCATAGTTCATCATATTCAAACTCACAAGCTCCTTTCAAATGAGGCCTCCGAGAGTTACTATATAGTGAAATCACACCAAATCTATTCTAAAAACTGTCAAGAAGCTTCGATAGGAAAAGGACTGCCTGGAACTTCAACACCAGAAAACTTCACAATGATTTCATACTCTCCTTGTTCAGGACAAACGTACTCAACCTTCGTTACATTATCACCACCCTTGCTGAATGAGATCTCTGCTTTACTCGGTCCTTTCATGGATACACCAACTGTGCCAGGACCAGCTTCTTTTATGTCAACAAAAAATTCACTGCTCTTTCCGACGGATCCTTTCAAAATGCCAGGGCCATGCACCTTCACTTTCTCTGGTTCACCATATGGACCCTTGTGACCAGTATTATGAGCAACAGCTACTTTAAATGGAGATCCTGGTATATCTTTTCCACCCCAAAGAACATGAAGATTGTAATCCCCTGGTGCTTTGGGCAGAAATTCATAATCAAACCCTGTTTTGTCACGCTTGCTAGGACCAATATCACACTGTGATGCTCCTTGGATACTGAACGACAACGGACCATGGCCTAAAACACACAAGCATTAGCAGTAACAGCAAATCAATATAAACTGCAGTTTACATGAACACCTGATACTACTGTACATCAATTTGTACGTTTCAACATGGCTCACTACAACACAGTGGTGGCATATCCGACCAACACTTCATACACCTACAACTACAAATTCAATAATACATACACAGACATGGCCATAATTATGGAGCCACCCCTCACATCAGGTAAGACAAGGATATCAACAGAACATTTAAGATTGTGAACATACCTGCTAAACAGCATAAGCTGCATCTGATACTAAATCGAATCATGCCATCTGGGTTTCTATATTGTTCTGATTGAACGTTTTGACATTAGCAACAAAAGAGCAGCCAGACTAACCAACACCACCATTACCAAGTCAGAATTTTACTCTCTTTAAGACACACACACACATGCACACACACACACACACACACACACACACACACACACACACATTGTCAAATTCTCCAATACTTGGTTGCTCCTCCTCTCGCTCACCTCATGGCCTCAGTTCATCTTGGGCACTCTTAGTTGATACCTTTCCCTGGGGTATTGCATGCCACTCATCTGCACTGCTTCCCACAGCTCTTGTTCGGTTTCAAGGTGATTCTCCTTTGCCCAATCTTCAGAACATCCATTGCCTAGGTGAGCGCGAGGTGTGGATTGTCGAATAGTCAAATCTTCACCGACTAAACAGTGAGCATCTGGAAGCATGACAAAGCTCACAATCTGTTAGTACTCTTCAGAATTCAAGCAGCCATGTATGAGATAAAGAGAGCCCACACCTTGAAAGCTAAAGTAGCACCAAAGCATAATGCTCGTTAGATGCTGCACTGATGGCTGACAACATAATCTGCACTAAATTCCTCCCTTTTCTGCACCACACATACAGGTAGCATCACTTCCGACACTGATTCCACCTCATTGAAGAAAGACAACATGTTTCCAATCCTCCAACGTCCAGCCACGATGGGTGACCACGCACGCACATCAACATCAGATTCACTGATGTTTACAAGTCAACTGCGGCTTCTTGTGTGGACAACTTGCATGAATGATGAGCACGAATTCATTTCTCCAGAGATGGCAAGTGATGGTCCTTTGAGGCAATGACCTCCCACATGTAGCTAAAAGTCTACCTTGCAACTGTCAGTCTGATCATTCCTGTCAGTGCAAGCCGTTCAAGAAAAACATCCTCTCTGGCTAATGTTGACCTTTCCCTCCCATATTGCTCGATATAGTCACTACCACTTTCTTCCAACCATTCAGACACTTCTGCACTGCCCCACAAGACTTTCATACGAATCTGGCAATTATGAGACAAGCTCAACTGGTGGAGAACCTCAATCCTGTCTCTTGAACATGGACCGAGTTCGTAAGCACTTGCCATTAGATGAAACTTTACACAAGAGAATATGACAGTGAGATACAGAAATAAAAGCTGAATGCAACTTGAGAGAAAGCACAGATAATTTGAGAAGACCACTGACCATTTCCCGCTAGAAATCGCTTTGTGCTCAATCGAAACAGCTGATTCTCTATAACAGTTGCAATATTTCTGTACATTGCGACAACTTAATTAAAGTCAATGTGTCAGCAACCTTTGCTAACTGGAATGCGACAGAAAGACTCTGGACAGAACCAAAACATCACAGCTGAACAGTGACCAACCAACTTTATTCCCAATGACTGGTCTAAACCAATCATGTTGTGACGTCACAAAAGCAGATGAAAATAGACTCACAATAGCAAGTACACTGAACGTATAGTCTCTAATTAATCTTTTGAGCATTTTTTCTGACACAGAAAGTCATTTTACTTGCTTAGGAGCTCTTTGAAAAAGATTTTGATTATCAAATTTCAAGTTTACTAGTTGAACTGACAGCAAGAAGCAGTCATGTATCTCAACAGTTCACACATCACACCCATTCTTAGATATGCAGATGGCACAATCGCATCCATTAGGTCTCCACTAAGACTTGTTTAATTGTACGAAGTGCAGCTGGCACTGTACACGTAAGTACTTGCAGTGTCTAAGAAAAAAAGTTCATTCATTTTTGGATCTCAGTGACCTGCTCAGGGTGGCTCCATAATTATATCTGTAACTTAAATGAAGGACAACATAAATATTCATTGACCACAAAGGACAATACCACACCTCTTCTAATCACTTCTCACACAAAAGCAATCACAATGTGAAAAACAGTAATGCAAGACTCCAGTTTGTAGTTAACACTTTATAGCTACCCAATACAAGGTTTAAATTATAAATTCAGTATAGCCTGGGGATTACATGCTTTTCCAGACAACATCTCAAGCAGTGCTTCACCAATCAATGACAACCCTCTATAACCCAAACACATCTTCAATGCATAACAAGTATTACATCCTGGAAGTTTAGCCATTTAATATCTTTCATACCTCTCTCCACATAACCATCACTTTACTGTTCACACAATAATACTGCACTCACTGAGTAAGCTTTTAGAATTAATTAAGCTCTGTCCCTAACACTTGGTCCAGTCTCTCTTCATACCTTCAAAAATGCTAACAAGCATTTGTGGGAATGGCCTTCTGCTACTCAGCAGCTAGACTTCTCAGTCTGCCTGTAAGAATGCTTAATTTAACTTTCTTGCTCGAGTAGATCTTAGACCACATGTTGACACACTACAGTCTATTGATGATCTGTTTCAACTCCCAGACAACCTGAGGCATGTTCGATTGACCTCTTCCACAAGAGACTGAAGATTTGGAAGAAACTTTGGAAGAAAGCTGGAAGACTGGAGTCAATTGAATGTTGTTAGCTTGCTGGAAGAAAGCTGTACCAATTGTGCACGTTCAGTTAGTTGTTTCTCGATATCACAGACGTTTGCAGTGTTGCTCCTTGTAATCTCGGCCTCTTAGATCTTATGAACAACGAAAAGAGATGAAAATAATACCGGAAGATGACTGTTGCCAATAGACAATCACTGCAGAGCATGTGGAGCCATGCCTCTCCTTCGGACCCTTCCAGCCAGAAGCTAGAAGAACTGGAAGTCGCTGTAAGAGTCAGGAGACATCAGTGATCAATCGAATGCGTCTTTCAAGATGCCCCCTTCTTCCCATTATGAAAGACGTCAATCGAACGCACCCCTTGTGACCGTCATTGGCTGCCAAATTTCTAGGATTAATTAAGTTAACATTTTAAAATATTGCTACAGTTGTTAGAGCAAGTAAAGTAAATAAAGGGATCACTTCTTCTCATCACTGCCTCAAGATGTGAAGTTCTCAAGTAAAAATAAAGCCCTATTTCCATACATTAGTGTAGGTACTACAGTTCAAACATAAGAATATGAGCTTACTGGTAATGATCATCAAGTCCCTAACCTCTACCAGTCTTCAAACTCAAAAATTCAAGTACAATTAATTACTTGATCATCGCAGCCAAAGCCTGATGGGATGAAACAAGCTTCCTTTGAACTAAATCACCTTATTCTGTACAATTGCGATAAAGAATAAAAGTGATAAATGATACACAGAGTGCTAATCAAACTCACAAATTAACACCAAACTTTATACTAAAAATTGAACTGCATAAACAGTAGGAAAATACAAGCTATGTGTGCTCATGTGTACAAGTGTCAACTGTGACACTGCGTATTTGTACACCAAGTCAACTGACACAATATTAGCTATGTACATAGGGTAATCTGGGGTATTTCCGCACACAGGGCAATTCCGCACACTCTTGAATTCAATTACTTCCCATTTCTTTCAATGAAGAGGAAATGGAATGTGTGAACACTCGTTGGATAGCTTATCGTTCTGCGCTTTCGGTAGCGCCAAAACACCTAAGTTTGTGAACCGGAAGAATTTTCTAGCTAGTGTTTTTCATGCAAAGGTGAGCATCACGTTGTAGAACAAACTGTCTCACTTTTAGCTAGCAAGTTGTTTGGTGACTTTATACTTTCCAAAGATAGACACACCACCGTCTCACATTTTAGCTAGCAAGTTGTTTGGTGACTTCATACTTTCCAAAGATAGACACCACGACTACTGCTCATGGATATCGCAGAAGATAAACCACCAGCTGAATTAGCCAATCACGGGAAACTTCTCGTCATTTATGGGGGCCCTAGTAGGGTGCACCTGCACAGTGGATATCATATCATTTCATTGTAAACTGCTAAATATACTAAGCAAAAGACCATCAAAGAAGCAGGCATGGGTTTGTAAACGGTGCAGAGCCTGAGAGGAGAAGCAGAAAACAAAATCAGTAACATCTAGGGTAGGCTCGAGTGTCCAGCCGGTCAACTCCCCCCTAGAGAAGAAAGGTCTCCTCCACAGGGTCTTTCTCCTCCATGGGGGGGAGATGACCGCCTGGACCTTTCTCCTCCACGGGAGAGGAGATGACCAGCTGGACACTCAGCCTACATCTAGGGCGGACCATAGTTAGCATTCGCAGAAAACCTACAGAAACTTTAACTTTGCTTTGTGTATGCTCAAGTCGTAATTCTAACCGTTAGTAAACTACACACCAGCCAGGTGTCATGTTGCAGCCATCAGAGAGAGAAACGGCAACTGTGCAGACTAGCCCCACCCCTGATATTTGAACCTAAAGCGGGTTTACATTAAAGACGCAAAGCCTTACGTGTTTGCGTTCGCGTCTTGCGTCTTGCGTCTCCTTGCACCTTTTTTCTGTTCACATTAAAACTGCGTTTACATTTAGATGCGTTTGCGTCTTGCGTCTTCTGGATAACGTGCTAGCCTTTTGTGACTTTCAACAACATAATTTAACGCACGCTACAAATTTTTAAGAAGCTGTTTTGCTGATTGCAACCTCGATTTTGGCGCTTGCATTGTGTCTTAATTAAACGACAACAGAGGAAAAGGAAGAGAGAACGGGTCGCTCCAGTTCCTGCCAAAAGGCTCCAGCAAGGAGCCTATCACAATTTGATAGAGGAAATGCGTCTCCGCGATGTAAAAATACAATGATACAAACGAACGCTCTCAACTAGACGTTTTCTTTCATTAGAAATACGGGACTATCATCACCCCACAAGTCAGGTTGATATAAAAGAACGCGAGACGCAAGACGCAAGAATAGAAACCGAGTCTATTTACTTGCGTCTCTTCACGTATTCGCGTTTTGCGGTCGGCGTTTTGATGTGAACAGACACGGAAGGACGTAAGAAAACGCAAAGGACGTAAGGAGCACGTAACACCTCCTTACGTCTTTAATTAATGTAAACCCAGCTTAATTACGCTTGCTTGCCTATATAGTTGCATGGTGCCAAGAACAGCAGTCCACGTATACTGCAGTAGTAAACGAAGAAACCATACGCAGGTAAACGCGGGACGCAATCTCTTCCAGAAGATACGGCTCATCTACTGGTGAAGATAGTAGCTAAAAAGTGTGCGGAATTACCCCGGATTACCCTAGTTGACAAAACAAACATTCTACCTACCGCCGTTAGATGTATCCACCGAGAAGTAACACGGCTTCAGAGCGATTCCTTTGCTTAGACCCGGACCTGTAGCCTTGCATTTGGCAGGAAAGCTAGCAGGCACAAAGCCTGGGTTCTTTGTAACGGCAACAGAGAACGGCGAACCTGGGATGTGCATGCCATCACATTTGATAATTAGCTGATAGTCGCCTTCCTCCAGCGGCACGTAAGTTACAACAAAGCCATCTGGTTTGTGCTGACTTTCGAGAACAACCTTTGAAGGCCCAGATATTGCCATCGTCAGCTTTCCTTTCTTCTCGTCGATAATCGGCGGCATCTGAACATGGAACTTACACACCTCTCCAGTGCGTCCACAACTTAGACCAGAACCTGACGCCGACGGCTGGGCACTAGCCATCTTAGATTGATCAACAACCTGTACAGTACTAGTATACACACACGTACGCAACCTGTAGCGCGCGCTCCGACAGCTGTTACAGCGCGTTAACTGTGTACAAAGTGTACGTGATACAGACCAAATGCGAATCCAGATCGTTCGCGAATGCGCTAGACCATTTACGAATTTTTATACGGGCTAGACGATTCGTGGACTGTCAGACAGTATGGGGACGCGAGCCAGACCGTTTGCGAATCTAGATTGTTCGCGATGGGTTAGACCATTTGCGAATTCGCAAATGGTGTACGTTGACGTTTCACAAGAAAGGCAGGAGCCACAACAGACGGGGAGTTTACGGCGTTACAACACACCTGTAGTCAGCGAGACACCGGCCGGTGAGTTTTTCATTACACGAACATATCCTCTGTGTTTCTTCATCTAAATGATATCTCGACTTGCACTATACATTTAGAACAGACTCTGGTGATTATTTAACATCCGTTCTATGTATATATTATACTCATGCATGTGTTTGGCTGTGTTCTAGAGGAGACAAATGATGTAGTTTTCTGGGTCCTGGTGTTGAAGAAAGATGAAATTCTGGGTTGAGTGTCTCTAGGATCAAGGACAAGTGATGTCGTTGGTTGACTTGATATTGAACTAATGTACATGCATTAGATTGGATTGTCGTTGTGCAGACAGCTGTGGTACGTAACAGTAGACCCAAGTGTTGTATTGTAGAGATATGTTGGAATAAGTCCAGGTGTTGTAGTATCTGATGGAGCTTTAAAGGATGCAGATGTTGCAGATACAGATTCATGTCCTTGCTTTTGTTTGGTTGTTGCACATGGTTTCATTCTTGCAGTGCTTGCCATGATGGCATTTGCTGTGGCAAGAAACACCACTTCGGACACAAGGACACACTCTAGCCGACAGACAACCCTTTTTGCATTTACAATGGTATGCTACACGTTTCCCTTGTCTTGGTCTGGCCAGTCTTGCTGCTTCTCTTAATGAAATTTGGCTATCACTTTGCCAGTTATTGTCATCGAGACCTTCAATTTTCCCAGAATACTTCTCCAAGGTGTTTTCATCATACAGCCTGTCTATAACTCCATGCAATGACCTGTTTTGAGAATTATGTTCCTCACTTGTTGAAAAACAAATTTGAATTGCTGCACGTACCTCAAATGGTACGGGAATCTCTTAGTCCCTATAACTTCAACTATTACTGCTGGCAGCCTTGGAAGATCAGAAGATGTTTGGTCTTGAGTTGGAATCTTGACCGTGACATGTTCTCCTACAACATGAGCTTGTAGGCGCACACGCTTGTTTGTAGTGCACTAATGCTCTTTTCCTCATCTGAGCATGCTGTGCACTTGTCCCTAACCAGCCATCTGAAGTAGCAAGTAAGATTTAACACATGCACATCAATGTGTGTAGTATTCCATACCTCTGGTGTCATCATCGCTAGTGACAATTTCAGAAGCACATTGAACAGTAGAACTCTCAATGACACTATCATCAGACGGTACTGTACACACTCATACTGGTATTCATCTGAATGAACAGTATGTACACAGTCACTCAAGCAATTGTGCATGGTCTTAAGACTGTTGTTGGGTGTCACCTCACCTTCACTACTCTCCACTGTCTTAACACCTTCAATACTATCTTTAGCAGGACCAAACTCAATTCTTCTCTCAATTGAAGGGTCCACAACATTAAAATTGTGTGTGTGTGTGTGTGTGTGTGTGTGTGTGTGTGTGTGTGTGTGTGTGTGTGGTGTGTGTTTGTGTCAACAAGATGAATACATTTTTCTGTTGGCAGACCTTCTTTACTTTCTGAGATTGTGCTGACATTGTCTTCACTGGCAATAAACTCAAAATCATTATGGCAATTGTCACTCTTGTTCTTAGCAGCAGCATCACTAACACCGACTACTGGTACATCAGAAACACGAAGTTACCATCACATTTAAGCATGTATGTATGTTTCACACCTTCATTACTTTCTGGGAAAGTACTGGCATTGTCAAACACATCACTGGCATCAAACTCAAATTCATCGATAATGGGAGCACCATCAATATAAACTAGTTTACAATATAAAATTAATGGAAACTCTACAGTACCACAAAATCTGTATATTTAGCTTTGTAGTTGTATGTAACAATATATCCATCGACTTATATTAGTCCATTCATCCATCCATGATGTATGCATCCATCCATCCATCCATTCACCTATCCATTGATTCATTTGTCCACATATAATCCTCCATGCACATATACATTATAATTATGTATTCAATTGTAGATTCATGCAAGACTACATACGATCAGGAATACTGCTAGCATCTTGCAAAACTTTCAGCACATCGGCTTCATCAATCTCCATCTCACTGCAGCTTGGAAAAACTCCAGCAAGTGCAGGTTGGCCAAACACAACTTCACGTGGTGACGTTTTAATGGCACTATGCCTTTGGGTATTCATAGCATCTTTGTAAAGAAGAAAAGAAATATATATGCGTTTAGCTATTGTACAACTTTCAATATGAAGACAGTTTTACATTGGATCGATTGAAGATAACTTGACCATCCTGTTCCTGGGTACTCTGCTCTTCTAACTGCGAGCATGTGATGGACAGTCCTTTGTGCCTGCTCCACAAGACCCTGCAACTGTGGATGACAAGGCCGGCCAGTGATAATCTGGCACTGGCCAGGCCATATTCTAACAACTCGTCGAATGATCTACAATGAAGAGATATGACAGTTGATATATGTCGTGAAGCAAACAAATCCAATATTTCACCTTATTACAAAACTCGCTACCATTGTCGTGCTGTAAGGTGACAGGTAGGCCCACAACGCTGAAAACATGTGTTATTAAGCAATTAACCACTTCTGATGCTTTCTTTCTTTGCTGTGACCACAAAAAATTGAACTTTGTAAAGTGGTCAATATAGTGCCCTATCCATTTGAACTTTCCATGACAATCATGGCTCATGTCTATTAGATCAACCTGCCCTCTTCTCATAAACCCAGGAGACAGGATTGGCTTAATTAACAGGAATAATAGACTTCTGAGTTGTATTACAGGCACACAGTAGGCATGTCTTAACAAATTCTCTGACAGCAGGCCTTGTAATGCCTACGTATTGCTCTTTCAACCTACAGCACATGTGCAAGTGTTATAAAAGTGACACACATTCACATTAAACATGGCTAATCCTGGACATGGGATGTTGAGAACAGTCCCCCCCCCCCCCGTGGTAGTGTTGCCAAATTGCCCCCATGCAAACACAAAGTTATTAACATGTTCATTAGTCATGCCAACATAAATTTCATCCATGCAGAAACCAAGCAGTTAATTCTCACTGCAGTCAACCCATGACACGGCATGTATAACTTATCCTTCCAAATCTAAGAAGTGCATATCAATCCAGTAGGTGACCCCAGTCTAAGAGCAAAACCGTTACACGTACATCAGAGAATACTTTCTGATATCCGGCATGTACTCTTGTGCCTTCATGAACGATCTTCAAAACCTGGTATATCTCAGGCACAGTTGCCACCCTTCTCCAATTTCCCAGCAATGAAAACTTGGTTTCTCTGTCCTATTGAAAAGAAAATATAATATTTCAAAGAGTTTGGGTCAAATGAAAGCATTATGAACGCATGTATAGTTTACCGAGAAGGATTAGTAGGTTTCCTCAAACATGAGTTCCCAAATTTTCTAGAACTTACTATTAAATGAAGTCCATTCTGAACACTGCAGGATTGAGTACATTACAAGAAGAAACATCATGATCATGCCCTGACAAAACACATTACATTAGTCACTCATAATTAAGTCAAAGAGCTGCTGCAATCAGTTGTCAAATCATACATGTTTGGCTAGCTTGCTTGTTCCAGCTACTGTAGTTACCAGCATATATGCAGTATGCAATAATACCATATGTTAGAACACATCACTGTAACTCAGTAGTAGATAGTTACGCCAATACAGCTTTAATATAATATGATTGTAACGATTGTGGTTCTACCTTGCCACAAATGAACATTTTCTTGGAACAAGTGTATTTTATTAAAGCAATTATACCCATAATATACTAAAGCTACAACACGTAGCCTTAATGAGCATACAGCGTTGTCATCTGACTAAACTTCACATTCATTAGAATTTAATCTAAAATGATATACCACTGTATTGATGAACAGACATGCAATTGAGTACTGTACATGTCCATTTACACAAAATTGACTGCATATAATAAAATAGTAACAAATTTTTAAATTTTTAATATAAAAGGTATGAAAAACAAAATTCTATAGGATGTTTAATTGACGTTTGTATCAATTTAATACCTATTAATTAACTTAAATCATATTGCTATTACAACTGACCTTTGGTGCTGGAGCACAAAGAACACCTGAAAGACCTAGTAGTGGAAGGTCCACCACTGAGAATCCTTTGCTTTTGACATAAAAGCGGAAACGTGCCGTCTCCGCACGTGCACTGGGACTGCCTCGTAGTACCTTGTGGATCTGTTTGGCTTTTGCTTCAGCTAGCAACTGAGAATTTTGCCTCTCAGCGAGTGACTCCAAAACCTCACGGAAGTTTTCCTTGCGCTTGTTTTCGTCCGCCGCCATACTACGATTATATCTCGCGCCAAATTTCACGCAGCGCACTGGCCATTGGCAAATCGTCTTGCCGGTATACGTATGCAAATTTGCAAATGGTCTAGCCCATTTGCGAGCAGCCTAGATTTGCAAACGGTCTGGCTTGCGTTCACCGTCTAGCCCGTATAGTACAAATTCGTAAATGGTCTAGCCCATTCGCGAACGGTCTGGATTCGCATTTGGTCCGTATCATACGTACAGTACGAAAGCAGTCAGAGCTGGCTTTTGCAGCTTTTTTACTAAATACAAACATCTTTCTTCTCATTCTATATTTTTCAAACTACAATTGTCTAGAAGATCAAAATACGAGTCCATGTCTAGGCATACTTCAATTCCATTTAGCTAGACACGCAACGATATATACCGTAGACAGCTAGTATCTATAAAGTCACAGTAATTCATCCTATGTTTGAACCTTGAAATCATTGAACTTGGATAGTTAGCAGTCAATGGTTTCTCTTTCTAATATCAAGAATGTATGTCTAAGTCATGTCATTCTACACAACTAACAACGTTTGTTCATTGTCATTTCTAGGCTCATTACATGAGTCCTCATTCCTTTCGGATTTTAATCGCGTCACTTCGTCTGCTAGAAATTGTAATGGGTCTTCAGGTTTCTTTTGAACGATAGTAGTCGTTAGAGTCTGTTGCAAAACAAGCATATACCACAAACTCGTCAATGGCCAGCTGATGCATGAACAATTCACAATGCAAGCTACAGATCTATGACAACTCTATACCTGAAACAAAGATATAATTTTGTGCTTCTCGAGATATTTAACCGCTTTTTCGTAAGGCCCATCTCCTTCTGCTGTTACAACTGGTTGCTCTTCTTCTGAAGAGTGACCCTCTGAGTCGGTAACAACGAGCTCCTCCAAATCGCCATCTGTAGGGGTACTTTCGTCGCTCGAAGATAAAACAGACTGTGTCCTTTCCATAGAATAGTAATTAGGTCCGTAGGTAAGCGTGTAAGGTAAAACAACAGCTAGGATCGGGCAGCAATCACTGTGCAATTGCCATGGCAACGACCACATGACCTCGGATTCCGACGCTCTTGCATTCTCTAGCTAGACTGCAAAGATATGCCGCTTAGTGACATGCCGCTTAGCTTCCCAGCCCAAGGACGGAGTCTCCCGTAAGTGCCCTGCCCGCGCTGACTGTTATCCTGGAGCTTGGCTGAAGTATGGCACTGGCACAACGTTGAGACTGGACACCAAGGCTCGCCAGTAGGCTCTGCAGTACCCTAGAGAGTAGACCCGTCTAGGGTTACGATCTTCTAACATGCAAAGCCACACACGCACGCAAAGACGGACGGACAGACAGACGCTTATTTAAATTGTCAGCAGGCGTTGCAATGCCTCGGTGATGGCTAGGAAGATGATTAGAGTAACGCATGGACAGAAAGCTGGCCAGAGTCTAGAACTAGATGTTGTTCATTTTAAATTCAGTAAACTAGGTGTTGGCTTATAGGCTCCATAGGGGAGCTAAATAGTTCTATGTATTTGTTATGTAGTGTGACACGCATTAGCTGTTACTTTAGTTTCACCTGTATTAATTAGCTAAGCTTTGATGTATATGAAGATTTGACAAACAGACACACAGACAGACAGAAGAAGGTCTCCTCACTGTCTAATGAAGATGAAAGCCTCAGCGATGTAGACCAGTTCAGTTGTTTGCTAGACAAATGACTACTAGTGTTGGTCCCCTATTGAGGACTAGACTATCTTTTAGGTTTATTTCATGTAGTAAGAACTTTATTCCTATCTTGCTGCTGATGTTTATTGTAGTTATCATTGTTCAAATATATGTATTGACAGACAGACAGACAGACAGAGAGACAGACAGACAGACAGACAGGCAGGCAGGCAGATACACAGAGCTTTGAATACAGTCAACAATTGTCACGATGTACATCTAGAACTAAATAAAGAACATTAAATAACAATGTCAGCTTGACAAAGTAGGTAAATACTACAATGTTATAAATTACTCACCATGTGATGTCAATAACTGGATTAGGATTGGGGTAAATACCAACTGTAGCCACTGTAAAATAATCTTGTTATACATATCTATCACCTATCCACTTTTGTGTTGGAGAATGCATGAATCTCACAGTTGCCTCAAACTATATGTTTCTGTTTGATAGATCAAATTGACACATAACAAAATGAGAAAAATACCATGACCAGACCTCTCCAAAAGTAAAAACCAGCACCCACCACCATACAGGATTTGTTTGGTCCACCAACAGATCAACATCACACCCAGCAGTGTCATGCCATTCATGCAACAGCCCCCCCTCCCCGACGTGTTGGTATGAAGTTGTGATATTGATTGCGGTCACTACACCCATATGAGTGACACCATGCATAAACCATCACAAGTTATAGCTAAAAAAATTAAGCATTAGAGAGCCATTAGTAAACCAGCATCAAATAGACACAAAGACTGATTGTAGGTGTCCTAACAACTATCACTTTCAAGAGCTGCTATGCAATTAGAAGAACAATTTTCAATTTATACTACACTTATTCTGAAGCAGTACACATGAACAGAGGCTGTGAAAAAGGCCCTGTAAGACACTCTGACAGTAACACGTTTCACTTTATGATTTACTTAATAGCTGCACAAAGAAAGCCACATTTCACTATCTACTTTGTCTGTATGGCAGTGCTACGAAGCAACATGCAGCAAGTATGAGTACTGTCTGATACTTACAATTCTAACAACCAGCAACATTTGTAAGAAACTCCAGCATTTGAAGGACATGTTCTTGACTGAATACCTGTTGACATTTTAACAATTATGAGATCTATTTGTACATCTATTTGTAGTAGTATACACACTTCCAATAGTGTCGTCATGACTCAACCATTAATTTAAGTCTAATTAGTGCCAATCTAAATTTAAGGCAAGAAACTCTTCTCTAACCAGTTCAGTTGTGTCTGTGACTACATGTAGACTCATGAGCAAGTCTGTAGTGGGTGAAGGCATATGTGTGCAAACTGGCAAGAATTCTGTTGAGACTATCAATGACATACACCACTTGTTTAATTAAGCTAAGCTAATGCACCCCTGCTGTACACTTTCTTTAGCTTTCCCTTCCACAAGAAAGTGAAAAGCCTTAGTATTCATTGATTCCTACAGCACAAACATGATTCTTTTTACAGTCCTCACAATGGGTGTGAATAACAAATTGGATAAATTTATAACACTTATGCCCTCCTCTCAACACCATCATCATCATCATCATCATCATCATCATCATCATCATCATCATCATCATCGTCATCGTCATCATCATCAAGCAGTCAGTCAACACGACTATGACTGTTCATAAGTTTGGCATAACTTGATAGTTAACTGTTCATGGCTTTGGCATTGATAAGCT
The DNA here is from genome assembly GCF_963422355.1 of Corticium candelabrum. Classification (NCBI taxonomy): domain Eukaryota; kingdom Metazoa; phylum Porifera; class Homoscleromorpha; order Homosclerophorida; family Plakinidae; genus Corticium; species Corticium candelabrum. The sequence continues at coordinate 3,395,207 of NC_085089.1, read as the reverse complement.
TTCTCCATACTGGTCAGTTTTTCACTTTAGTTTGCCATTTGTTATGATCAATTCCTTTTCCACCATAATGAATAAACTGTGAATGTCCAGAAACTGTTATGTGAGCATTTTATGTAAGTGAATGTGACACTTATTCTACATCACCCATTAAATAAATTAACTATGTAGTTCAATTCATCACACTTGGTGAATAATAGCATATGAAGGTGTAATGTATGAGTAACTACAAATACTATGTAACATACCCAGACAAGCAAACAGACAGATGAACAGGCAGAAAGACAGACACACAAACAAACACACAAACAAACAAACAAGTATACAACAACAAAAAAGAGTTGGACAAATGAATAATTATAAGGTTACCACTTGTATACATAGAGAAACCATAAAATCATGTTCTACAAACTCCTCCAATCAAACAATTCATTCGTTATAGCTAGTTTACTATTGCACAATTGTAACTATGTAGCAGCAATGGCAGTAAAGTTCCTTACCGTCAGGACTCCATTAGAAGACACTTTAGCGACACAGGTTGTCACACAATTAAGTGTCATCATCTGTAACACACATTCAGCAATGCAACTGTAAATCTGATAATTTTTTAATGAATAATCGACACACATCAACTCGAATTTTCAAGATATCGCGAATATGACCAGAAAGAGCCAACATAAATCCTAAATAACAATAAGTAGTATTGATACTATCACAAATGTTGCTCCTGTTCAGTACGCATACAACACATACTTTCTGCTTCTTCTTCAGTCAACTCTGTGTCCATGTCACTGTGAATACTACATGTAATAGACAAATCAGAGAAATATTGTACTACTCCTCATTCACAAAATAGACCTAATGAGCACCTTGCTAGTAAAGCCTTTGCATCCTTATGCTCAACTGTCATAGTAATCTGGTTGAGTCCTTGATCAATAACATGCCTGCTGGGACTAAAGCATAACTTCAAATTCCTCAGCTTGTCTACAGACACAATCATCAATGTCAATATCATACAATCATGCAGACAGATAACCACACAGACAGACAATACCTAGACTACCACAAAATGCTCGAAAAACAAATAAAAGTTCACGCTAACCATAGAGGTGTTGAGGGTAAAAGTTATTAGCAAAGTACAATTATAAGTAAATCTGCATGGAAGAAAACACCAAACTTTTTAGTAAAGCAAAAACAAAGCTACTCTTTGCTCTCGAATAAGAAATTACAATTATTGCACAATTAATCAATTAGAAATTTGCCAGGTTTATGAAGTGGTAAGGATTGCCACATTGTGTGGATTGTCACCATAGGAATTAAAGAAATGCAGATGACAAACACTTCAGTAAATGCCTAAAATTACAATTACATAGAAATTTATAGTGTTGATATTCAAAAGTATTGAAATAAAAAGAAACAGAATCTTGACTAGTACAACTAATACAAATTGAATTGACTGCCACACACTTACGAATCATTTAGCTATTGCAAAGTCCAGTCTCAATTGTATAAAATTTCCCAAAAAGACAATGGAAGAATTTAAACACTAGAAGGTGATTGCATTAGACAGGTTTTACTGGAGTACCTTCAGGCCATGCAGAACTATTCAACTAGCACACTGTTAGCAACTACAGGAGGCTCTGCTGCAAATTATTGGCTGTCTATGAAATGCAAGCTACAGCTTCTAAAATGTTTTCAAGAATAATAATTCTTTTTGAGGCTCCAAAATAATTTGAATTTAATTATTCTATCAAGTTGATTCAATTCTCTAAACAGTTCTAGTTCATCTCTACACAATGTCATATGTTGTAATTTTGTGGCTGGCCATCAGTGTCAAATACAACATCAGAAAACAAAGTTCCCTTTTCATGATGCTCCAGAGGTAGTAACTTTCTTCGTCCATACAAGGTCTATGTAGTCTCTCAATGACGCTCAGTACAACACTGCAACAAAAGGGTTTTGCCAGTTGACTCTCTACTCTTGAGCTGTAGACTTCCATCTAGTGGTCATTTTTTATAATGTTTCATGCGCATGCGCAAAGGCAAAAGCCCAGACATATGGCAATTTTTGAGGTCAAAAAAATATTTCTTATTATCTTATAATTTTTAGGGTAACATTTTCAAAAAGAATATTACTTGAAAAACATTAGAAGCAGTCGGGTATAGATGGTGATGTGAAGGTTGACAACTTGAGACCCACAATTGATGGTCGCTCGTCGCAATATCAAGGTCAAATAGTACATGAACCTGATTAAATACGTGGCTGTATTATGCAGGTATAGTCATAGTGACAGATTATTTATATACTATTTCCTAGAAACTAACCAAGGCCAGACCAATAAAAATTTGATGCTTGGAATCACTGGTCAAGTTTTGAGCTTGACCAAAATAAACGTAAAATTTTGATGTGTCCATTCACAATATCTAGTAGAAAGCTTTGATACTGGTATTACATACATACTGCAAATAGGTATTCATTAATGACTGCGCAAGTGATAGCAGCATGCAATCCAGTGTCTGTTTCCACATCTGCTCGATATTAGTGCATTTTTGTTTAGTGCTCTCCCTCTCCCTCTCGATCCCCTTCCCTCCCTTCCCTCCATCCCTCCCTTCCCTCCATCCCTCCCTTCCCTCCATCCCTCCCTTCCCTCCATCCCTCCCTTCCCTCCATCCCTCCCTCCCTCCCTTCCCTCCCTCCCCTCCCTCCCTCCCTTCCCTCCCTCCCTCCCTCCCTCCCCTCCCTCCCTCCCCTCCCTCCCTCCCTCCCTCCCCTCCCTCCCTCCCTCCCTCCCTCCCCTCCCTCCCTCCCTCCCTCCCTCCCCTCCCTCCCTCCCTCCCTCCCTCCCTCCCTCCCTCCCTCCCTCCCTCCCTCTCTCTCTCTCTCTCTCTGCCTGTAGGCAGCACAAAAAACTGCATAATCGCTAAATGCCATGTCATCATATTTATATTTTGATAAGTTGGCCTGGATTCCATGTCAAAAACTTCAAGCATAACATTTATTCGAACTGGCCTAATCATACATTTACACTTTTCAGTTCTTGCATCTATTCTCAATGGCACTACAGAACCTATTGCAGAAGTTGCAAAACTGAGTTGTACAGACTGACTTTTAATCCTTTGACAACCCAATCTGTACTATCTATAACATGAGTTGACGTCTCTGTCCTTGTGAGACAACAAAATTTGAAACTAGCACTATACACAGACGACTGCTCATTGTTGATTCAGAAAATGCCATATGTCACAAAGTAATCTTGATGGATGTATAAATGAATGTGAATCTTAGTATCAGCACAGTAAAGTTAAAAATATATGCAGACTTGTCTATGTGAAAGGTAGTTAATGACATGTTAGTGCTCTATCTGTGCTCTGCAAGAAAACCTTCTATATACTATCAAATCATTTTAAGACATAAGTCTATGGTATATTCAATTGAAACCATTCTGGAGAAAGAAAGACTGGAAAGTTTGGTTACACTGTTTAATTGATGTCACTCTCTCTCTCCTGAAAGCTTAGAAACCTCTTCAGTCTTTCTGGTTTGGCTGTAAGCTTGGAAAGACAAAAAGCAGGAAAAACTCAATCACAAGATGTAAATGTTTTTTGTAGATGCATGGCATAGAATGATCAGCTTTCTGCTGAAGCAGTCCTTAAAAATTTGTCAAATAAGTGCAGTGCACAAGAAAAGAACAAACAACAAGAACAAAGGCATACATAAAGCCTACAGTGTGCGCATGAGTGTGTTCGATTCCTATCGAAGATACTGTTTGATTGGAAAACTACTCCCTTTTTCTCTTTCTGCCCTTTAAAGAAAGATCCCAATCAAACATTTACAAGTTTAACAAACTTTAATAAGTACCAAATGACATATTACAGTCTCTCTGCTTCGTTTCCTTTGGCTATCATCTCGTCATTGGTGCCTTCATAATGGACAGTTTAAACACTAGACATCCAATGACACAAAGAGTGTTCCTGAACTAAATGCAAGTTTAGAAGTAATAAATTCCTACAAAACTCTTACCTCTCTTATCCAAGCATTTTTGGAAACAAAGGTGTCCAGTAATAAGAAATGTTGCGAGTCAGAAACATATCCACTCAGCGCATTTAGCCATAATTACATGTATACATGAATGAATATACATTTAAACAAAGTCAAAGTTTTGCATTGCACCCATGCTGAAACGGATGGAAGTGTCCAGTAAACACAAATGCCCACATTTAGAAGTCTGAGTAAGGGAGATAAAAGTGTACTAAACAAGACATCTAATACAGATACACACAGCAATGTATTGCTACCAGTAAGTTGGCCAAATTTTCATTGTAATCAGAAAATCTGATCTGCCAACAAATTTGTGTGCGTATGCATGCAGATCATACACGTATGTCCAAGATAGGTCAACAAGTGTTCTTGTATAAAGCAAACTCACTGTGCAACTTTCCTACTTCAGTAGTAAATAAAAGTGTGCAATACGTTCTATTTATTAAATTATTGGTAAGTCTCAGTGTCTCTTGGCATTGCTTGTTTGACCAAAAGTCTTAGTTCATTGGCTGCACACTCACTGCATGCTAGCCCATAATGCTGATATAACATGTAAAGCAAATGTTTAGATTAAAGACGGCGTCAAACTTACAATTAATTAACTACTGCATCTATTGTTAAACATATACAAACTGACAATTACCTGAAGTAAACCGAGTCCAATTGGCAACCAAGTAGGCAAGATGGTAAGACGGAATGTCTAGTCTAGAAATTCTACAGTCAAATGTTGCCTATAGAAAGTAATGCAAGTAAAAAAATTGGGTTTCCATGTGATTTTTGTACCTGCAACCAGTCCAACAAATGCCTTGCAACTGATAAAAGTCCATTCCATAGTAGCAATGGCAATGACACAAACTTTCCTATAAAAGGGCACTGCTTCAGTTGCATCTACCGCATTCACAAGAGAGTATTAATTAAATCTCAGTACTGTACCTTCACTACCAGTTCCACATCCACATAAAACTCCATCAAAAAGAATAGCGTTCTTACCTACAACAACAAAATTTCCTTGTAGTAAAACAGTTACGTAACTCTGTGACTTACAATATAATAACAGTTGCAATATTACCATGCTCCTGTTATAACCCTTAATTAAGTGCTGTGTACACAGAAATTTGCAATATTGTCCAACTCTAGCCTGAACTATTTTTGAGTGTTTACATGGTAAAAAATTCAACCTGAGCTGAAGTCTGAAGCTGTGGGCTCAGCTCACTTTCAAATGCAGAGTCAAGTCCTGGTCCTATGTGTATAGTCCTACTTACTAAAAAATCAAACATGGCCAGGTACCAGCAACTCATCCTCTTTGCCCGGTAAATCATTATTAGAAAACGACTAAAAACAGGAATAGAATAAACACAAGCAGCAACTACATGGAAAAAGGCTGCTCGCAAGCAAAGGATGAAATGATTTTGCCAAAATCGATGGCAATAGCTTCTTCTTGTTAATGGTGATGTCAACCGTAGTAAAAATAGAAAGAATATGAAGCAGTGCACTCAACTCGCACTTCTGACTCTGCATGTCTATGCAAAAACCAGGGCATAAACCTGACCCATGCTGTGATTTATCAGGCTCTGTGTAAAATGAAGCATTAGCAATGCATCCAACACGCAATGCATAATTCTGTGTTATTTAAACACAATTGTAACTTCTCAAAAAGTCCCATAGCAAAATGTACAGCATACGTAAGTGATATTTTAGAGAACATGTCCATAACAGGGCTCCAGCTATCCAAGTACCCTCCCACTCATCCATCTGTCCACTTGCTCATTCTCCAACCTGCCTGTTTGTGTATGTTTGCAAACATGAGCAAACAAGTAGTGACAACCGATTGTCAGAAGTCAATACTCTGTTTCTGTTCTTGCCAGTTGCAGCAATTGACCTGTGTCAGCATACTGTTAGGGCCAGTTTACAAAGCACCACAGCATGGCTGAGCAAACCATTGTGACACAAAAGAGACACTCTGTGGTTAATTGAAGAGGTAAGCTCATGCTAGCACACGCACATGTCATCACATTTGAATTGGGTGCACTAATTCAAACAATCAGTAATCATGAAATCTTGGGTGCTCTAATTTGCACCAAAGCAAAAGCTGACTGAAATCTTTTCTATACATTGAACTGGAAGAATCAATACATTGCAATAAGAGGTTACATAATAAAACCATGTAGATAGGCCCCATAGATATAGTTCTCACAAACCTCAATTCTGCAAATTTGAGGTTGCTACACTGGAGTTTGGTAAAATTCAACAAGCACTTTGGCACTTTCAGCCAAATTGAGGTTCCTTACTCTATGAATGTGAACCGGAAAGCACACATCTCGTTCCTGTACCCTACTCATGTCTTCCTCTGAGTAAGCAGGTGCACCCAGTTCACAGTAACCACCAAAAACTTGAATTTTTAAAGCTTACACTGCTGCTGTCTCCGTCAATCAACACCTGAATCAACAGCCTTGCAGTAGTTTGCTCCATTGATTATAGCGCATGCGCAACCTATATTCTAAGAAGAACATACTGGCAATCGAAACTGATTTTCTTGCCAGGGCACTGGATTATACGTTATGTGCCATAGCTATGATGCAAGAGCTACCCCACTTCAGATTGCCACAAGTGAGCACGTGTGAACATGAGCGTGAGGGTGTCCTTTAAGTTCATCAACATGACCTCACATTCATAGATGAAGCAAACCTGCATGCCGCTGACCAAAGATGGGGTCAGCAATAGCCCTCTGATGCACAAAAGTATTTTAGAGCCCTGTGAGTGTATAATGCAGCTTCTGCTCATTTGCTGTTGTGGTGTCACTTTAATTAAGCAATGAAAAGACAAAGAAGTATCAGAATGCATCAGAAGTGTCATTGTATCTTGCTCTCACTTGCAAAGGCAAGGAACCTTAGTATAGCTTCTCTCAACTTCCCCCTAGTTTTTCTTTTTATAGTACACAGTAGTACTGTACTATACGATAGCAGATACAAGTGCATACAAGTATTAAGCATGTGTATGTCAGTCTGTCAGAACAAGTGTACAGCATGCCAGAAGAGAGTCTGGGTGTATGCAGAGCAAGAGGTAGTCAACATGTTCATTGTAAAAGTGTACAGGACAACAAACAGTAATGTCAGCAAAGGAAAAAGTATATCAAACTACTTTGATGCTACCAAATCAAGTAAACCAAGAGATAGCAAACCGTGCTCACTCCCAAATTCTATATCCAAGCAAACTACAATAGCCTCACTAAGTAGATCTTGACTCTATAAAATTTATACTAGATTGTAACGTAACTATATTACTACTACTAGGACAGCAATACCTGCACTGCATAGAATAATGTGATATGGATTATGAAACAGTCTGCACCAAGTGGAATAGTCATCTACAACACACACTCCAAGAAGAGTGGCATACATTATTTGAGTACATGTATGAACTATCACTCAGTGACAACGCTAGATGTATTGCTCCTCTTGGCTTCAAACGTGTCTCTTCAAACGACTTTAAAAAGCTGGCTGAAGCAATCGTCAGCACAGCCAACTGTACGATAAAAAGCATTTTCAACTATGTGTTCAGTGAACATTTGTCTGAAAAGTAAATTAACTATTAAAACCCGTCTTAACAGCTTGCATGAGAATATCTACAAAAGGACTGCCTCTGAAATTGATTGTGCCGTTCACAGCTGGTCTCAACTGAGACACAAACACATTTTTTGAAAGCTAGAATGTTGGTAACAAAAAGGTGTCAAACCAAGTTCTCTATAGGTTTAATGTCTGGACAGAAATACTTATTGATAGCTAATATGGGAAGTGATTGCACCAGCTGTGAATTTCTAACCTAGTTAAACAAACATTCAGTAACAGCAACACTTATCAAGTGAAGTGAAACTGAAAGTGTAGAAAAGAAAGTTGAATACACTCTCATTAATTAAAACTTAACAAAAGAAGCCTGTGTGATGAACTGACCCACCGTAATGCAAGTCAATGTCTCCATTCGATGCCACATTCCACCACCCCCATCACATTAATTGATTAAATTTGGCACTGCACCACTTATATTTTCTAGGAAACTCTGCTTCAACCTTGGTGACCATGCAGCAAGAAATGTCAAAACTACAATTGACACTCAGACAGTAGTACTAACCGCTCTGATTCTACTAGTAGCGTTTTGTTCATAAAACTGTTTCTGGACAGAGAAATTGAACCTCCAATTTCAGAATGTCATCCTTAATGACTTCATTTTAGATGACAATAAATGAATAGCCTATACTCTTTGTGCACGTGTCATCTGCACTGTCATGGCTCTGCTTCCCTACGGTTTTGAACCAGACTGTATTGACATTGAAGACATTTCAAGCTTGGAAAGCTCCACTGAACTTGATTCAGGCAAAACGGCAAACAACCTGAGTGCTTGACATTTGACTGGTGTGATGCAAAGAGATTCTGTGGAATCAAAGCTTCGCCAGTCGCTGTTTCGGTAGGTCTTAGTTCCTACAAGGTACTACATTTGCGATCTTTGACATTGTTGCTACAATTGAACGCAGTACAGTAGACCATTCTTGACAGCCTGTACAGCAACATCCACGAGTGATCTATTTGTCTGTCTAGAGTTTCGTTAACCACCATAGCTACTAAAGGATTAGTACTATCTTCACGATGCCACTTGCACTTTTGCGAGAGTTCCTTTTAAAAGCAGTCGCAGCCTTAAAGCGCAATTTTATGTGTTTGGTATATGTCTCCCAATTATTCATAAACTGGAGACAATCAGTGACTACTGTCAGTGTGTAGTTAGTTACTAATTATACATTTTACATGGTAGCGGCTGTCTGTCTTCCTAAAACATCACCTACCTTTAAAATGCAAATAAATTGTCTGTATTTAGTATAATCCAATCTGCTATCACAGCTAGATTGTGCCTTCAATCACCTGCTGCTTTTCTTCCATTCATTGTGATTCTGATAGCTGGATGATCAGTAACATATGATTTCAAATCTTTCATAATTGTTATGGTGGCTTTAGTAACTGTCAGCTTTCCTTCGTTCTCTACATCTTCTCCCTCATTACCATCCAGCGAATATGCAGCCGCTCCTCCTTCTATTCCAACTTTCACATGTGCAGTAAGTGACCGAGAATATGAGCCAAGGCTGTCAATCATGGCCTGCAGATTGTACAAGAGAGACACACTGTAGACATTCCATTTCCTTCCAGTCAACACTAAACACAGATCATAAATATGTGACCATATATTATTAAACATGTCATCACAAGTACAAATGTCACACCAACACTGCACTTTAGCCTTTTCGTGGTTGTCTCTGTACACTAAATGACTTGTCTATGCTGTAAATCCATTTGCATGCTAGTTCAAACACAGTAGCTTATCATGTACTTAAAATCAACAGTGAATAAAAATGTCTTTAGATCCAATATGCTATTCTAATACTTAGAAGAATGTCCCTCTGCATTGATTACAGCAGTAATTTTGTTTGAATTAGTCCTAGTGGCTTTTGTCATGCAACTCTAATTACTTAAGGCAAAAAGGTTCTGTTTATGGCTTGGTTTAGAAACTCTTTAAAGCACTGCCCAAAGGCTTTCTATCACAAGAGGTTAAAACCAACCCGACCAAGATAATGAGAGCACTGCACGTCCTCTTTTCATTCAATAACAACCATTGCATAATGGATGACTGCATTGACATCTTGCAGAAATGTCAGCTTTCCATTAGCCTAGCCTCTTGTGTTCTTACCAGACTAAGAAATGCTCGGTGAAAGTACTGTTGTACTTTTGTCCTGTTTCTCCACCTTCAATGAAAACAGGAGGTCCAACACTGTCTTTTGAGATGGTTTTCCAAATCACCCATGATGTGCCTTGTTAGATAGTTCCACTATAGAGCTCCACTGTGTAGTCTACATAGACAGCCAGCCTTCTGCTCAATTTCTTCGTACATGATATGCTTGACCATCACTTCCATTTAGCATAATATTGCTTTCATTGCTAAAGACTATATCTGCCCACTTCTCCACTGTCATGCCTTTGTGTTTGTGAGGCCAATGTACTTCTTCCTTTTATTGATGTTGCTAATGAAGGTCTTTTCATGCTGCTGGTCGTTATATTTCAATTCCTTCAATCCATTTTTCAGTACCGTACTGACTCGATTAATACCCCAGGCCTCGAGTAAAGTCCCATCCCCACATTTGGTCCAGGTCCTAAGATTTTCACACCTTTTTTTGTTCTTCAATTGGTGCTAATTGGCGCTTTCTATATAGACTAGCTTCTTTAATTGCCTACGAATTTGGCAACATGTTCTAGGTAGCTATGCCCAAGAGATATCGTAGCTTCACTGTTGAATACAAGCTCAGCATTGTTGAATGGCATCGAGGCAATGGCTCGGTGGTGTCAAAAACCACCAACCAATTTAGCATTGACAGGAAGTGTGTGCGGGACTAGAATGCAAAGTACGAGGAGCTAAAGCAACATGAGGCAACTCCAAAAGGAAAGTAAGCAAGAAAGATGCTCGACAGATGTGAACCATTAAGTGTACCGCTTGATGACCAGGTGTATGACTTTTTGCAAGAGAGGCGAAACTTTGGCCTGGCAGTTTCTAACGTCGCACTGATAGACGAAGCAAAGCGAGTCACTGCAGAACTAAACATTATAGGATTTAAAGCAAGCAATGGATGGCTTGTCGGGTGGAAGCAACGCTTTAACGTAGGACTACGGCGCAAAACGAATGAGTCTCAAGCCCTTCCGGAGCATTATCAAGATGACCTTCTCGGATTTCGCTGACAAATTATCCCGTTGCATGAGAGACATGACAGGTGGTTAATTACTTGTCAATTGATTAAGTTAATTACTTCTGCCAATTAACACCTCCAGGTGTCAGGTTTTGAGTAAAGTCCCATCCCTAGTTTACCTTTGATGCTAGCCAACCATAGGGGGTGGGGTATTAATTGCGTCAGTATAGTACATTTGATATGGTACTAGGTGTAGACAATGATTATGTAAGCTTTCTGGCTGCAGCTGACAATCTCTGCTTGCTCTAAGGTAATAACTTCTCTATGTTATGGCATATAAGCCAAAAATAAATCTTACAGCAGCTTTCTCCAAATTCAAGGAACATGAATGTTTTAATTAAGAAGACTTTTTATTGTTTGTGATTGCCGTGAGCCTTGTAGGTAAGGTAAAGAATATAGAAATCTTGCAAAAATTAGTTGTTCACCCTACAGGGTTTCCTCAAAATCACTTCAAAAGAGGGGAGTGATTCATATCAATTACCAATCCATAATCAATTATCTTATTAAATTCAATTAAGAACCCATGTCTAGCAACTCTAGTCTACAAGTGATCATGTTACTACAACTTAATTATCTTTTCCATTTCTGATCGATGACCAACGAGATACAGTTCTATCAAAGCCAAAGCCACACGGGGAAGGTCACTTCAACTGAAATCCTAAATATAAGTGATACATTTCACCATGACACACGAAAACCCAAACAATCAAAGGAATTAAATACCCTATTTGCATATTTATATAGAAATGGCATGCAAGCATTTGGTTTGGTACATATACAAGACAATCACACGAACAAACGAACTGTAAGCCTAGTTTGAGGAAGTGATTCAGTTTAAAGGAACACTCGTTTAGCGCTACACCCCGCAAACTTGATTGCATCGCTAGGCAATCAAAAAGCTGGATATGAGAGCACCAGATTTTAGCAGCAAATAGCGTGAAAACAGTGCATACGATGGTCATGTGAGAAACATTCCGTCTATTTTAGGAGCCTCACTACCATCAAAATGCAGGTAGTCACTCGTGAGACGTTGAGAAAATGTGCTCATGGGTTATGAAATGGGCACGAATGCGCATGCAAGACTGAAGGGACAAACTGCACTGTATTTGTGCATTTGCACTTATCATGTGACCTACTTATTGCTTACCATGTGATCATCGTATGTGCTCTGTTTTCACGCTAATATGTAGTGATCGCATGTTCAAACCTGGTTTTGTGTAAAACGCAACCTATTCGGTGCCTTCAACCTGAGAAAAGATGACAAGTTGGTTTGAGCACGACCCGAACTCTGCTTTAACCACAAGATTGTAAAATCGTTCCCATACATTTTCCTTATTTGCAACAGTGACTATAGCCTCAAATTTCCAGACCAGAGAGCGCGCGAAGCACGCGAACTCTAGTCTGGACCAAGTCGATACTAAAATGATTTCGGAAGTATTTGTCAAAAGCGATGGTAAATGGTGTCTAACAGCGTAGGATCGTTTTACCTCGATCAACATATCATTTGTAAATGCCATGACATCTCACAAACAAAGAAGAGACGTCTGCAGTGTTTGCGGCGATATCTTGGTGGACGACATAAAACCACAACTCTTTGATTCTTTGGCAGACCGCTACCTAGTCTAACCGCTCGACTAGCGAGACTACCGCTCTACCAGTTGTCAAAGGTGATGGTCTAGCGACACTGCTGTGCATGTCCTCTCACCGCAAACTTGAAAATATCAAAGAACTGAAGCTGAAACTAAAACTAAGATGTGTGTGTGCAGAGTCTGATCATTGTTTTTGGCATGCAGAGTCTGATCATTGTTTTTGGCATGCAGAGCCTTGTCATTGTTGTGTCGTGCACTTAGCCGCCCATGAGGATTTCACACGTGCGCAATCAGGTGCTAGTGCACTTAGCATAACCAATTATTGCTAAGCCAATCAGAATTTACAACCGAGATTCGGGTTGTAGAAGCTGATTGGCTAAGAAGAGCTATTTCCGAAATCATTTTAGTATCGACTTGGTCCAGAATAGAGTTCGCGCGCTCTCTGGTCTGGAAGTTCGAGGCTACAGTGACTACGCTCTGATATCCAGCTTTGCCTAGTTCAGCCCAACCTTCCAACTTGATTGCATATATGGTACTAGAATTTAAAAAACTTTTTCCTTGAAAAAAGAAATAGATGTAGAGATTGTATAAAAAGTAACAGAAACAAGATCTACAGATAATATGAACCACAGCCAGACATCATTAGTGAATCCTTCCAAACCAATAAATGTAATATGGGAATGAGGGGTTAGAAGAATTCACTAATGATGTCTGGTCTTGGTTCATATCATCTATAGATCTTGTTTCTGTTACTTTCTATATAATCCCTACATCTACTTCTTTTTTCAGAGAAAATTTCTTAAAATTCTAGTTTGGTAAGTTTTTAGGAGTGCAAAAACACAGCCTAGGGCGTGTCTCCATAGGACCTGTAAGCCTAAGCATTATAAGATTTAGCGTGTTTTCATTAGCATTAATTAAACCTGTTTAAATGTAAACTTAATTATACAGCTTTCATTTAGCGGTCATGTGATGGTATATACCATGGTATCATACCGCACGTTGCACGAATATGGATCCTAAGTTTTTAGTGCAGTTGAATATGCAATGGCAGTTGGAATAGAACTTGGTTTAGCTAGTGAAAGTCCAAGGTTATAACACATGAGATATGCGTTGCAACTGTTGGGTTCCCGTATAATTTGTTACGTAAACTGTACGTAATTACTTGTCATTTTTGCTCCTGTGTGCGATGTAGATTGCAAACAATTTCAGGCTACACTTGACAATGGCAAACATAATCAAAATACACAGTTCTGGTGACAAACTCTTTCATAAACATTTGGCCCATTTGATTGGCACCTCGTCCATTGTCTCTGGTTGCCATGGACAAGCAGTCGCAACTACTGCTCCGTGATTGGCCCAAAATGTACAATAGCGTTGATGGCTGTTGTTGGATCAAATTGCTTGAAAGAAACACAATTCTTGAACATTCCTTTCGGTATCTTTAATCACCAAAAAAATCGAGTTCGGATAATTCTAAAGCGTTTTCTTAAGTTTCACAGCTGTACGCAATGTACAAAAAGAGATATCCGTGGAGGAGAAGAAGAAGAACAAAATTGGCGCATGGGCCTCCGAGGCTAGCAACTGTTTTGTAGGTTTAGATGATTAATGACCAAAACAAGAATATGATATAGTACAAAACGTACAAACATTTCATTTCGTTGATTTTGAGAAATTTTAGTCTTCATTTACTATGTTGTCTAGGCGAGAAAAAAGACAACCATGCCCCACAACACTTCATAGCCGGGCAATCCCTACATACAGAGTACTACCATACCCTGTGATAGTATGTAATCAAGTTTCGGGGAAGTAGCGCTAAACGACGGAGTGTACACCTTTAAATAAATTCACTGTACCAAAATCAACAAATTTAATTAATATAAACAAGTTTCCCAAACTACAGTAACTGAAGCCTACTAAAGTGCCCAACACAAGACTGTACCTTCACTGTGTTTCACTTGCTGTTTGCCTCTAGTCTGTGGTAACCTTGCTCTTCGTGCTGTCTCATCAGTTGCCTCAAGACATCTTGTAACAGGTGTTCTCGATAATGACAATCCTCTAGGAGTAGCTAATAATCTTCTCGATGATCGCCTTTCTGCTGTACAAGAGAAACCAACTCTTAGAATACTAATTAGCAACACCACACGAAATATACGAAATCCCACTTGACTTCATACCTAGCAAAGACGGCGTCGTTCTCGGTTTCTTTGCCCATACTGGTGTGCTCCTAGGCGTCATCTCCAACCTCTTCGCTACTCTTGTCTGCGGCCGTGAACTTGAACTGTCCGCCATACTTCTACTAGGCGGTACAGTAGCTACCGCGCAAATCAGCCGCGGAGTCCTGCCTAACAACCACAATGAAAAACTATAAGTAGAGAAAATCGTTTACACTTGTCGTGATGCAAATCCAGTTCTATAATGTTGTCATGTTCTATTGGTTTGCTCAGAATCAAATTAAGTCAAATAGCCTGCTGTGTCTTGGATTGCAGTCGATCCGCCAAGTGCGTTATTTGCGTAGGCGAGGTTAAAATATATTTTCTAATATCCGCTTGCTGCAGCGGAGACGCCTGGTCGTTTTAGCAAAGACGAGGACCATTACAGCCAGCAACGTGTGCTGAAACTATGGATATTGTTAAATATCTATCATTTCTACGAGTTTGACTGGAATCAGCTGTGTTTCAGATGGGAAGGGGCGCGAACACTTCCAGAAGGTAGGTGACTTCTTTGTCTGTGCACTTTCGTCTCTTGGGCTATTTCTGTTTGAAATCGCATGCAACAAGTAGAAGACACGAATTAACGTTACTGGTGATTTTATGATGTTGTGTGCACTGGCGTTTTTCGCCAAATTCAGGTGTAGCAAAGTGCCCCACCTATCGACCGTACACACGTACGGGGAAGTGTTTAGAGACCACATTTCTGCGCCTGAGCAGTAGTTGGCGGGCTTCTCGATTTGCATCGATTAGAGCTGGTTATCTTGTGTCTGTTCAGCGATTTTCTTGATCTGAGTCGCGTTTCTAGTTGCATTTAACAGTAGTTCTTGGATTTTATTTACTGCAACAGCTAGAGGTAGGTGACAACTATGCCTGTTATTGCCGTTTTCTAATTTGTATTGCAAGGATAGTCCTAGGTTTTCCAGTGTTTTTCAACACTAAAATGAGCAGGTGGAAGAGAAGAGAGGATGTTCACCCAGGGAGGAATTGTGTGTCATGTAGTGTTTGTGGAGCTGATGGAGGCAGTTTTCGTCATCCAGACAACAGGAACTAAGAATTCAAAGAATGGGTCATGACGTCATCTCAGCTTGATATGCAGTCTTGCTTGTGTTCAAAGTGTAGTTGATCGTTGAGAAGGAAGTGGGAAAATTTTCGAAAAGATGACAAGGAAAATAATGATCCTGCACCCAAAAAATTTAAGTCTGACAGTGTATGTGTTGTGGGCTTGTTGGAACATGACCCAAGCCTTGTACGCAATCTTTGTTCTGAAAATGTTATTCGTGCCTCATTCAAAGGCTGTAATGTAGAATCAGTGGCAGCTTGCTTCAAGGCATCTTCAAGTGAAGTAGCCAGCGCTTGTACTGCCTCTCAGTCTTTTCTAGGTGATTGTGTTGTAACATTATGTAAATTGCACCACTCTTAGTTGTACAGGTGGGTTTTCATGTACACTGCCTTGTTTACATTGTGTAGCTTAGTAATAGCTTTGTGTAGGTATTTACACTCCAGCAAAGTTGAGTGCACCACTTATGGTATTGGTATTCAGAAAACTGCTAGACATTGTCCAGACCCAGCATTGATTAGCGCCTACTTGAGGGAGACATGTCAAGTGGTGAAAGATGTCACAGAAACTTCACCAGTTTGCTCCAGGTGCTACTTCAGCCATCTTCGGATTGCCCAGGTAAAGAGTAAGTCTGACATGATGTCAACAAATGATGGCATTAAACAACTTAGAAAAAAGCTATCAGGAAAGGAGGAATCCCTTGTTGGCGATGACATCGACACCATTGTGGGAAAAGCTCTTCGTCTGACAGGAGTTTGGGTACTTGATGCCCTTCTTGAAAATGTGGCTCTTTTGTTAGTGGATGCACGAGACCACTTCTGTTCTGTCTGTTCATTTCTGAGTACACAATCTGAATCTCCCATTAGGACAGCTAATTGGTTACTAATTAGTCTTCACCACTTGCTCTATCCCCATCTCAAAACAGACAGACATCTTTCAAAAAGCAGGGCACCATTCTTCTGCGCAATGGTGGTGATCCATTAGCAGCTTTGCATGCCACGTTAGCTTCGTACAGATCAAAGTGTCTTCGTCTGGAAAGGGAACTAGAAGAAAGTAAACGACATAAAAGTCATATGGAGAATGTAAAGGTTTCTGACACACTACCTGTATGCCTCGATATGAACAGTAGGTTACAAGCTGCTACCACAAAACTGTCACAGTTTGACTTGTCGAACATTCATACAATTCAACTGACTGAGGTTGTGAATTATGTAGATCCTGTTTTGTGGAATGTCATAGTGTTGCTGACTCTGACTAGTACAGAAAGAAGGACTCTTTTGTCTGGACAAGTAAACTGGACTATGGAAACCCACTTGCGAGTTAGTGACTTTCTTCATGGCGACAACACACGGTTACTGAAACATGTCTTTCTCCTATCCGTTATGCTTCACTGTGTCAATAGCCATTGCAGTCTTCCACTGCACCTTGTTCTTGCTGATGTAGTTGACAGTTACAGTGGATCTGCAGAGTTACTGTCAATTCTCAACAGACTTGGAGCCACTAGTAGCAGAGATACATCGGAGGGATTTCAAGTAGCCCAAGCTGTTTCAAGAAATTCCCTTGTAATGAGAGATCTTATAAATCCGTCATCGTTTTGCACAGCATCTATTGATAACATTGACAAAAACTGTCCGTTTGCTGCTGTGTACACTGAGCAGTCTTCTCGAGGCTTTCATAGTATATCTGTGCAAGCATTGGAACATAGAGAAGCAAGTTGTCAGAGCAACAGTGGAAGCCTTACATTTGCATTTGCAGCATCTAAGAAGCCTCAAAGTAGAAAATCCCATTTCAAGCTTTGGAACCAGAGGGTGTAGTTGTCAGACATGCTTTAGACAGCCAGATTAGCTTATACCCATTCATCCCATTGACTTGTGATTCCTTCACTTGCTCAGAGGATGATGAAAAATTGCTAGGTATGTTGGCTGAGAAAACGTTTCTATATATGGTCGTGTCATTCTGTACAAACAAGTTAGGGGTAACCAAACCAGACGTGAAATTATTTTTTCCTGGTCAAGTTCATGCAGTACAGCATAAATCACAAGCCATTTACTTGGAGTCCTTGATTTGCCCGCTGACCGCCAGACATCAATCAAGACATGTACATAGGAAATTTGAAGTAGGCACTCAAGTGTTATACGTTATTGTTGGTGGTGATGCTAAGACCTATTGTCACCTGGTTGACCTGAACAACATGTATAGCTTCACCTTGTCATGGTTGTTGCCATTTCCTGGAGATTGGCACATCCCCAAGAATATGTAGTCTGTGATCATAAAAGTTTATTGGGATGGCGGATTAAGGAATGTTGCTGCAGCGATTCACCGCTCACATACCCTAACTTCATTGAAATCAACCTCTAATTTTTAAGAGAACTCATCGATTCTTGTTACAGTCATTTGAGGCAGTTTATGTCCACCAGTTGGAGCAGTTCCTAGCTTTAGATTATGCCTTAACAACTTTAAATGCTGTACAAACTGCTGTATATCAGTGTTGGCAATCTGGACAGACTTTAGAACTGGTGCATTTGGAGCACTTGGTAGTCTCCATCAAAGGGCTCTACGACAAGTTTTCCATACACAGACAAGAAGTCGTGCAAAGAGACGAATCGTTTCAGTTCTGGAACAAGTACGTTTACAAGGACATGATGAACTATGTTTATTATGGCTTGCAATATGTAAAGGAGACTGGAAGCAGAGGATAGCATGCTTAAAAGATATAACACCAATATTTCATGCATTTGATCGATTGACCTACCAAAGCCTCATACCACAACATCTGTGTGATATTGTCAATTTTCCAGAGGGAGTGTTTGGTAGTCTGGAGTCTGGTGGTTTGTGGGTACAGTAATATAAGCGGGACACAGATGAAATCAGTGGCACTAGATGAAGCGCATGAGATGCTCATAAATGGGGAAACAAAGGCCTGCCTTACAAGAATAACACCAAACACTTTGTCCAAGCTGGCTGGATACCTACCCTACAGAAGTGGCCTACTTGCTAATATAAAAAAAGAAGATCATTCCATGCAGAACCACTGAGTATGAATCAGCTACATACATGCCATCCTTGTCAGGGTTAGAAAAAGAGACTGAGAATTTAAAAGCATATTTGAATGTCTTTCAACAGCCACAAAGTTTTTGACTGTGAACCAAGTAATGGAGATGGTGTCACTATTGTAAAACCACTTAAACATTTTGTTAGTGGAGATGCAGCAGACAGTAGATTACGGGAGGACATGCTAAGTTTTAGGCAAATTACAAGCAAACTACGACACGAACTAAAATGCAAACTACAATGCAAACTACAACGCAAACTACAATACAAACTACAATGCAACCAAGCACACACACACACACACACACACGAACGTAAATTTATGAAACGACAAAACTAAATTCTCGTTTGGCAAGGTTAGCTGGCCCGCTGGTACCAGACTCCTTCTTGCCAACAATTGTCAATGCCCGTTTATTGATTATGTCCGAATTTAGTCGTTGAAGTGTCACCGACAAATGACGTGACCACTGTGCTTGAATTGGCCCACTGGCATGTCCAATTGCATGGGTGCCATCTTGCTTGTCTCTGTCAGTAGCTCTTCAGCCTTGGGGCCCCAGCGTCCGAAAGCCTCAATTGCGATTGGGCGAAAGATGTGTCCTAGGGATTCAGCAGTTTCTCTGTATTTCTTGTCCTTTTGTTTTTCTTTTTCCACTGCTGCAAATCCTGCCGTAGTGCTGCTCCCTGAGATGTTACTTTGTGCCCAAGGGTGTGTTATTGTAATGTCTAACAATAATTTCTTGCCCTCATGAAAATCATAGACAGCTATGTCTGGGCGTTGCTTGTTTTGGAATTGAGCTGTCAGTTCTTTACGGTAATGGAAGCCTACTTCCCGCAACATGTTGTAGTAGTTGTCCAGGTAACGGTCGTGCCTGAATATTGGACCTCCTCCAAATTTGCAAATTGGATTGACATCATACAAAAATTATGTGGATTACCAGTTTCTTAGCACCCCTAGTACCAGTGTGGTCAGGAGGCGAAAGAAAAAAACTGAAGACGTTCGGGGAGACCACTGCTAAGAAGAAACAGAAGATCAATCTGGCAGAAAAGCAGAGGAAGCTTGTACAGACATGTATAAAGAAGACTCTAGCTTACTCTTTAGTTCAGGGACGACAACTGCAAGCAGGGGCCTGTCAGTTTCTAGATCTTCCAAGGGCTTTAGCTGATGCAGATGGTATTCCATGCAAGGGAGTAAAAGGCTAATACTACTGCAGTATTGGAAAGACGATACCCAGGTGTCATTGAAACATCAATTGACTCAGTGACTCCACCAGATGTTGTAGTTCTTGAGGGAATGTTTTTTGTCCATTCATCACCTCTAAAGCTACCTTTCATGAAAACGTTTCAAGACTACTCTCATTTTTGTTCTGCAAGTGGATTGTTCCATATTTGAAATCAGCTATAGCAAAGAAAATACATGTTGTCTTTGATGATCCCTGCACCACTGGAATCAGCCCAAAGTCAATTGAGCAAAACAGAATAGATTCGACTAGAACTGATAAAGCGTCTGAGGTTATCCCAATTGAGGATGATGAACGTCTTCCTCAAAATTGGCAGACTATTATTGCCAACAGGCAGCAGAAACGAATACTTATCCATTACGTTTCGACCAAGCTGCTACACTCTGATAGTGCAGATTATCTGAAGAATGGACAAAAGTTGATTGTAGCAGGACTTGATGGTCATATGAGAGGTCAAGCATATAGCATTATACGTCAAGGTGTGGCTGGTCGGGAACCAATGCTTGACAGCAACCATGAGGAAGGAGACAGCAGAGTATGGCGACATGCATTTCAGTCACAGGGAGATACAATTCTGATTTATTCACCCGATACTGACACATACCACATAGGTCTTCCATTATTGGAGAAATATGTGAATACACATGTCTTCTTATTGATATCAGCTGTCCTGCTGATGGCAACATTGGCAAGAAACATGCTGAGAAGTTGGCGAAGTACAGCGACTTGCAAGTGGAGATAAGCCGCATGTGGCATTGTCGAACACTGGTGGTTCCGGTGGTCTTGGGAGCTTTGGGCACAGTGCACGCAGGTATTGCATGGTGGCTGAACATTATTCCAGGTCATCACAACCTGCAGCACTTACAGAAAACAGTGCTTCTGGGATCTACTTGGATCCTTCATAAAGTCATGTCTTCTTTCTAGACAGCCGTGATGGTCTAAGTATTTCTGAAGCAGGGTTTGCTTCCGGTACTTGTAATAGACTTTACAAACCAGACTGATCTGGTTGAGCACAACATAAAAAATAATAAAATTATTGTATCTGAGCATCAATAGCTTTAGTTACAACAATACTGGCAACACACTGCTACAACAACTGTGATTTTAAAAGAAACTATGTCAAGTAAAAAGAACTATGTCTGTAAAAGAAAAAGACACACAGAATTGCGGATTGTAATAGAGCAAAAGTTAGTCTGCATTTAGTCATAGACATTGTTTATGCATAGGAGGTATTTTGATTGTTTGAAATGATGTTAGCTCTATGCTTGAAAAATGTGGTAGCTTCTTTGCCCATCCTTCCAGTTGAAAAAATACTATAATGGAGTGAAGCTTCCTCCATCAATCTCTCTAACTCTTTCGCCGTTGTTTTTCTTGTTCGTGGTTCCTGTATACCTGGTATGTCTGTAACTTGACGCGTTAGAATAGAACTCCACGTGCAGATACGTCTGCTCGTGCTTCATCATCAGAATTTGCAGTAAGCCACTGAAGACTTTCTCCAGAAAAGGGATGAAGATGAGGCTCTACAGCAACATCTGAGCAGATATTTCAGATAGCAAATCTGGTGTGATGTCCCTAACCTCGTTGTCTATCACTGACTTTGTCTAGACGATTCTTAAAACAATTATTGAAAAATGTGATAGAGCCATATGCATACACGGAGATCCTAAAGAGTACGTTTGATGCCTTCTGGGAAATCATTGAACTGTTGGTCACCAGATGGCCACACTTTCATATAGTACAAGTAAGAGTCCAGTCCTTTCTTCCGAGCTTACCCATTCGTTTTTGTCCGCTAGGCTCGTCGCGATCCCTGTTGTACGCTCTGACTTCCAAACCACTACCTTCTGACAATTAAAAGTCTGTATTTTCACTCTACTGTATACTGTATGTAATTTAACTTGAAAGTCTCAAACAATGGTATTGCTAAGCCATTTATGCAAAGATCAAGCTATTGACCATTTATATCAAAGTTATACTATTGTCAATCAATCGATAGTTGACAAACTCCACTCTCACCCAAACAAGTGAAATTCCTTATTGCTAAATATGAGCAATCGCTTTGGAGGATGCGATTTCTTCACAGGTCTAAGGAAACAGAATGTTATTGGTGGCATTTGCCAAACACAAGTAACAAGAATTATCATGCAGTTGCAACCTGTGAAGTAGTTTAAACAACCCAGTACCAGTGTTCATTGGAATGCCCATAATGATACACTCACTGACTCCTATATATCCAACAATTAAACATATGCAAGAAGCTCAAAAAGATTTTTTCATTGTAAATAATAAACATTGTTACAATACCATTAATTGCATCCTGTTGCCCAAGAAACGCAGCATCAAATAGATGGTCTGCAGTTCTTTCAAACTACCATAGTAGAGACAGCACTTAGCGCTTATCACACCATTCAAGTTGATTGTAGTCTTACAGAAGCAAGCATAAGAACACTTTCCTTCATCTTCGCCAGACCAAAGCGAGTTATTCCCAACACTTCACCCTGAAAGCAAAAAGATTACTTCTACATGAAATTGCACAATCAGTCTGGTCTCACCCGAAAAGTCATTAAGTCAGCCAAAAGCATAACATGACGATTGTCAATACTCATGCCGTGGGCTTTCAATGTGTTTAGTACTTCAGTCATGATGGTAATTCTAATGCAAACAGTAAGACAAATCTGAATTAGCAAGATCATGAGTACCGTCAAGAATCACCACCTTGCTGCTTCTATCCCAAGAGTTTTTTCCACTTCACCAATATGATTGGATGTTACTGACACACCCTTTATGCCCCGAGTGCTCATGACAGCTCGTATGTCTAGACCTTCCACAAGCAGTTTGTACCGTTCAGACTTTCCACTGTCATCAACATGAATGATTGCCCTTGTTATACTTGGTATGCCCTAATGCATAATAATGTGGATAATCTGAAGTAGTCTGACTCTCAAACCTTACTTTAACCACAATGCTTGGAAGTTCTTGTTTCAGTTGTTGCATTACATAGTACACAGAACTTTTTGGTAACGCAGGTGGAAACACCAGAAGTGAACTTTTGTCAACTGCCACCACATGCTGCACAAACAGGTTACCATAAAACTCATGCTCAAACAGAAAATGACTTAAAAACAGCCTGAGTGTCATTGCAAACGTGCTTTGAGACATTACGGTTTTAACTTGTCATTTTACATACTTGGTATCGTAGCTTGAGCTTTGAAGCATTACACAAAGATTCACGAATTGTGTCAACATTGACTTCAATCTACATAAATAAACAACTACTCAAGTTAATATATAGAAGTTGACAAAACATACCTTTAGCAGTCTAATTCGTTCCTGATTTAGTTTCAAATGAATATAGCACTGATTTTCCATGTACACCTCTTCCAGATAACTGCATACCTGAACAGTAATACACTTTGATCATTAATATTCATCAGTGCAGAATGCTATTGCTTATCAGATTCATGACTCCATAAGCTTAACTACATAAAGATTAAGCCCATTCCAAATCTGAACTTAACAAAATGTCCTTCATCAATGCCTGATTTGCACACATCCAGTACCCCCTGTACACACGTGGGCAAAGCTAAAGAGCCCTCTAACTTAGACTCAGAGGTCTTGCTACAAGGACTCATTGATTCCAATTGACATACTTAGTACAGTAGTCAAGTTTTTTTATTATCTTTTCACCGTAGTTCTATGATTGTTTGAGTTGTGTGTGACATACCTCTTCACATCACACAATCATCTGTAATCAATTCATGACATGTCTCAAAGACCAGAGCACTACAAAACTTGGCTACAACAATGTTACAATAATATAGTACAGCATCGCTGCACAGCTTAATTAATTCAGTGTTTTTTGCCAATAAACCAATATTTTATTGCAAGCAGCATCAGCAGCCAAATCAGCACCCGCATTAATATTAGTAGTACAATTTTAGCCAGATTTCAACTTGTCACAGACAGCTATATACAAGTTTCAGAATGTGCTTAAAACATAATGTTGAATTTGTACGTAGTAACTATGCCAATTAGAAAAACGTATCTTCTCTACTGTTTGCCCCAGTACCATAGCTTCCTACAAACTGAGCAAATTAGTATTGTATTTCCGTGCGTTTAGCTGCAGGGCTCTAATTAGAACATTTTGGGACTACTACTGCACCTGTCTTTGTACAGTGTGGTTAGGGAATAGGGTAGAGCCATGGAATTTCCTGGAGGATTGCAGACAAAGGAAGACATCACTGATGGTGATATTTCTGATTCTGATTTGGTTGCTTCCTCCACAGATAAATTGTCAGTAGGAACTGACCTCATGCATCAGTCGCACATTCATCAACTGTATAACAGTAATGTTGTCCTTTGTCTGCAATATCCTCCAGAGAATTCCATGGCTTCTACCCTGTTCCCCCACCACACTGTACAAAGGCACATAGTACCAAATGTTCTAATGAGAGCCCTGCAGCTAAATGTGCGGAAATACGGTATTACTTACTTCTCCAAGCAGAGTTTTCTCAATTCGCATCTTTACCACACGAGCTACTTCTTCATCATCATCTATTTCTAAAGGCACTGTAATAATCGGAGTGCTGATGGTTCGAGATGCATTGATTATCTCTTTAATTCTTGGTACTCCAAGAGTAATATCTGATCAAATAACGAATATAATGACACCAAAACTTCTAATATATCACTGCACTTTGTACTCATTGCAGCGACTCCAGCAAAGTGGAATGTCTTCAAAGTCATTTGTGTCCCAGGCTCACCAATACTCTGAGCACACAATGCACCAACAGCAGTTCCTAACATAGCCCTGTCACATATGACAAAGTCTAACAAAACTTTGGCACAATTCCAACCGGGTTCTGTTTCAGCTTTCAAATATACAGTTGTACACCTTTGAAGCCACATTTCAAGCTGTGTCTTTGTAAGTCTTAAGACCTCACAAGCTGTATAAAGGCAGCATCACATAAGACAGTAGAACAATGGTAAACAGCTACACAAAAATAAATGGACAAATGGTAAGTCCTTCACGTCAAACGACGTCGACCTTAAAGGTCTGTTATGAAGATGACTCCCCTGCCTCTAGAGACAGGCCCCCTTATGCTATGTGAAGGCTTAGGGCCAATGCCGACATTCCACCTGGAGTTATCCAGGGGCACTAACTATGGCGCAGCTCTGGGACTAGACAACAAGGCCCACATGTACCCGTCTGCTGCATGTTACTGCCAAGCCAGTGATCCTGTCCACCCCAGTCAAGAACCAGGTACTCATTTATACTCCTAAGCCAAGAGAGGCAATTGCGTGTGAGTTCCATACCCAGGGGAATTACGCCTGTGCTCATCCTGTACTTGAACCCGCGACCCAAAGGTCCTGAATGTTGTTTCCATTTTCCAAATGCAACTCTTGAACCAATTGAGCTACAGAAGCCACACAAATGGACAAATGATATGCCCTTCGGCACTAAAGATAGCAACCCTGGCTATTTCTAGGTTGGGCCTCCGGCACTACTTGGAGTTCAGGTTGAGCTGACGTAGTACCACTAGGTGCTTGGCCAGAGCATCCAAGGCACTGACTTTGGTGCAGCCTCAGGACTGGACCTCAAGCCCACACGTACCAGTGCTGTGTAATGTTCTGCAAGCCAGCAGCCTTGTCCACCCCCAGTCAATGACAAGGTACTCATTTATACTCACAAGTCAAGAGGGGCAATTGCGTGTGAGTTTCTTGCCTTAAGGAATTATGCTTGTGCCCATCCCCTACTTAAAATCATGCCCCAAAGGTCCTGGATGTTTTCATTCTCCAAATGCACTCTCTAACCAATTGAGCTACAAACAACACACACACACACACACACACACACACACACACACACACACACACACACACACACACACACACACACACACACACACATGCACACACACACACACACACACACACACACACACACATCCTCTCCTCCTGTATTGCTTCCGTCTAAACAGACACGCTACCCCTTCAGTGGGGACAAAGACAAAGTCAGAATTTTCCCATGCATATCGATGCATTTGTGTACTGCATAGCCTCCTTTGCTTCAAAAATACTTCTTACAGGTCTGGCATTCAATGGCTCCTTTTTGCTGATGTGTAAGTTTTTCCTTTCAGCAATGCATTTGTGTCTCTTCAAGTCACTAATGTTTCTGAAATCAGTCAGGGCAGACAACGGTTTGAAATCAACATTGCAATATGACAGTTGACTAGACTTCAGACAGGCATGGTAATGGTCTTTCCAGGCTGATCTTGATTTATTTGCTAAGTCATACCAACAGCTTTCTGGAATGTTCAGATCATTTAGGTCTTTCCTAATTATGTCTTTCCAGCGTTTCTTAGGGCCACCTTGTGGACGTTTTTCCAATACCCACCCAAAGAAGCACATCTTGGGAATTTGATGGTTGGGCATTCAAGCCAAATGCCCTAACCATTGCATACGTCGTCTTATAAGTTTGATGTTTATAATGTCAGGATCTCCCCATCTTTGTCTTATTGTCTATCTGAGATATGATTTTCCACTGTGTCGTGATAGAGATTTCAAGACACAACACATGAAGCAAAGTACCAAAAGGGAATCCTCTTCTGTGACTTTGTCGATGTTCTTTGTGCAGCAAATCGACTAGTCTCGTACCAGACCCTTGTGCCGTCATGCCCGGTTCCCATATAACACGTCAACTCCGGTGTTGTTGTGTTATACGGAAACCGGGCATGACTGCACAAGGGTCTGGTATGAGGCTAGAAATCGACCCCGAGAGACTTGCCAGTTCTTTGTGGGTAAACAAGTGAGAAACGGCGCATGCCATCCTACGACTTCCCAGTCTTGCAACCATGCTTTTCTCACTTGCTGGTGTGGTGAGTTACTCAAAGGATAGAAAAATGCTAAGCGATAGAACCATAGAGTATCGGAAAATGGTAAGCAACCACAGAGTAATTCAAACTCCGAGCACTGCCATTCAGATCCGGGCATGTGCGCGCGCGCACACACACACACACACACACACACACACACACACACGCACACACACACACACACACACACACACACACACACACACACCTGTGCTTCTATTCACTGAAAGACCACAATCTTCTGACTGCTTCAATTCACTGTTATCAACATCACACCATCTTGTCAGGCACCACTAATTTTTTACTGTAATTAGCTATTTCTCCCACCTCACAGGTGATTTTACTAGGCCAAGTCTTAAATGAGCATCCAGCAACCGACTGGAATAATGTTTTACAAATTCTCTACAACAGAAACAATAAAGACTCTGGTAAATAGAATAACATTACTACAAACCGTATGTCCTTCCAAAACTCTTCACTACAACCACTGCAACTTTCTGATGACAAAAACTGTTCTGTGATAGCTAGCACTTGAGATGATGACAAACATGATTCACTTTTACACGGGCTTTGAGCCTAATTACATGTAAAGATTCCAGTGAGCTAAAAATTCCAAAATTATTCCCCAGAGTGTAATACAGTAATGTCTAGTAACATCCGGTTAAAGTCAACAGGTTTGTCATGACCCTCCATGGCAGCTGGATCTAAGCCATCTGCTCCATACTTGAACTGTACCACACTTCCAACAGAATTCCTGACTGTTAAGTCATACTGA
This sequence comes from Corticium candelabrum, assembly GCF_963422355.1. Taxonomy (NCBI): domain Eukaryota; kingdom Metazoa; phylum Porifera; class Homoscleromorpha; order Homosclerophorida; family Plakinidae; genus Corticium; species Corticium candelabrum. The sequence continues at coordinate 3,367,608 of NC_085089.1, read as the reverse complement.
GAACAGAGATCTTCAAGTGACTATAACAAGCAAACCATTAACAAAAATCTATATTCTAATCAAGCATCTCACCTTAACCAATCGACGTTGCATATAACCAGTTTCAGCTGTTTTTACTGCTGTGTCTACAAGACCTAAACAGCCATCACAGTTCATTAGAAACATCTATAAGTATTATTAAATGTAAACAACTCATTACAAGCATTACCAAAAATCTCTACTAGATTTCACAAAAAGCATATCTCCTGTACTGACGTTATTGCTATATTAACTGTAGCTGTACCAAAAGCTCTTCAGAGTAGTTTGTCAGAATAATCCGAAAGCTAATAAATTGAATGATAATGTATATGCTGGATAGTATATATGTACCTCCCCAACTTGCCTGTTTGCTTTATATACTGTACATTCCAATGCCACTAAAATGTGATAATGCAAGCATAAGCATCTCACCCTCTCTGCCTCCCATTGTGTGAAAAAAGAACTCTGATGGTGTAAGGCCAGAAAAGAAGCTGTTCCTGACAAAACCCTTGGCTGCAGGTTCTCTGGCTATCAACAAAGCACAATTAAATGATCCTAACTCAAGAAACCAACCTGGAAAACTCACAGTGCCTCTTAAAGTGGGGCAAAGATCGATCTTCAAATCCATCAGGAATGCGCTTTCCACTGATAGCTTGTTGTCCAACACAAGCTATCATTTGAGATATGTTGATATTGGAACCCTTGGAACCACACAAGGCCATTGTCAGAGGGCCATTGCTTGGATGTAGCTCTCTAAGGCATGTCTGTCCAGCACGATCGCGAATAACAGATAATTCCTTTAACAGTCTAGCCTAACACAAAACAGACAATAGTGACACACTTGAATTAATGAAAACAAATCCACTAAGTAACCACAATTTTATAATTTGTATAAAAATTAGTAACACGTATTACACAAGAGCATAGGCCATGTGTCCATTAGCTCCACATTTTTAAATTACAAGTTTAGCTTACACAAGATTATAAGCTAAAACAGTTCCAGCAGGCAACTGTTTTTACTATATAGACTTGCACATCCACAAAATCCATTGGCAATGAAGCAGTATTCCTGGAACGATCTTGCTGTGATACACTAGGCTGGTCTGTCGCTGAGCCAGAGCAACAGTAGTTGTCACTGAGACTCCAAATTCAGCATCTAGATACATACATGCAGCAGCTGCTGATTTCTCTCTTCTCTTTGATGACGCTTCCATCTTTTGAGGCAATTCCATACCAACAAAATAATAGTAAATAAAACTAAAATGACATTGTCAGCAGCCATCTTCAAGCACGCACACACTACCATGTGACAGTTAAACCTAAAACACTTACTAAACCAACTACAAAATGGGTTTAGGAAAGTGGTTTAGGTTTAGAATATAACTGGTTTAGTGTAGGTAAAACAGGTCAATCCTTACACCACTTTAGCTTAAACCATTCGTTAATCCAGTTTAAGCACTAGTGGAAGCACAGCCATAAATCAAGTAGTGTGCTCTTGATTCCTAGTTTAATTCCTACATCTGAAATAAAGGTAAACAAATTGTTACTCAAACTACTCTAGTGCTGTTTGTAGTAATATATCACAGTATGTAACTTTTTTAAAAACAAATAAATTGGTGTCTAGTCTCTGTCAATTATAGTGCAACAAATACATGAACAATAACTCATCATTAGTAAGTATACACTATAGAGGTTGGTACTTGGTTATGCCCAGTGCCACTTGTTGATGTCAAACTGTGCAACAATTTTTATGACAGGTATGCTATTATATGCCAAGTCAGTAGTTAACAAAAAATTCAGAGTTATCTCTGGCAGCAACTACAGATAGTACACATTGACATAGCTTTATCTACCAAACGTCCATGCATGTCAACCACCCTGTACCTCAAGTGTTTCTTCAACTGTGCATCCTGGTTGTGTTTGAAGTCGACCTGAATGGAACTCTTCAATGTAATTTGCACACTGGCCATACCTAAGAAATAGTCTACATGCACACAGTACTATAAAATAATGCAATCAGTTGCAAAGATGACAAAATAATATTGGAGTTTCCAATCTACTAGTCAACGTCAAAATGTGACCCACAATGTCTGAATTCATACTGCTGAATACTATTTCTACAATCTTCTGTCTTAGACTCAAAACATGCAATCTAAAATGTGCAAATACCGGTATTGCGTACCTTACATATTAGGCATTTGTATGAAAAACTAATAAGGTGTGTAAACAATTACCGTCTTTGTTAACAATTCTTTGTTTCATATCAAACATTAGGACAAATGCATTAAAGGGGCAGTAAGACTTAATGATTTCAGTATCATAACTCAACAAACAAAGTACAAAAACTGTGACAAACGAACTGCTCTACCCATGCATGCACTGACCATCCTTGTTTGATCTACTTTCAACAAAGATACAGTTCATGTTTCAAACAATTTGCTCGTGTGCATATCATAGAATTCTAGTTTGCTACATTCTATAATACCCAACATTGTCTCATCACAATAAAGATACTAACCCTTGAGACAAAAGTTCGTCTTTTGCAATCAGCAACGCCTTTCCTGGTGTAACGTCTCCAATGCCAACTGAGAAACCATGGTTACCTACACAAGAGCATTATATAACACAATATCATAATTCCATCAACCACATTTCTCCAACTAATCCCGAAAAGAACTAATGCTTCTTGGATCAGAGAATAATTAAAAAAAGAGAATTGTTGGAAAGAGGAAGCTATTACATCACATTTTCATGAAATACCAATAAGTAAAATGCTATGTTTCTATATTAAACAGTCTGAGTTGCATAATACGTTGAACATCACTACCACAAACTTTAATAACAGGATGCTCATCATGTCCTTGTGTTGAGCTCATTATAAGCTACAGCTGCCTTTGTTGAATCATTTCAAAAGATTATTGACATGTTCTCCCATTCTAATTTTGCATTTTGAGCATTCCTGGAGATACAGCACTTTAAAAAATTCTTAAATAAATCCTATAGACAGCCTCAAGCTGAAAATGTACTCAAATGAGAAATTATACAGTCAAGGCCAGAGTGTTTTGACACTAAGAAAATACACAAAGGAGAAATTAATCGGGTAGAGGGACTTATTTGGAGAAATACATATCTAGTAAACCTACTGAGAAAAAAAGGACACATTCTAGCCAGTCTTGACATACAGATTGCTGCTTGCTACATTTAAACAGATGAAGAAAGCATGATAAAAATAGCATCAATGAATGCTATGCACAAACCTCTTCTCCATAGTCTCTCAAAATGACATAAAATACATTGCACTTAGAACCTGAGCCAAGTGTTGACTTATCCATCACTCCACACATCAACTGACTGTTTCGAATTACAACAACTGTGTGGCATCAAGTGTAGTTATACAATACATTAGAGGCTATACAACCAAGCCCCATACATACAAGAGTCATTTGGAGCCAGATCTTCACCCATACTGTCTCGATACTGCTTCCCCTTAGCTCGCACATTGACTTTTACAGGGCAATCAGGATGTGGTCGAAGCAAGAGACTAAACAGCTGCTTTCCCGTCCATAACCGAACTGGCTAAAAATTGCAAATGTAAGATGTAAGATTATAGTATTTAGAGCAATACTTAACTTAATATTAATCTCACTATTCACCTTGACAATAGCAGGAAAAGGCAATTTAACAAGCATCTTTGAGTCCTTCTGTACAAGCAATGCAGCAAAAATTTGAGATGCTTGTGCCCGATCAAAGAATCTGTCCTTGTGTGTCAGTAAATATGAGCCTAATTTTGTCACAAAGCAAACACACTATGATTAATTCACAATACAGCTATGTCTCCTTACAGATTGTTTTAACCTAATACCATTCCACGTGTATCTATCAGCCTTAATTTAACTTGTTAAAAAAATGCCTAATCAGCAGTAGGAAGTAGATTAGCTTCAGCAGTCTTAAGCAGTAGTAGAATAGTTAGTGTCGCAGGCGATGATCTTGCGAGAACCTGGCCAGACTCAACGAGATTGCTTAGCATGGCAATAGCTCCTGCATAGAGCACAGGAACCCAGCCATCCAGCTGGAGTGACCGTGTATACCGGCAACTCCTTATCCAATTACCATTTGCTGTGTGTGTGTGTGTGTGTGTGTGTGTGTGTGTGTGTGTGTGTGTGTGTGTGTGTGTGTGTGTGTGTGTGTGTGTGTGTGTGTGTGTGTGTGTGTGTGTGTGTGTGTGTGTGTGTGAAGTTAAACCATCCACAACAGTATTTGTCAATAGTGCTGAGCACCCCTCTGATGTACTATCCCAACCAAGCCGCTGCTAAAGCTAACTTCCACATGATAATAAAGCTTGTGAAAAATGGATTCCAATGCCCAGCTTCAATAGATTTGCTTTATTTTTTTCTCATTTCAGTGTATGTATGTATGTATGTACACCAATACAGGTAGAGCGCCCATCGAGTCAAGGTACATGTAGATGCTTGAAGATAAACTCAGACAGTATCATAAGCATATCACATGTTTCTGACAGGAAAGAGAGAGAAATTCCTTGCAGTCTTTGGCAAAAATGAAGAGCTGTTCTCTCTTTGATTTCATGGCAACCTCTAATGGCAACCAATGAGAAGACACAGATATTGTTTATAAAACTATACATGGCAGATAGCAACCTACCTCTACAAACATGTTTACGTTCTACACAATTTTCATAATAACTAAATCAGTTTAAACAATAATAATTAGCCTGACTCATTTTATCAATTACTGACCAGTTATAAAATCCTGAATGGCTGCAATAACAAGTTCACCATTCCTTGGTGTTACTAGGTTTGATTTAATCTGGAAACCAGTAAATTACATATGTACAATGACATAAATCATAACAAACTTTACATACCCCCATTAGAACAAGTGCTTCTGCCTTTGCTTCTTCTGTCTGTGGCAAATGTAAATTCATTTCATCACCATCAAAGTCAGCATTATATGGAGTGCAAACACATTCATTAAAACGAAATGTCTTGTGCGGCATTACTCTGGCCTAGTAGAGCATCAAACTCACATAAAACCTTTGCTTATCTAAATTAATATACACTTTAGCATACAAAATGTGCCATAATGCTAAGCTTATGGAGAGAAGGCTGCCTGTTAAACAGAACAACGTCTCCATCCATCAGATGGCGCTCAACAGTATCACCAAACTATGTACAACAAATAACTGTCATTAATCATTACAGTGCACATATAGTTTGCAAGACATAACACAATGCAGTAAAACCTTCAGCTCGTTTGCAATCTGTTCTCTGTTGCCATACTTGAGAAATCTATATCAGCTACAATATAATACACAAACAAAAGTGAAAAATGACATTATTACTTCTTGAAGTTTTCCTTCTTCTGCTGTATAAAGTTTGCACCAGGGTGGACATCTGCACCATTTCTGACTAGCTTCCTCATCAACCCAACATTTGCTCTAGTTACCTGAAAATATGTTAATATGCAACTAGGCTTTCTACTGAATGACTAATATTAACCCTCTCAGGAAATGTTAGTGTCTTTGCAATGTCTACAGGAACAGCAACCTAGCACACATATAATATAGGCCATATGTTTTGATCTGAACAGATAAAATCACTACTTCATCTATTCTCAAGTTGGGATCTGGTGAGATGACAGTTCGGCTTGAAAAGTCAACACGTTTGCCAGAGAGGTTTCCACGAAATCGACCTTGCTTGCCCTTTAGCCGCTGAACAAATCCCCTAGTAAACTTTTTTGGCTGAATAAATGCAATAAATAACCTATTAAGTCAATCAATTACAAATCTAACCAGCGTAGTGTTTAATACCTGCAGTGACAATGGAACTCCAGACATTTCACTGTTGATGTAAAGAGCACACTGTAGCTGTAGATAGTCCCAGTCTTCCTACAACACAATGATATGAAACTTAATGAATAGAGAAGCACTACAGTGCTAAACTCTCGGCTGGTGTACATGCACACCACATGCTAAGACATGTGTACAGTGTATGTACGACGCTGAGGATCAGGAGACATAAATGCTCAGGAATTTGACAACATCGAAAATCCCCTCACGTGGTGGTTACGCCTACCATATTTACACAGTCATCACCATCTAAAGGTAATCATTTACGCCCACAGCTAAATAGGTACAGGTAGTCGTAATGAGGTGACCCCAAAGCCACCATACCGTATGGGATTACGCAATGTCAGATATTAAAAATAGGCATGCATAATGTCAGATACCTGTCTCTGGGACCTAAGCCGTGGGTTACTATTCAAAAGACGAGTTACTATTATTTCAAAGTGGTAAGACTGATGGGTTTACTATTCGAGCACAGGTTACTTACTATACAAGGAAATACGGTAAGTCAGTCATTTCATTTCAAATAGCAATGTGCATTAATATTATGTTTGGTACACGTATATGTCAATACATACCATTATCATTTGCATCTTAGCTCCTGAAGATCGGTGTTTCCTAATAACATCATTGAGGAATAAAATCTCGGAAAGCTTCACCGTTACATCATCTTCATTGCTAAATAGAAAACAACAGTGCAAATAAAAACCTGAGTATATTAAGTCTGCTTACGTTCCAGCAGAGTCTGCTGCTACTGATGGTCTTATGCAGGCAGGCGGGACGAGAAGACGTGTAAGAATGAGGCTAGTAGGATGGCCACCTTCTTTACTATTCATCCCCAACAATGGAATAGCCTAATCATCAAACATAATTACCGCAGAATTTTTCATCTACTAACAATGACATACTTCATTAGGAATAGCTCTAAACAATGACATCACTCTCAAAGGATTCAGTATCTCCTAATGCAGCAACAGGTTTAATTAAAGGATTTATCATACAGATAAACACACAAATCAAGAGACTTGCACTCGGGTTAGCAATGGCTCCAGTTCCTTGTTATACTCCAGTGCAGAGGCAAATGACGAATGAAATTCTACAACTGACTGATCAACTTGCTTCTTATTAACTTTAAATTTTTCATGTATGATTTTTAGCATCCCACATCTTTTCACTGTTCCTAAACATTCCCATCAGAAATATCAAATATTTAATTCAATAAATCTGTTGATTCTAACCATTCAGTGATCCGCAGTGAGGACACTTGCTCACTTTCCTACATTTGTCATGAACCTTCTTCTTGATTGCCTTCAATCCAAGGCTGCTACTTGTGGCAGTATGTTTTCGTATAATTTCAAGAAATGGTTGTTGTTCTTCCTTAGATAGAAGAAACTTGCTGCAAGTCTGCAATACAACCATGCAAACAGACTAAGAGCATACACAAGTACTCCATTAGTTTTCACTTGACATACTTTGCAAATGGTTTGAAGAATATTAACAACAGAACGAAAGTAACCAACATGAAACACTGGCAATTCCAGATCAAGAAACCCAAAGTGACCAATGCAGTCTGCCAAATTCTTGCCACATGTATCACACCTACTCTCATGATCACTAATACCCTGAACAAAATGTTAACACGATCAAGATTCAATTAAACAATCATCGTTGCTATCTGACAAACCCAGACCCAACAGTAACAATAATACTAACTGTAGTAAAGGAGTGCTACAGACTAATACTCTATACGATATCCCTTGCACACATTCTCTTTTCCTTACATTTCATGGATGCAGGGGTGTCCCCAAGATTTTTGCAAGGCCTCCCACCCTTAATTTTGGCCAAACAGATTTCAATTTTTGTGGTGGCGGCCCCACGAACACTTTGCTGCAAGTTTTCTTACCCCTGAAATGCCACAAAGTGTTGTCATGGAATGCTCAGGCACAAAAGGAACAAATTGGTATATTTTTAAAAAAACTTTCTCTGTCTTAGTTCAATGTGCTTGACCACATGATAGCTATATTAAGCCTTATTTAAAGACGTGGAAAATTTCCAGACCTCAAGAAGCTGAGAATCTACTAGTACAGGAAGGGCCAGATATCTACAGAACTCGTTTTGTTACGATCAGATAATCACCTTACAAACATCAACAGTGGTTGGTGCTGACAACCACTGTTGATGTTTGAGTACTTATATTACAATTAAGTTCATACCATATGGCAGTCTTTGTCCTAATTGGTCTTATCTTCAAACCATGCATCCCAGGAACTACACTTGTTAGTCTCAAACAACTTCCCACTTTTCAAATACAAATACAAGTCCATTCATTATCTTCATAGCTAATCACTGTCTACTCATGCAGTAAAGCATGGCGGGCCTGTACCAAGTGGAAGCCAAGGCATGGCAGAGTGCCGTGCCTTGGAGGACAACCCTGCATGACGTAGCAAGCACTCAATAAAGCGTGTTTGCGGTAGGACAGTGTGTTAGAACAATGTGCCAATCTTGTGGAGTTGAGCACTATTCTTGCGAGGTAAACCCATGATGTTTGCTGGTATTGCGCCAGTGATGATGACTTAAGACCCCAAGATCTACTTGAAAAAAGTAGTTCACAATACTGTCTATATGTGATGCCTGTGAAGTAGGGAAGCCTCCTATCGTAAAAATGCCCAAAACTGGGTCAAAGAGAAAAAGAAATAAGTGAATGTGTACTGTTTATCTTACATGTTAGTTTGCAAAAGAAAAAGAGAAACAAGAATCTGTACTGTTAGGTTGTTCTTACATGTTGTTAATATGCCATACAGCCCTATCAGTAGTTATTAGTACAGTGGTCAAGGAAAACAGCTGGAACAACAAATACTTGTAAACAACTGCCGACTGACCACATGTTCTCTAACTTCACTTGTTATTCACAGTGTGACCTCACACTACTGTTGGTTCTTCTGTATTAAAAGTTAGTTAAAAGACTTGAAATATAATTTTGCAACATTCCTGCTGTACGTCTCTTGGTCCTTCAACAAGATCTTGCATGGTATGGTTAGAAACTGCATTACCTGACATTTGTCGTTTAATCTCAGCCCTGCTTTAATACAAAGAAAGAGAGACATACGGCATTACCCCGCATTTTGCTGAATGCCACTATAAAGTGAGTTTCACCAAAACTTACATTTGAGACAGTTGTAGTTTAACCCGCATGCCGGTATAGGGTGGGTCAGTGCCGGTGCGATGGGTGGTACTAGTGAAAGTGAGTCAATAGATACTAACATCACACAAACGTATTCCATGGCACTTTTGAGAGGCAGGAAAGAGACACAATTGCCATGGAAGAGCACCAAACAAGCTTTGGAGGCTACGTAGTCTAGCACATAAAAGAAAATGATATAGCATTGCCACAAAACTGCACGCACTTCAAAGCAGTCGTTTGGCCCCGCATTTTGCGGCATGCTGGTAAACCCCGGAGTATACAGGCACCCTGGTCAACTTAGGCGTATACTGGCATGCAGCAAAATACAGAGCAATACGATATGGATAACAAAGACATTTCAGTATACTATGAGTGAAGCTTAAGGCTACCAGTTGGTTTGTGTAACTTACTTGGTACCTACAGCATACAAAATGAAACTGTTTAACTTAGTTGGTGTAGATGTTGTCCATAAATGTAGGTAGTATTTTTGTTCGTAAATTTTTTGTGAGAGAGGTCTTCCTCCTTATAAAGTAAAAGTAAAATTAACTGCACTTTTTAGAGCACATAATGAGCAACTGCAGGGTGGTGGTTATGTTACAAGACAGCCCCATGCACGTGAAATACAATACCGTGTCATGTTTGTATATGTGAAAAGCACTATTAGCACAGCAGCGTCCAGTTTTCAAATGTGGATTCCATGTGCACATGTACACAAATCAACTCTGCTTTCATGCAACGCTTTCGAATTTGAATATAGGAAAAACCTCGCAAGTAACACTAGCAAAAAAATTAAATTCAATCTATAAAAATTCAGGTTTCGCCTTTAATTAATCTTTAGACATTGTGTTCTCATCATTCCATAATAGCAAGACAGATAATGCTGCTGTGTAGTCTGTAGCCAGACCCTTTCCACCCGGAAGTATAATGCGGCAAAAAGGGTTTGACTACGCGAGACTATGCTGTTTGGTACTGTGGTTGGAAAATGTTAATTCTTAAGAATTTACCCAGCATACCTAGCACAAATCAAGATCCTAGAGATTCCTGTCTTGTTCCTTCGATCATGCGTTGGAACCGTAATTCAAAAATACTGAAAACTATACAATGCTACCCGGTATACAATAATAGATTGGTTTATTTGTACTTCAGTCAACATGCATCCAGTCTAATCTAGGTCTTTGACTGTTTAGTCAACATGCTGTGTTGATTCAATGACTACTGGCCTTTGATTTTGTACTGTGCATGTTCATATTGTATATCTTCGATATTTCCCCTTTTTTACAACCTACAAGAGTAGATGTTCCCTTTGTGAAATTTAAGTTCTAAAACTGACAGAAACATTACTAAGAGTTTACACATGCAGGAGCTCTTTATACCTTTCATAAGTACATCTGGTGTGGCCCTTGCTCAATTACTCATTTTCAAGTCCAATCTTGCAAGAACAGTCACTAATTATACTGCGTATACAAAGAGCACAAAAGTGCTTAACCCTCAGCATTGATTGTGTAATTATTGCATTTGAACAATAACATGTTTGCAATGACATGTCACACGATTCAAGCTGTCAAGATGGTGTAATGATGGACTTCTACTAACTTGTTCGTTGCTGTTATACAGATGACATGTGTACGTCATATTTGTCACAGAAATCTTGTGGGTTAGAGACTGTCTTGATCAGATCTAATGCTACATTCAGACTAACCTGGAATGCATACACACGCAGCAGCCTATAATGCAACCTTTTTCAAACAAAGCTTTCTATGTGAAATCGAACCAATTTAAACACTTACTCAATGCCTCAATTAACATCTATGTTGTAAACTGAGAGGTTTTGCCGCCATGTAGACAAACAACATGATTATGCACAAACACATGGACAAAAATCGACAAATGTTAAGCCCTCACATCGTTTGATGTCGACCATAAAGGTCAGTTATGAAGATGGCTCCTCTGCCTCTAGAGACAGGGCTTCCATGCGCTATGTGGAGCCTTAGGGTCAGTGCTGAAAATCCAACTGGAGCTTGGCCAGAGTCAACCAAGGGCACTGACTATGACGCAGCTCTGGGACTAGACACCAAGGCCCACATGTGCCCGTCTACTGCATGATGCTACTGCCAAGCCAGCGGTCCTGTCCACCCCCATTCAATAACCAGGTACTCATATATACTCCAGAGTCGAGAGAGGCAATTGTGCTTAAGTTTCTTGCCCAAGGAAATTATGCCATAGCTCACCATCACTGTGACTTGAACTTGTAACCCTGATTGGTCCCAGATGTAATCACTCTAGTATGACTCTCTGACCAACTAGGCTATAGCACAAACGCATGCACACACGTGCACATGCATGCACGAGTGCACACGTACACACACACACACACACACACACACACACACACACACACACACACACACACACACACACACACCACACACGCGCGCGCGCGCACACACACACATGGACAAATAATGGACCAAAAATATGTCCAGCCCATTTACTAACGATATCTCCCCCCCCCCCCATCCAAGAATGGAGTCTCCAAGCACTAAGCAAAAGTTTAAGAGCAGGCTAACTGTCCTCCTGGAGCTTGGCCAGAGACATCCAAGAGTCCTGACCAAGGCACAACACATTTGGACTAAGCACCAAGGCCCACACGTACACGTACGTTGTGATCTTACTGTGCCAAAGCCAGCGATCTGCCCATCCCCAGTCAAAGACCAGGTACACATTTATACTCCCGAGTCAAAGAGGCAAAAGACTAAAACAATAACCCTCACAGTGCATGCAAGCCAAAGGTTAATGCATAGATATGTTCTGTGTCTTAAGTTTACTGTTCTTCATTTGACTAATGATATGAGATAATCATAAATACTAACTTATTAGTTAATTTAAATAGAACCCTTCTCAAATAATTTTGATTAAAATCCAAATTATTTAAAATTCAAACTATTGTTTGAGAATCATCAAATTTCCTAGCTGCTACTGTGTCTACCTAATGTACGTCTTACCAGTCGTCTATCCAGTACACCAAAAGGAACAGGTTTCCGAGGTAGTTCAGGTCCATAGAGGCTCTTACTTACAACGTGTACGTGTGATTGCTGTCTCATCTGTTCAGGAGACATCAACCCAAACTGCAGGTGGCTTCTGCAATCATTAGACACAAATCATGCCAATCAAGGCTACCGACAAAATGCCAGATGAGAAAGCAAACATTTTCTTTCCGGCATTAGTTTCCCTGAACTGCTCTTTTACCATTGCAACCAAACCAACAGCAACGATATGTTGCGACGAACTGCACAGACTAACGTGCGCTAAATGTGCTTTTGCACGTGTTGAGCCACATGTTAGTCTCGACCCTTTCCGCAAACTTCCGGAAGTGCCTACACTAATGTACACTGTGGCAATTGTTTGGGGGAACACTTGTTGGGGGACAGTTGGGGGCACAATTGTGGCACATCCCGGATGCTAAATCCCGGATATGTTTGACTTGCACGTACGATTCACGTAGCTGTTTATGTACGATAGTTCGAAGTGTGTTGTTAGGCTAACAGGTCGTAGAACTTATCGCAGTGGTCGAGCAGCAGTGGAAAGAGAGCCCGTTCTTTCCACTGGTGAAAGGGGAATGGTGGTCGCGTTCTTGCAGAAATCGACTTTCAGATTCTCGAGAAATTGTTGGTTCCAGAATTTTTTTACGTGATGCAGTGATCATATAAAACGGCAAAGGTTTGTACATTTTGCTAATATTAATTAAATATTAATTAATTAATAATTAAGTAATTAAAGTGAAATAAAGCACATGAATTTAGGTATCTATGTAAGTATTGTTTTAAAACTGAACCTTAAATGTGATTTAAGTAAATAATTGTTTAGAATTTAATTTATATAGTTTAATGTTTAATTTCAATCCAATTGTGTGGTCTAGTAAATTTACAGTAAATTTATAAATAATATCAGTACCTCAACATTAATTAAAATTTATGATTGGTTCATATTTACAAGTGGTAGTCTACATTTTACAGACCAAACAAGATAAATGAGGCTACACAATACGTTTGGTTGGATAGATCTACCAGTATCTAACTGGCTCGATCGCAGAAAAAGGAGTCTCAGCAGGACGAGTTTGTTAGGATGTAGACATAGACTCGAGCCAGTCTCTCCCCGCCTTCGTCATTCTCCTCTCCTCTCCCCCCTCCCCCCTCCTCTCCCCCCTCCCCTTCCCCCCTCCCCTTCCCCCCTCCCCTCCCCTTCCCCCCTCCCCTTCCCCCCTCCCCTTCCCCCCTCCCCTTCCCCCCTCCCCTCCCCCTCCCCCCCGATAGTCAATCCTCGCCGTGGAGAGACTGGTTTCAGACCGCCCTCAGGAATTTTACGTCATGTAGATAGGGTTTCATGGTCACATAATGACATGCAGATTATCTAGGTAGTTGTAGCTAATTGCCTATTTTGTTTCCGGAGGTCTCGAGCCGGATGCCTCAGTCGTTGAGAAACCGTGAAAGAGCAGGTATGTTTCGTAGCTCTGACAGCCTGTACATGTAGGAAGTTTATACAAATAATCTAGACGTCTCTAACTATAGGCAGGGTTGTTGGGGTTCCTGCGTGGGTTTAGCTATTAGTGTCATAAGACTTGCGCAGAATCCAGTCTGTCTTGGCGCATTTTTCAAAGTCCTATGATACAGTGTGTATTGACGTCTGAGAGCGCTTTAGCTTCCCATCGTTTGGAGAGCATCTTACGAGAAGTTTTTGGCTTTGATTCATTTCGAGTCGGTCAAGCTGAGGCTGCTAGAGAAATCTTGGCTGGTAGGGATGTCTTTGTTCGCATGAAGACGTCAGGAGGAAAATCCCTGTGTTATCTTCTTCTTGCTCTTATTTTTCCTGGTACATCGATTGTGATAAGCCCTCTGATATCTCTTATGGAAAATCAGGTAGGCAGCAACAGAAATATACGCTTGTAAGAATTGGTTTTCTCACTTTTCTTCATTTCCTGGACGTTTGTTGATTGAAATGTTGCAAGTTTAGTTGCTACAGGTATTAGAGTGACTAGAGTTACTCGTTTGAAGGATGAGCAACTAGTTTCAGACATACTTGCTAAAAGTACAAGCTGGGTGAGATAGTCTACTCTGGTGTGTTCATCACACTATTACAGCATTTATTTCTATAGTTTACATGTCGCCTGAGGCCATTACTGCACCATTCTGGAGAGCAGCATTGGCTGGAACTTTGCAGAAATCTATTTCTTTCTTTGCTGTTGACGAGGCTCATCTGGTAGAGGAATGGGGGTCCACTTTCAGATCATCGTTTAAGGAATTGTCTTACCTTCGTTGTGTCTTGTCTGTTCCTATTATGGCACTATCTGCAACAGCTCCATTGTCTGTTATCTCAGCCGTCACTTCTTGTTTGTGCATGAGTGAATGTCTTGTGATATCTGGATCATTGAATTGTGCCTTGTGAAGTTCCAAGATTCGTGGTGCCTGCCCTGTCTCTCATGCAGTACGTGTTTGTAAAAATTTATGTTGTCGTAGGCAACTATCCATGTTCCATGTTGGATGGCATTGCTTGACGCAATTGCATCAGCTGTTTGTTCTACCAAACGCAGAATTTCATAATATGACAATGACACACCTATGTGATTCAAGCCTATAATGACCTGCTTGCTAGTTCCTCGAGCAAGCAACATGAGTCCTACAAGAGTTTGAAATCCATTTACATGAGGGCTGTCCTTCTTTGCTAAAACACAAAGAGCAGAAAGGCTATGAACGTCTTTGACTGTCATAGATGGGAAAGTAGTGTGTTCTGGATCTGTGATATATTGACCAATAGAAAATAACAGTGTCGTTAGGTGAGGAGCTGTCTCCATGAGTAGGTCTATTACTGTTTCAAATTTAAATTGGTGAACTCATCTTCGGTCTGATGGATCGAGTGGACCAGTTGACAATATTCCTTTAGTCTGTCGAAGTGCCACAAGTTCAGCATCTAGCGTATCCCGCACTCCATTCCAATTCACGATTGTGCTGTTCAAGATGCCTTTGTAATTGACATAGTTCTTGCTGCTTCATCTGAGCTACAAGGTTGGCCTCATCTAGATCTTTCCGTACTGATGACACTTGAAGGCAGCTCAGATGCAACTGACTCTGTAAATCCAAGATCTCCTTCTCAGACTGTAGTCTAGCTTCATGTAACTGTTGTTTTAGCAAACTTTGCTCGTCTTGTGTGTTTTTGATAATTTTTGCACGTGTATCTGATGGTCTGTAAACTGCCTTTCGTTTTGTTTAGCTAATTCACGAAGTTGTCTCTCCAGGTTCAGTCGCTGTTGCCTCTCACTTTCCAGCTCGTCCGTTTGCCGCCGTATTTTCTCCAAGAGGTCGACTACATTTATGTTTGTGCTAGGAAGGCCAGAAGAACACGGTCTCTTAGAAGAGTCATGTGCTGTGTCCTCGTTCACACGCTTCCTTTTCAGGCCGAAATATTTGTTGACACTGTTTCCTTGGTGCTTTGTCTTCTTTCTTTGTACTCTCCCCCCAAAGACATCTCTGACCACCTTTCCGATGTCAGCTTCGAGTAGAGGAGGCTTCTGGTGTGATTGCAGTAGTTTACTTACTTCTGCCTGGACGTCGTTTGTCAACGAACCTTCAGACTGCGTGCCGATCTCATGATGATTTTCAAACCTGTGTAGAGTAACGCAGTCATAATAATTAGTGGTTTCATGTTACCGTATGGACACACCTACTTTCTGACTAGTAGAGTAGTATATAGTGTACGAGCACAATAGAATCGTGGCCTTTTGGGTTTCAACTGTTGCAAGTCGTATACTCGTTACATTTTGGTGTCAGAAGTGAGTTCATGGCTCAGCAAGGTGCCGATCAGCCAGTTGTACAGCAACCTCAGGTTCAAGCCTATCGTCAGCCGTGCCTACCAGAACCTTTTGCTGATGGCGACATATCTACCTGGTTGCGTCGCTTTGATCTCTGCTGTTCTGCTAACCGCTGGGACGCCCACGACAAGGTCGTACGGTTGCCTACTCTGCTACAAGGACGAGCCTTTGCAGTGTTTGAACGGCTGACCCAACAGCAAACGGATACGTACGACCACCTCATTGCCGCTCTGAAAACAGCATTTGAGCCGCGTACAGAAGAACGTCGTCGCCTTGCAACGCGGCAGCTCAATAGTTGCACTCTGCAGACGGGTGAGGACCTTGATGTGTTTGTACGTGATCTAGAACGTTTGCTAGACAGAGCACAGCCTGGGTTATCCGCAGAGTTGCGTCGGCAGCAGTTGATTGACCGGTTCATTGTCGGGTTACCGGAGGTCATCAGTGATCAGCTATACGTCTTAGCACCAGTGGGCCTTAACGAAACGGTGAGCAAAGCTAGAGAGCTGTGTCTCTTGCAGCGTCGCAAAGAGGACAGGCAAGGTACAAGACAAGGGAGGATAGCTGCCACAACAGGAGCGCAGTCCGCTGATCAGGAATCATTAGCACAAACAATAGCGCGTTCTTTAGAAGCGTTGACCTCGCGTCTGGAACGACTGGAAGACCGCATTCAAGGTGGACCTACTGGGAAGCAACAGTCCCGATCTCGAAAGATTAGTGGAGGATGCTTCAGATGTGGTAGTACAGATCATTGGAAACGAGATTGTCCAGTGCCAGCTGGGAAACCTACCCACAAGGAAGCATGGAAGAAGACCAACAGTAACCCCAATAGCCTGACCAAAGAACCGCAGAAACGTAATACTGTGGGTATTCTGACTGGTGGAGAAGCTGATCAATCATGCTCTCTCACAGTACAGGCGATTGTGGCAGGACAGATGACGCAGTGTCTGGTAGACACTGGTGCATCTGCATCTCTGGTGCCCAGCAGGCTTTATCTGGGAAACCACAATTCATCTAGGAGTGGTGATAATAGCCACAATTCACTGAAAGGAGTGGATGGAAATGATATCCATGTCTGTGGCAAGATGGATTTGCAAGTGGAAATTGGTCAGTGGAAGATTCATCATACATTTTTGGTAGCCAACATAGCTACAGGACCCATTCTTGGTGTAGACTTTCTTTTGAAGCACAACATTACTGTTGACTTGAGGCGAAGAAGGCTGACACTACCAGGAAGTGCAATTGGAAGGTTGACCACACCAGGAGTACAAAGCAATCATTGTTTTCTGATTCTCAACCACAGCATGCAGATTTCCACAATGACCAGACAGCTGGGAGAAGCTCACATAGGGATGAGTATGGTAACAAGGTATGTCAAGAGGGAGTGGCAATGTTAGAGCCAGACAATACTGTCATTAGCAAGACAGGTGTCATGATTGCCCACTCACTAATCAGTTTGGATCAGGATGTGGTGCCAGTGCAATTGATGGCACCTGGTGGACCAGTGCAGCTGTCACAAGGAACTGCATTAGGGCAACTGACCAGCATAGACCACAACGTCCCCATTGTAGGCGTGATTCAAGAACCAGATGCAGGAATTGACACTAGCCAAGATACAGTCCCTAGAAGTGATGTCATACCTACTAATGCATCAGTTAGTGAAAAGAACAATGAGCTAGTGCAGCAATTTGAACTAAACAAGCTGCCACTGAAGGAAAGCGAACGAAAACAATTGGAGGCACTGATCATCACGCATGCTAATCTGTTTGCCTTCCAAGCAGGCGAAGTAGGCAGAACGGATCGTGTCCAACACAGAATCAAGACTGGGGACAGTCTCCCATTAGACAGCACCCCAGACGACTTCCACACAGCTTGAGAGGCGTGGTCAAAGACCAAGTTCAAGAGATGCTGGAGAGGGACATTATTCGTCCATCAGCAAGTCCTTGGTCAAGTCCGATTGTTCTTGTAAAGAGAAGGGATGGCCGATTTAGATTCTGTGTAGGCTACCGGAAGTTGAACGCTGTCACGACTAAAGATTCATACCTATTGCCTAGGATAGATGAGGCACTGGACAGCCTTTCAGGAGCCAAGTACTTTTCTACGTTGGACTTAGCTTCTGGGTACTGGCAAGTAGAGGTGGCACCCGAGGATAGACCAAAGACGGCATTCACATCAATGCATGGGCTGTATGAATTTAATGTCATGCCTTTCGGTCTTACCAATGCGCCCAGTACTTTTCAGCGACTCATGGAAGCAGTGCTAGCTGGTCTATCATGGGAAGAATGTCTAATCTACTTGGATGACATCATAGTGTTTTCATCATCGTTCAAGGAACACATGTTGAGGCTAGAAAGGCTATTTGGGAGATTGAATGCAGCAGGTTTGAAGCTACAACCTGCTAAGTGTCACTTTGCGAGGAATTCCGTGAAGTACCTGGGACACATAGTATCTGCGAGGGGTATTCAACCAGATCCGGTAAAGCTTCAGGCAGTCAAGAATTTTCCAAGACCAACAGAAGTTAAAGAGCTGAAGGGTTTCTTGGCTTAGTGGGTTATTACCGGAGGTTCGTACCAGGATTTTCGCAGATTGCTGCCCCACTTTTTCAACTGCAGGAGAAAGGCACAGACTTCGTCTGGACTGAAGCCAGTGAAAGAGCTTTCACTGTCCTAAAAGAGAGACTGACGGAACCACCAGTCCTAGCTTTTCCACAGTTTGATAAACCGTTCCACCTAGCCACCGATGCTAGTGAGACAGGATTGGGGGCAGTGCTATCTCAAGTGATCGAGGGGAAAGAGAGAGTAGTGTCCTATGCTAGCAGGGCTTTGCGTAAAGCAGAACACAACTATTCAACAGTAGAGAAGGAAGCACTCGCAATTGTGTGGGCAGTTACAGCATTTCGTCCTTACTTGTACGGTCACAAGTTTACAGTAGCAACGAATCACTGTCCATTATCATGGCTGAAGTCAGTCAAGGAACCAACGGGACGACTGGCACGATGGATCTTGATGTTAGGGGAGTATGACATGGACGTTGTCTACCGGAGGGGCAAGGACAATACTAATGCAGATAGCTTATCGAGACGTCGACACCATGACACAGACAAAGAAGACCAGGAAATGCTATCCACTCATCACAACGAGACATCTGAATCATGTGCAGCAGTTGGATTCCTTCCCCAATGGTCAGCTGCTGACTTGCAGCACATGCAGAAAAGTGACACTGAAATAAAGGAAGTGCTTGAGCAGATGCCAGCAGGACGACCACAGTTTGCAGGAAAGTGGAAAAGTAATTCAAAGCTTAAACAGTTTGGTCGAGTGTGGCATCAGTTGAAAGTAACAGACGATGGACTACTGTACAGAATTCGGGACAGGAAAATGGCTACAGGAAGACAAACGCAAGAATTAGTAGTTGTTCCAACATCTTTAGTATCGGAGATCTTAACTCAATTGCATGACCAGAGTGGACACCTTGGATTGGAAAAGACTTTGGGAAGACTGGAGGATAGATTTTGGTGGCCAGGATACACTCAAGATATCAAAGACTGGATCAAGTGTTGTGTACAGTGTAGTCAGAGGAAAAGACCACCACGTCACCCAAGAGCAGCACTACACAACTTTACAGTTGGAGGTCCAATGGAAATGATCGCTATTGACTTTCTAGGTCCATTACCTCAGACAGAAAAGGGAAACAAGCATTTGCTTGTCATGGCTGATTATTACACCAAGTGGGTGGAAGCCTTTGCACTACCCAACCAGAAGGCATCGACAGTGGCACGAGTACTTGTTGATGAGGTCTTTTGCAGACTTGGAACACCAGCTATCCTCCATAGTAACCAGGGGAGAAATTTCGAGAGCAAGATACTGCAGGAGGTTTGCCAGATACTTGAGATAAAGAAAGTTAGAAGTACTCCGTATCATCCCCAGAGTGATGGGTTAGTCGAGAGGGCAAATCGAACTCAAAATCAGCGAGACTGGGATGTATGTCTACCTGTACTTCTGTTTCACTACAGAACATCAAAGCAATTAACGACACAAATGAGTCCATTTGAATTGATGTTAGGAAGAAGTGCACGCCTTCCTGTCGACGTTCAGACTGGAGCACCTTTTCCTGAACCAGAAGCAACAACGGAGTTCGGACAACGATTGAAGGAGGACAGAGCTCTGACCAAGGAATTCGTAGAGACGCACATCGTGTCAGCACAACGTCGTCAGAAGGATAACTACGACCAGAAGACATCTCCCCATCATCAGTACACGGCAGGTGATCTAGTTTGGTTGTTTACTCCAGTTGTAAATATAGGAATGTCCAGCAAACTAGCCAAACCTTGGAAGGGTCCGTTCCGCGTATTGGCAGTGTACGACAATGGCACCATGGACGTCACTCCTGCGGAAGGTAGAA
The DNA here is from genome assembly GCF_963422355.1 of Corticium candelabrum. NCBI lineage: Eukaryota > Metazoa > Porifera > Homoscleromorpha > Homosclerophorida > Plakinidae > Corticium > Corticium candelabrum. The sequence continues at coordinate 3,347,292 of NC_085089.1, read as the reverse complement.
GACGACGACGGAGGCGAGTACACTATAACCGAGTGAAGCCATGTTACAGACATCCGGTACACGACAGCTGTCAGGAAGATGGAGAACAACAAGTGATGAAACCAACTGAAGAGAACGAGCAACAAGCAGAGGAGGCCAGTCCGAATATTCTACCGGCAGCAGTTCAGTATTTTGAGGAGGTAGTCGCGGAAGGCCAAGTCCCGGATGTACTAGACCAACCATTGGTCGTGGACTTACCGATTCGAAGACCTGCTAGAGAACATAATCGACCAAGATGGCTACAGGACTACGTAGTTAGTGACACAAAGTAGTGATTTTTGCAGTTGTGTCATTGTAACGTGAGGTCACGTTAGAATCGTAGGAGGGAGGAATGTAGAGTTACGCGGTCATAATAATTAGTGGTTTCATGTTACCGTATGGACACACCTACTTTCTGACTAGTAGAGTAGTATATAGTGTACGGGCACAATAGAATCGTGGCCTTTTGGGTTTCAACTGTTGCAAGTCGTATACTCGTTACACCTGCGTAAGTTGTACGTTTGCGATCTCAATGCCTAGTGACGGATTCGATCAGTGCGTCTAGAATAATAATTACCATTGGTGAAGTAAAGCTGTAGTGACACCAACGGACTGCTCTTTGGTCTGCATGGTCAATTGCACCCTACACCGGGAATGATCACCGACTGAACACTGTACACTAGAGTGGAGAGATCTCTAGGCTGCTCGACTGAACTAACAACTAGCATGCGTGGTCTTTAGCTACCTAGTAAAGAATGGAATGTTTTGACGCCTCGTTTCTTTGAAAACCTTTTGTTTTGCAGTAAAGAACGGAATGTTTTGACGCCCCGTTTCCTTGAAAACCTGTTGTTTTGCAGTAGACTAGACACTGTATGGCCTAGCAACAGGCACGGCATACGTATTTACACTGTGGAAGAATTGGATACCACTTACTAACAAATCACGATATTATGATACAAGCAGCGACCACTAAACGGATCCCGGTATCCGTTTATGTAACCCTGTCTGCTACAAGGTATGACCTCTTCAACGTTAATTGCACCGGAAAAAGGCGGTCTGAAACCAGTCTCTCCACGCGAGGATTGACTATCCGGGGAATGACGAAGGTGGGAGAGACTGGCTCGAGTCTAATGTAGACAGCCTTCTCATTGATCCTGTCATTAGGTGTAGCCTCGCAAGCCAGGCTCTTCCGCGCAGATCACTGAGCTAAAATCACGTGAATCACACGAGTAGGAGGAGCTCAGCCACTGCGCGGAAGAACCTGGCTTGCGAGGGTACATTAATTAGGTGCCAGAGCCGTATATGGCTCTGTTAGGTGCTTGCGAGCTAGAGAGTGTTGATCAAAGCCAAAATCGTACTACGTGTGGTATCTGCCGGACCTCTTGCCTTAGCCGGGGCCGGCCTCCATATTTGAGACTAAACAAGCTCACCATCCCGTTCTCCACACGGGCAAATTAGATTATTAGTTGTTAGTTAATTAAATTAACGTTTTATGCAAAGTTATGTTGTTGCATGATTGCATGAGTATCCCCGCTATTCTGACGGTATATCTCGTTCACATGCATTGTTATTCCGTTCTGAAGAATTAGCAGCCAGACGGAATTCTCATGAAGAATTTCGTTCAGAGTTACATGTATATCCCGTTCAATGATATCCCGTTCTGAGACCGATTATCTCAAAGTAGAGTAGATTCCGTTACAGATCTTCTTTGCCTGGGCTGATTGCATTATTGATTGTTAGTTACTATCCCGTTGATTACAAATTAAATATAACTGGGTGTCCCATTTCGTTCAGAAACACACACACACACACACACACACACACACACACACACACACACACACACACACACACACACACACACACACACACACACACACACACACACAATCCGGGCAGCAGAAACTTGAACCGTTCGGTGTCAGAAACGGGGGTTAATTAAATTCGGCGGGTCAGGTGCGACCGTTTCAGAGACATTCGCGCGCGAGCGGAGGCGAGTTCGATCGGCAGGAAATCGCGTCGCCGCGGGAGAAGTCCGAAGACGACGACAATAACACTTTCGACCTCCGTCGTTTCGTTGTGCGCGAGCCAAATTCGGTGGAGATCAGACTCGCCGTCGTGAGATCCTCTCCTGCAGACAGATATACAGACAGACATGCATCTCTCCTTTATATACATGTCATTGGAGATCTATATACTTTCTAGAGTATGTAATATAGCATCGAAATAAATTAAGTTTTAGCGTTTAATTAATTAACAATGAAACAGCAGTCTACAGATCAAGAGGCTCGTCTTGACTTGCCCGCATGTTGATTCTACATGGAAAAAAAGCCTGGAGAAAACCTTTTTGACGCTAGGGGCTTCAATCCCAATGCTCCAACGTACAGTACCACTGACCTTTCTATCGTCTATTGACAAATGCGAACAAGAGAAAATGTCGTAAAATACAAGCAGCGAATTAGTAAGGTCAAACAAGCAACATTTACACCACTGATGTGGCAATGTTGTCCCCTTACCCAAATGACTCTAAAAACAATCATCAATGCTTGCAGAAAAGGATAACTGTCAGTACGGAACAACTATAAATTGGCTAAGATGAGGATCCAGTTTGCCCTACTCGTACAGGATGCCGCAGCAATTGATTGATTAATTTGATGCGCGCCAAGCGTACACGTAGAAGAAACTTGAACACTTCGCTGGCGGCTGCTGAGGGCCAGTTGTCTGAATGTAGAGACCGTTAGTCACTTAATTAACATAACTTGTACTTACTTACATATATATATATATATTAGATTATATAGAGTGTAATAAAATTGAAAATAGTTGCTGCATGTCTTCGTGTTTCATTGCTGTTCAGTTGTACGTACAGCATAGGTGGTTGTAATACCTAAAGACTAGCTACACCATGGTTTTCAATTATTATTGTTAATATTACCAAGGGTGGTTTCTCAGTGAGACTGCGATACTGTATAACTTTCTGCCCCAGGACGCGTACGAAAAGAATTGCTGCACGTGCGAAAATGTTTGCTTCCGTTTGAGGCGCTTGCTCGAAGACACCATCACACAGGATGGTCCCACTTTCATGCAGGCGCTACGACTTCTTGTCCCTAGCCAGACTCCCTCGCAACTGTGCAGTAAACTGACGAGCCATGCGTCGGATCGAATGAGAGGATTGCAACTCCTAGCATCACATTTCTGTACCATTTGCATGAAGAGATCAGCTGCACGAAGATAACAGTCCAGTCCCACAATACAAGACTGATATGTCGACTCGATCTGTTGTAACCCTCGACCGTCCTCAGTGCACAGAGCGTACAGCTGGTCAACGTCTGCCGCAGGATGGTGGACACCGTGCATAGAGAGAAGTTTCTTGGTCTGTCGATCAAGCTGCTGCAAATCCGTGGTCCTCCAATTAATGACAGCACAACCCTTGCAGCTGCTCAGTATTTCTATCATCCGCAGTTCTGTGTAACTCCACGCTGAGAAGATTAAGAGCCATACAAAGAAAAAGAGGAGATAGTGAGTCACCTTGGAAAACCTCCGCATGAACCTCGTCGTGATGGTACCGCGTTCCGTAGGGAAGTATGCACCATCGATGTCGCCTCCAACTCTTCATCACACGTGACAGGAACCTGCACAAGACTGGACTAATTTTATGCAGCTGAAGACATTGAAGTAACCAGTTGTGTGGCACGCGCCGGCCGTCAAAGGGTTTTGGTACAGTAGTCTACCCAATTATTAAGACAAGCTCCTGCATGTGCATGGTCTTACAGTCTTTGGTAAGCATGCAGTGTATTAATCAACAGCTGATCCTTTGCACCAGAGGAACCATGCTGACAACCCTTCTGCTCCGATGCCACGACATTTCCCTTAACCAAATGTCCTGCAATCTTTTGTTTGACGACTGAGGTGAGGGTCATAGCTACATATAAGACAGATAGACACGTACGTGCATGATAGGTCGGTAGTTTTTGATCTGGTCAATCTTGTCATTCTTAGGTATCGGGGTGGTTGTTCCCTGAGATATATATGTATAACCAGTCAGGCACAGAGTCCGGGTCCTGAAACAGGAGGTGTTAGTTACGAGTCAAGTCACCGGTACCGTGAAGACACGTGATGTGCTTGACCCAGAAACCGTAAACCTGATCTGGTCCAGGAGAATTCCAGTTCCCTATCGTCTTAAGACACAATGTGACCTCATCGCCTGAGATAGGTGGTCACTCTGCTGCTCAGCTGTCCAGTACATCTCACCATCGGTTTGACGCCTCAGCAAGAAGGCAGACTCAATATGACGCACCTCAATTTCTAGGATATCACCTCAATACTGCTCAATCTCAGACTCGGATGGTGGGGAAGTGATCATCTAGATAGCCGGTTCGCCTAATTTCCTGCAAAACCGCCCAGCATCCCTTTGAAATAAACCATTCTGGCAAGGTCTCTTATACGATTCTTCTCCAGCCTCCTAGCTCGCTCGACCTTGGATTGCAGTTCCATTTTCAGCCGATCTCTGGTGACCTCATAAATCTTCGACGAGGAATGCTCAATCGATGCTGGAGTAGTTGGAACTCATGTAACAAACGAATGCTCGATGAGCTCCTCCCAACGTACTTCCCGCAGCAGAGATATCGCCCACCGAAGTGCAAGAATCTCTATATCCAGTTTTCGTCTCCATGTTGGGGTTTGAAGTTGGTAGACTTTTTCTTTGAGTCCCGCCATTTGGGCACTAGTAAAGCAGAGTGTATACACAAGGTAGCTGCATGATTTCACTCATATCTGGTTTACCCTTTACTAAAGTGATGATTGCATTAATTAAGAGCATCGAATGAAAAAGTTTCAAGGTCACACTGTTCACAGATAGCCTTGGAGGGCGTTGTCTCTTAATTAATAATCTAATAAGTTATGGTTAAAAATAAGTTTTCTTTGAAGTACCGACATGAAACAATAACTCAGGCAATCATGCAGCCTGCGTGCATTTGGCATTATCAAAGAGTCTCCGACTCTGTAAGGCTTGATTTATATGAAATCTCAGATTCAATGATGTTGAACAATATGTGTGTAATAATAGATTCTTACGTTAAACAAAATCAGTCTGTGCTCTCTTCTTTTCAATTGCCCCCACCACGCCTCTTTCCTCTACTAAACATCATTCGGTATCATGAGCAGATATATGATGTGTTTAAACTGCCATTATTAACCTGACTGGCAGTTGATGACCCTTACATTACATAAAAGGTGTTTCTCCAGCAAATTCATCTTCACATTCATGCCTGAACATACGTTGTAAAGGAGCAAAACTCCCATTTTCTGTTTCTCTATCTACTGTTAGAATCTTAGGGCAATGTATACGTACAAGAATTGGTCTAACTAAGATATGCTCGCGTTTAGGTGTCAAGAAGCTACGTACCCCAAGTAAAGTACCCAGCAATGAAAGCAGGCTGATTGTAATTAGTTGTAGAAACATGCAACCAAAAAATTCGACGAGGAAATACACAATGGAACATACATGTGCTGTAACGTTTTGGTAATAAGCACAGCACCTACGTATACCCAACAAATGTGATCAGTGCAAGCATGACAAGCAAAACCATACATATATGGTTTTCTCGTAAAAACCTTCCCTAGGCCACAGGTAACTTAAAGTACCAACTACCTATATATATATATATATATATATATATATATATATATATATATATATATATATATATATATATATATATATAACGCTCAAATTGTCTGTGTGTGTGTGTGTGTGTGTGTGTGTGTGTGTGTGTGTGTGTGTGTGTGTGTGTGTGTGTGTGTGTGTGTGTGTGTGTGTGTTCGCGTTTGACGGCCACGTCTTTTGTCCGTTCGCAACCGAAATCGGTACTGTACGCACACTCGGCACACACAGGAGAAGGTTTGTGTAAAAAATTTTAAAAATTTAAAAAATTATGCACCGGGTCTCCTCTCGAGGGATCGATCACCGCGTAAAATTTCTCGATGACGCAAACGCTACACACTCCAGTTCATTCGAACACACGCCCACGCCGGTCCCGTGTAGACTGTATGCCTCCTCGTCCTTCGCAAAGCTTCGAGCAATCGAATATCTATTGCCGACGAAACTTACTCTTCTAGCGCTTTCGTTTCTCTCCAAATTCTGATTGCATTTGCACCGAATCCAACCTACACGTTTTCTGCAGCAAGTCCTACACAGGGAGTGTGTCGATTTCTATCGAAACAAGCGCGAAGATCAAGATTCGAATTCATTCAGCATATCCGGGACCTCGCAACAAAGATTGCACGTGACGTGTCCACAGACCTATCTTTACACTACAGTGTCTTGCCCGTACGAAGGACGGGCCATGGATCCTAGTATATATATATATATATATATATATATATATATATATATATATATATATATATATATATATCCTATCACGTCTTAACACCATCTGCATGAGAACTGTTTATTGCAGGTATCTCTATGTACCAAACAAGCTAACACAACGCAGAATGACTACCTAAACAACAACCATAGGATGTGTTACTTTATTATTTCACGTGATCATTGTAGTCCATCTATCAATGCAATATTTTACCAATCATTCGTCCGACATCAGAAACATATATTAAGCAAAGAATCAGATCTCAGCTGTAACCAATATACTTTTGCCATGAATACTATTTTCATACTGTAGTTCTACGTGCCAGCGCTGCGCTTGTGGATGTACCGCACAGAAACCTAGATTTGTCTGTGCACTTTGGTATTGATTATATTTATTAGCTAATAATACTAATACAATAATGTCTTTTGTGTTATACCCATACAGGTACATGCAGTACTGTACTCCACTCTAAAAGACAACAGACAGAAGTACATAGGATACACCTATTAATATTAATTGGTTTCTTATATATTTAGGTCTGGTTGCGCAACGCTGCATGCGGCTAGTCAAGCACATATTACCGTAGAAATGTGGTCTAAACAAATCCTTAGTAATCTGTACTTGCGTGTCTGTGCTAGGTGTGGCAGTTGGCTCTTCCGTACAAGGCGTTTGTTTCCACGGCAATTCTTCCGGGCTTGAAGCAATTACCGACGTTACCAAGGACGCATTTCCTTACGAGGGTCTTCACCCAACGATATGTGCTTGCCAACATTTGTAGATGAATCACCACAAAAATTATGTTTACCAGTTCTCGTGCTAGAGTGCCCTGTTGTGAGCATAACGTTAATTAACGTGTGCTCTTTGCAGTATATGCATCTAAGTGGTTTAGTTCACGTCATATAGTAGAGTCCGAGTGTATCTTTCTCTAGAGACAGCCAACAAGTCAGGCACGTCCTGCACTTTACGATAATCCTTCCGGGAAGTCAATAAAGGGCTTAGGTTAGATTATGATATCGAAGGTCAAAGTACACTTGCATAGAACATAAAAGCTGCGAGCTCTTGCGTGAGTCTCTCTATATATTTCGCTACTCTATGAGTTGGCAGTAGATTTGGTGCAGTTGCAATATACTTGCTCGGTTGTGTATCGTACATAACGCATCGTAACGAGAAAAGGCTGCCCACGCGAAGAGTCTCGGTAGGTGCGATGTTTATACAGTATATACATATATTTGTTTTCATTATTGATAACGTACTCGTATTTGTCCTAGAGAATGACTAACGAGTTAGATCTCCAGCTACGTGAAGCTGCCAGCAGAGGAAACGTTGACCAGGTTTCTGATCTTCTGGAGAGAAAAGGGGCAGACGTAAACAGTCGTGACACGGTAAACATTTTCTAGCATTCTAAGCAAGTAGCAGAAATTCTAGTGTTGATCTTATCGTTTTGTGTAAATGGTATACGGATCATTCGAAATTCTAGAGACAAACGAAAGCACAAACTTTCTAAAGAGTATAGCTAAAAAGGTGCACGTTGTAGACGCATGACGTTATCTATCTACTGGTGCATTCACAATCAGAGTCTGAGACGTCGTTCGTCTTATTAATTATTATTAATGACTGAATGAGTCCTCTAAAGATAGCCTAGTAACAATATGCGAACATCCTCGCCTCGACGTCATAGTTACGTAATATATTTTTCTCTATTCTAGTATAGTTTCCCAACCCCAACCCTAACACAACTATCTCAAATTATTAATTAACCCAAACATATCTTCAGTACTGTATATATACGTCCAACTACCAGGTACATATAAAGCTTCTGACTCGGACTAACAGCAAGAAATTCACTACAACTGCAAGACATTTGACCAAAATTTAATTAAAGCAATCATCATGCAGGCAGACAGTTTAGAGACAAATTTGTCTATAATATTCTAGTACTACCTAGTAATTCAAAAAGTGTGTATCATTAATTGCGCTTGTGAATTGCTCTAGAGGCACGTACACTACAGTTACATTGTCTTGGAAGAAGGGCACGCTGTATACGCGTTTGGAAACTCTGATGGGACATTTATTGCATTCAGTGGTATTAACACCGCGTAAATTAACTAAAAAGGTTTCAAGTTCAACAATAATTTGCACCCAAAACCTGCAGTCAGAAATAGAAGATATTGGCTTTCGTCATGAACGTGCATGTTGAATGTTTCAGAATGGATGGACGGCATTACACTGGGCCGCAGTTCACAATAATTCAGCTGTTATTTCATATCTGATACAAAAAGGAGTACATGTCAATGAAGCTACTAAGGTAAGGCGAGACGTTCTGTAGGTAATTAATAATTAACAGTGAATGTGAGTTGCAAAATTTTGCAATATTTTCTAATGAACTAACTCATAAAATCTCTTATTAAGATTAAAGATAAAATGATGGTGTGCAAGCTGTTGCCTGCGTTCAGCACAGTCTAAAGCAACAACATCTGTATGCCTCAATTTGGTTTCTTCCTTTGCTTGACACAGACCTATGGTGACCGTTAGTTGGTTGTCGACCAGCCTGCCTCATATACAATCAACGAACTACACGGTGTGCCTTTCCACGCGTCGCTCAGACCTACGGGAGCACGAAACCGGGAAAGGAAATGTGTATGTTATGTTGTATTGTACTATAGGTTTCCATCGCACCAGATTACTCAAGTGCATGTAGTTCCCTCTAGGGGCTGGGGTACTCAGACCCTCAGACACAAAATACACAATGCATGCATGCATATGCATATATATATATATATATATATATATATATATATATATATATATATATATTACATACATGAACGTTCCCCACCCCAACATCCCCAACAACTCAAGTATGCATGTCCCAACTACGTACATCCTCTATCTCTAAATTCAAACGTTGTAAACCAATCTAGCATTATATGACCATAATTTCACAGATAATTGTTGCAATAAGTTATTTAAAGACTTTGAAAAAACGTCATGTGACTCATTGCAGAAATTCTCGAAGCTACAGAGCGTAGGATCTTGAGACTGTATGGTGTCCAGAGACCGAGAGTTTCCACAGCAAGTGGATAAAATATACCACCAGCTGCTGTAACTCTAGCTGTCAGCGTGTCAGCGTGAAGTCTTTCCAAGCTTCAGCAGCTCCTGCATTGCTGGCAGCTTTAATAAATGAATGAAGGCTGTAGGTTGTTGGCTACTGTTACATCAAAGAAGCCGGGGCGACCCTGAAGAAAATCAGGATGAACTATATCGCCAGGACGACTGTTGTCATAGCCAGAACAACGTTGTTCCCTTTTCGCATGCTTGTTGTCCGTTAGAAGAGCGTGGTAAATCACTTCGCGAAGGGCGTTGTGGCGTTTGATCCGGAGAGGGTGGTGACCGCAGCTAATCAAATGATCGCCAAAAGGGTCATATATATATATATATATATATTGGGATATTGGGCTAGCTGTCATAGACTACTATAAAGTGATTGTCTCTCGAAAGCATGACATGATCTAATCATGTCTAATTTGCGTGCATGATGACACAATGTCCTGTCTACCTATCATGAGTACACGTACCCCGCGCTGTATCTCTAGATCTAACGGAGAGCTGTCTGTCTGTATGTGTGCACGCGCGTATCTTCGCCGTCCCGAGTCCAATCTCCGCCGAATTTGGCTCGCGCACGCCGAACCTGTACCGGCCGACGGTGACGTGGCCGGAATTTTTTTGGGTCACCTCTCGAGGGATCGACCCCCGCATAAAATCTCTCGACGACGCCAACGCTATACACCTTCCGGTTCATTCGAACACGCCCGCACCGGTCCCGTGTTTACACACGCGTCCTCGCGTCGTTCGCAACGCTTCCAGGGATTGGCGATTTCTTGCGGATGGCAGCCGATCTACTAATCTGCATGCAAAAGGTAACAGGATGTGAGTAACTTACAATGAATTTAATAATACCGAGGAGGACTCACACAGAACCTAACTTAATTTGTATACTGCATGGTTCGTGCACAATACTGTCCTGCATGGATCTCACTGAACCAAACACTACAGCTGCGAGAGTGCAGCATTCTATAACGCAAAGAACGGACAAAACAGCTAATAATAAATAATGCATGTTCATTATATATTCATTCTGTGTGAAACTCTAGACAGTGTAAGCCTATTCATAGGTGGCAGAGGCAATGCTTTGAATTAGTACAGCAGATCAACAAAAAGACCGAACTTTGCAGCATGTACTGCATCATATTGGAGGGAAAAAGGTAGAAAGGTTGATCAGAATTGCAAGATTACGGTCTTTGAGCAGCAATACTCTGAGTGAGTAAAAGACCCTTGCAAATTTAGACCAGCAAGAGCCTGAGACATTGCACTTCAGTAGAGTCATTCAAATTTTGCTTGGTACTGAACGCCCTTGACAATTATATTATTGATCAAAACCTTCAACACCAGTAGAGTTGACACTAGAGCGCGTGTGCAACAGCTGTTGCTGCATACACAACTCTGCGTGCAAGAACAGAAAAGTGAGTTGTGTGTACAGCTGCTGCTGTAATTCCAGCTTCCTCGTATTGAAATTAAGCATTGACAATTAAGAGATATTGGAGTAACTATATAACGTCTTAGAAGAATTACACACACACACACACACACACACACACACACACACACACACACACACACACACACACACACACACACACACACACACACACACACACACACACATCACACACACACACACACACACACACACACACACACACACACACACACACACACACACACATCACACACACACACACACACACACACACACACACACACACACACACACACACACACACACACACACACACACACACACACACACAATTTTTATCTCTAAAATGCTTTGTACTAAATTTTACAATAACAACTTGAAAGACTGTATGAAGACTTGTTTCCAGATGTGTACAAGTTGTTTTGTAGATAGATTATTGCCTGCCACACCAACTCTTTGCATAGGCAAATCAACTAGCTCTTATGTTATCATTGCATGCACTTTTATGAAACAGAATCACTTGCTCTTGCTTTGTACCCAACATTCATATGACATATTTCTGCAGTCAGGAAAAAATTTGTTCTACCTACTTAAATTCCTTCCCCCTTTTTTGCAAATCTTGATTACATGCATGACAATTAAACATTACATGGCTGTGCACCAGCATACATTACTAACATAAATCTATATTCTCTACTAGCATTGTCACAATCTGTCGATTCTAAAAGTTTGCCCTATACCACTTTCTAAAGCGCCCCGCCCATTGCTATTTTCTAAATACGTTAAGTCAATGCTTACATGCGCTTGGTTAGTAAGAAGAATCAAGCAAATTCATTTATAGTCACGTGATTTAAGTTAATGACATTGCATTATGTGCCTTCATCACATGTTCATATTGTTATTGTAGGATGGATATACAGCATTACAGATGGCAGCTGTCAACAACTACTTCTCAGTTGTAGCATGTTTGATGCAGCATGATGCAGATATCAATGCGACTTCCAGTGTAAGGCTTGTTCATGTGAACGACATGAAATTTGCAATCTGACATCGTATTGTGAACTTGAACAACTGTGTGTGTGTGTGTGTGTGTGTGTGTGTGTGTGTGTGTGTGTGTGTGTGTGTGTGTGTGTGTGTGCGTGCACGTGCGTGTGTAATGCATTGTATATGTTGTTGCAGAAGGGTGAAACAGTACTAGAACTAGTGAAAAAATACAATCACAAAGAAACTATAAAAATAATCGAATCGTATACTTCAACTTCAGTAAGCATTGCATGCCTGCCTGCGTATGCGTCCATGCATGTATTTGTGATCAGATTGTGTGCGTGCAGGTCACTTCACCTTCTACGCCATTTCAACCGTCAGCTGTAAAGTCTCAATTTGAAAATGCATAGAAGTAATCAAGTTCCCAGCTAGAACTGCTTGTGCTTATTATTTTTGCAAAGCATATGGCATTGCGAACATGGCTGTACACTGTAAAATATAATAGATATGTGCAGTATTAGAGAAGTAGAATTTAATTGAAGAAGGAATGTACCCAAAAAGTAACGATTTGAACATTTTACTACTTTGTTGAGTTTGAATGCCAGTTTTCAGAACAGTGTCAGATGAAAACTGATTTCTCATACAAGGCAATGTTTCTTCTACCTATCATTAAGTTGTAGCCAAAGGATTGAGTTAGCCAATGGTACTAAATTAAGTTACTATAATTACCTTTTGAGAACAATTTTGTGCAAGGTAACTTAAGATTAGAAAAGATATTTAAGTTGAACATTTCTTGCATTAGACACTTGTGCACAAGGTTGCTATTGGATGGGCTGGACTGGCATTCCTGTTGATGTTATACGGGATGTCATTGATCTGATTGTCAGGGATGGTAAAGAGCATATTCTCGCTAACATGCAGTCTTCTTCCATACTTTCCGTTTGATAACAAGAGGACCAGAAATTTTGATCAGTCAAAACATAAATGTCATTACCATACTGCAAAAAATGAATTAATTAAGAGAAGAGAAGATGAAGCTTTGTTCTATATTCTTTTCCAAGCTATGGACAGAGCTGGTCTATTTTATGAATTTAAACACAAATTGACAAAAATCAAGTGCCCCAAAGAGGTAAGCAAATAAAGATAAATATTTTGTGTTTCTCTTATCTGTGTGTGCTTTTGTGTAGTTGGCATATCTTGCTTAGAGCCAGATCAACCGTTTCGTCTTGTTGAAAGACACGGATCTTCTCACTGACTTGAATTAGGACAAAGATGGGCTTTACACCCTACCAAGATAACCAAACTGCAGTAGGCCGAATTCATTCCAAGAAGCTTTAATTATGCCATCTACACTAGGAAATGTTAACAAGTGGGAAAATACAGAGCTGCTGCCCATTTGATGACAGCTACCCAGGTCATATCTATACTTGGAAGCATAGATCGAGGATGATCTACCAGGAAGTAAGAAAGCACAAAGCAACCAGTTCGTCATTTATTTAATTAGTTGCTGTGTTTCAGTATAATTCTTGCTCCACATGTAGATCGACAGACCTAACTTTTCTTCAGGATCAATTGACAGGCGATACATACTAAAGTTGGTTATCAGCTGCTTATGTATTCATCACAGGTGTTTAATTTCTCGTTGGAAACTAAACTGTTCTGTTTTTGTTGCAGTACATAGCAGTACACTGCATGTCTTTGCAAAATGCCTTCTTGTTAGAAGTACTGTAATGAATTTGTATTTTACGAGCACTTTGTCTTCGAGTTTGTGACACGCGCATTCACGTGCACTAGACGGCAGGACGATAGCTAGGGTTGTTTGGTGTTGCTATAACCTCCTGTCTCCTTTACTATAAATTAAGGCATGTAGAGTATAGAAAACAACAAATATATATTTAGTCTTACTGTCAGATCGTGAGAAAGACAATATCAATATTAAAATGCACTCATGAAATCGTAAACAATCTATCCTCCTTTCTCTTGCCTTTCTTTAGAAAAATCCTACTCAAACGTTTGCATCGCATGCATGTGTAGAGTCCTAGTTGGTCAAAAGTCGATCATCTTCCTCTCAAACCATTACTCTCAAGACTTCGTTCTGTTGACGCGGCAGTAGGGTCTGGCTACACGAGACCAGCTAGAGCTAGTCCAACCACTGTGTTCTCCTCGGCATGGATAGTGAAGCGACTCCTGAAGGTCCGTTGGAAAGCTCGCATGGGCAATTAGTTCTGGAAATGCTCCAGCATGTAGCTATTTCTTCAGCAACAGTGCAGAGCCAACAACGAGGAGACCCCGAGCTAACAGTCGACGAGAAGATCGCAGTGCTGAAAGACGTGTTTGTAAGACGTCCAGGAGATTTTCTGATGAGATTTGGTCGCTACCTACGTCGCGATCATTTAGCATGCTTCAAGTCTATACGACAAGACTACGAAGTTGACTTTCGCGCTAGAGAAGTTGAACTTCTTCTAGACAGAGACAAGAACCGAATGAGGATTCGTAATCGACGTTTTGAATATTTGCAGCAGCAAATGAGCCACGGTGATTACTTCTGTGACCGAGAAATGAGAAAAAGAAACCCTTTGCTGTATGAACAGTATGTCGGTCAGTATCTTACTGAGCAAGAGAGAAAAGAATTGAATCTTGACGTGTCCTCAGATGTGGGGCTCTCCGCACAACTACTGGATCAGCTGGAAAGACTGCGAACTGCCGAACTTCTTGCTAGACAACAAGATCAAGAAAACCAGGAAGAAGAAGAGGATGACAGTGATGACAGTGAGAATGAGTTGGAATGTTACAGAGACCAACAAATTGGTTCAAAACAATTACATGCAGCAGAAGAGAAGAAAACAGCTGGGATTAGTACAAGGGAGAAGAGACTACTGAGAGATGAATGTGTATCAATTATGCATCAACTTTTCCTCACTGGGAGTGACAAGGATTTTGACTATCAGCAGGTTGATAACTGTTGTGACTATGATTCCTTAGAGATTCGTGAGAGAGATGAGGAAGAAGCTTATTTTGATGATGAAGAACCAGAAACATGGCCAGTAGAAGACACAGCAAAGATTCACAACATAGTGTAACAAAACCAACATTTGCCACCAAAGCAGTGTGCCAGTTATCTTAATATGTAACTATACATAGACAAGCTACTAGCTACCACCAAACATCCAAGTGAATCTGAAACTCATGTTTTTATTTTTGTCCTCTGTAGCCAGTGAGCTACATTGTTGCATTTAAGAATGACAGCAGATCCTCCCTATTCTTGTCCATCTACAGCATCAGAAAACATTTCACACACACACACACACACACACACACACACACACACACACACACACACACACACCACACACACACACACCACACACACACACACACACACACACACACATACACACACAAATACAGGAGACTATATAATGTCAACCATACAGTGTATACGTACTGGTAATTTACTCACATTTTACTTCATTCTACAAACAACACAAAATGTGAACAAAAAGGTCTTCTGGTAAGAGGTCACCAGCAATAGGAGAGCATAGCTCTGAATGCAAGACTAGGTCAGATGTGGCTACAAAAATGAGCATGAAGCAATAAGCTGTCAAAGAAGACTAGACACCGCTAAAAACCATTAAGGCTCAGTGCACATCATTCTAATATTTCATATGCTTGTTGGCACCCTTGGAATAGAATATGAAGGTGAGATCTATCATAAAGCACAAGGGCCTGAGCACACCGTTCTTGGAAGTCATGTCATCCAATTCCAAATCATGTTTCTCTCAAATGTTGCAAAGAGGCAAAGTAGGTAATCACTGATCAGTTTTCTTTGTAATCGAAGCTCCATCTCAATTATACTTTCAAAAATTGATGACATTAATATTAAATTTTAATATTAGTATTAACTTGGCACTGGTCAAAATATGGATCTAGAACTGATATACATATTGATCCTCTCCTCCCCGGCTTCTACAATATCAATGTAATCAAGGCAATAACTATAACTGGTAGTTTCACTAGCAAGCTGTTAACAGTTTCACCTCTAACATCTCTGGCACCGGTGTTCCAATCATAAACCTCATTCTTTCTGTGATTTTAATTAGAACTTTTACAATGCTCTGTTGTCTTAGGCACATTCTTGGACCAAACACCTATTATCTTCAAACTTCCAGTCTACCTCAAACTGTCTTTTCAGTGACATGCTTATTTCCACAGTTTCTCTGTACATACAGCACTGTGCTAATTTAATGTCACAAGAGTCACAATGTTAATTTAAGTCAACAAGAGTTTCTTCTCTTCTCTGTAAAGTGTCAAGACTGAAATCTCAGGGAATTGTTCACTTGGACTATATGACACTTAGTCTGCAAAGAGTCGGTGACTGTCAAGAGTGGCATTGAAGCAAAATCAATGCAAGGTTTTCTATGAAACTCCTAACTTGCTTAGTTAATTTTCTTTCACTAATCTATATGTCGTAAAATCTACAGTACACACCTGTACACTGTAAAGACAAACGGACCGGTATTCACAAATGTTTACATACACAGATGCGAAACTTCATTGCATGTATGCATGAACAATAGCAAAAACAATGAAATGGTACCCATAAAAGTATGCAAGTCAAAGATGCTTGTCCCCAAGAGATGCATTGTGTCAGTATTCTACTACCCATACTACAGATGCTGGTTGGCAATAAACTGGAGGAACAAAGCATGAGTGTTATGTGCACTAGTTACCAAATTGGTCATTTGTTTTTACACAAATCTGATTAACAAAAACTGCTGTAGCTTCAAACAAGCATTATATTCTCACTGTCTACCTAGAGCTGGACAGGTGCAATTTAATTAATAATATATATTTACATTATCAAAGACATGGCACAATCGAGCAAGTACACAACAACAATTCAATTGAAAGTGCATAGTAGAGAGGAACCAGGGTTGTAGGCTGCTTCACAAACAGCAGGGTTTAAATCTACTAGCACATTAACAAGATTCTACTGCCACATGAATTAGGATTTGATCTGGATCATATCCACACACAATCCCACTAGAGACCAACTCTTGATTGATCACAATTGCAGTGTAGACAAACACAAATTTAGTACATATACAAATTTAGTACATACACAAATTTAGTACATACAGTTGAACGTCGATTAGCTGAACTAATTGTGGATTTTTGTGTTCGTAAAACCAAAATGTACGATAGTCAAACAAAATTTTTCACTACAGTATTCATATGTTCACATGAAGAGAAAAATGAAGACTTCAAGTTATTTTTGACTGACATAGACTAAAGCTTCCATGTAGCCACGCCAATCAAACTGGTGTACTGTATCCCTAATTGCTTATACGCACGCACGTGACTTACATGGCAGAGCAGCAATCCTACCAGTAGAAACACAGCTGTGGTCTCATTGATAAAACAAAGGACATGTCTCATGTGCACTACGAAATTGCATTAACTTAAACATGTAAAATGGCATTTAACATGGAAATTGCTGAACACTACCAAGCAACAATTCTTGAGCTGATTCTTGAGTATCTCCCATGCCCCAGTGCTCATTTAGATCTTGGCTAGCATAATAGTGTCAATGCAACAAAAAAGATGTATGAATTTTCTTCACACAAGTGCATCATTTGGCAAAAAGTAGACAACTAGTTGCCAACATTTCAAGAACTGTAACAGCCCACTGAAGAACGAGAAGATTTGTCTACAGTCTGAGACTATTAATTAATATTAATTAACTAACAATAATTCACAAATTTAAAAAAACTTATACATAGACAGAGTACTTGCACGATCCATATATACAAGCATAAAACTCACCTGCTTGTCCTTTTTTGACTTCTTCCGTTTCATTTTCATCTTTTTCCCTGAAACAGCACTAACTGTTTTATCTTTAACTCGATCCTGCATATACTATCACGCACAACCTGTCTCACACAAACAAACATGTTCGAACAATGACGAAGCACACACCTTTGATAACTGAACAGGTTCTGTTTTATAACTCTTCTTTTTAGACTTCTTTGACTTCTTATATTTCGACTTCTACTTGTTTCCACTCAAACCAACTAGAGAGGTTGACAATTATTGTGCATATGTAAGATCTGTAATGCAAGTCTTCACTGACTTACTTGCAAGTGCCATGTAAGCCACCCCATTGTTAATACAAAAACAAATACTGTCAGCGCTTCATGTACATTTCTATAAGCACAAGCTACTGCACACCTTCAGTTTGGGTGATTTTTCCACTTCTGCAATTATAATAACAACACTTTAATACTTTCAATTACTTGCATAAGTGACGCGACGTGAGATGTATTGTGAACCAGGCTTTAGAAATTATAAGCAGAACAAAGAAATGAGAAACACGTCAAACAAGAGTAACTGCAAATTCAATCAAAGCATATCTTCGAAACAACAGCATCATCTCATGAACCAGCTTTATATTCAAGGTGCAAAATCCCCTAAGCTACATCAACCTTATACCTTAATAGAATTTTAAAAACTTTTCTCTGAAAAAAAGAAATGGATGTAGGGATTGTATAAAAAGTAACAGAAACAACATCTATAGATAATATGAACCAAAGCCAGACATCATTAGTGAATCCTTCCAACCCCAAAAAAGTAAAATGTAGGGAATGTGGGAGTTGGAAGGATTCACTAATGATGTCTGGCTTTGGTTCATATTGTCTATAGATCTTGTTTCTGTTACGTTTTATACAATCCCTACATCCATTTCTTTTTTCAGAAAAAAAAGTTTTTAAAATTCTAGTTTGGTAAGTTTTTAGGAGCGCAAAAGCACAACATAGCTAGGGTGTACATGTCTTCATTAGGGCCTGTAAGCCTTTTATCAAAATGTCTAAGATTTAGCGCGTTTTCATTAGCATTAATTAAACCTGTTCATATGTAACAGCTTTCGTTAGACATGATTCAGAGGTAGTTTATTCAAGTGGTTTCTAGGTCTACGGGGTATACTTACGGTACCATGGTATCCTAGCGCACGTTGCACAAATATAGATCCTAATTTTTAGTGCCTTTGCATTGTTCTTTCTTCTGTGCGTGTATAATTGAATATGCAACGACAGTTGGAATAGAACTTGGCTTAGTAGTCAAAGCCAAAGATCATCACATATTGGATATGCATTGCAAATGTTGGGTTTCCGTATAAATTACTATGTGTGCGTAATTACTTGTCATTTTACTCCTCTGTGCGACGTAGATGGCAAACAATTTCAGACTAGACCTGACAATGGCAAACATGATCGAATTACACAGTTCTGGTGGTAGACTCTTTCCTACACTCTTTGGGCATAGTTGATTGGCGCTTCGTCCATTGTCTCTGATTGCCATGGACAAGCATCGCAAATACTGTCCTGTGATTGGCTCAAACTGTGCAACAGCATTCATGGCGGTCAAATTTTTTAGCATTCCTTTCGGTTTCTTTCATCAACAAAAGAATAGAGTTTGGGTAATTCTAAAGTGCTTTCTAAAGTTTCACAGCCGTACGTAACGTACAAAAAGAGATATCCGTGGAGAAGAAGATGCAGAACAAAATTGGTGCATGGGCCTCTGAGGCTAGCAACTGTTTTCTAGGTTGTTAGATGATTATTGACCAAAACAAAATAGGATATAGTACACGACATGCAAACATTTCATTTCATTGATTTTGAGGAATTTTAGTCTTCATTTACTATGTTTTCTAAGCGTGCAAAAAGATGACCACGCCCCCACAACGCTCCAAAACCGGGGCAGTCCCTACATACAGGGTACGGTAACATACTGTAATTATGACAGACAAATACATATCTTTAATATTCTCATTTAACTCAAACATGCCCAGTAAACAAAACTTAAACTTAATATTAAAAGATAACATTTAGCTTACAAAATAATGGTAGTTTAATTTTATCTACACTTCTGCCTCCTGGCAAAATAAAGTATATTAAATTTAGTCACTGCAGCATGCAAACAAATCACTTAGTTGCATACCTGATGACCAACTTGATGATTCGCTGTCACTCCTGCTATTGTCCTGTGTGTGTGATTCTATCTTGCGACAAACATTGGGAATGCCTGTGTTTAAAGAACTGCCACAATCTTTATCACTCCTATTACTGCTATCTTCATGTCTTCGCTTCACCCTTCGCATCTCCTGTATGTGTGATTCAGATTTTCTTTCCTCATCATTCGTTTCTGTTGCAGTAATCATCCAACTTACTACCACAATAGATGTCACACACACACACACACACACACACACACACACACACACACACACACACACACACACACACACACACACACACACACACACAGCCTAACAGCTATCACTCTAAACAAAAAAGAACAAATGTGCATGGAAAACTTAGACAAGAACTATCTAAGTTCTATAGTCTAAACATAGCAAGTCAATTGCAAACATCATATACATTCAATTAATTTATCTAAAATTAATTAATTAATTAATCTAACAATAAAAAATCACGTGACAAAACGACAACACAAAATTAAATTAATCATAAATCTGAAATAAACCTCAGTTAAATATTTATCAACAGTAAGTCTACCTGAGACAAAAGAGCACCTCCTGTCTATAATTTCAATAATAGAGCAGCACTAGAAAACTATTTACCTAGTCCGGGTGTACATCTCTACGTGTCAGTGTTTGTTGTCACGTTCATGTTGTGGATATCAAGTGTACAGTGAGCAATTCCGGTAAAAATACGAGTAAAAAGTCTCAATTAATCTATTTGTTTGTAAACACACATTACCCATTGCACAAAAACTCGCTGCTGTGAAGACAGAAGTCACAGATAAGTGTGGCACCGACCACGCGCAGCATAATATTTAGAAGCAAACAAAGCTTAGCGGCAAAGACATGCCGCCCCGTTTCGACAAATGACAACAATCTGATTGTCAGACTTCACTTACTTGAATGATGACTGGAACATGCCGCCATTTTAACCTCGAACGTCCACCCGAGCGCTAGCCTATAGAGTTGCATCTGTCAAACACCCGTATGCGTAGGGTGAAAGGGTGTCTGAAACTCGTACGCGGATTGGCCAAATTCCGAAATTGCGGGAAACACGAAGCAGACAAAATGATGGTCAACGCTGGTGACTTCGAAGAGCTTTCTGTAAGTTGTGTTGCCTCTGAAACTGGTAGAAAACCAACGAAGCTTGCAGATCGGCGACAACTGTTGACACTAGACCAACTACACAGCAGCAATGACATATTTGTCTCGATCAGCGGTCTCATCGGTACGTAACGGTCAGATTATACACGTAGCTACTGTTGTGAAGAAACTTTGTATTGATGCTAAGGGGCGGGCAAGACAACCCTTGCTACAGGGCTAGCCAAGCGCATGGATCTTCCTTGTTTCTACGAGCCAGTGGTGGAAAATACTTACCTTGCGGATTTCTACAGAGATCCGAAACGATACAGCTTTCCTCTCCAAGTAATGCCTGAAATGGATGTGTGTGTGTGTGTGTGTGTGTGTGTGTGTGTGTGTGTGTGTGTGTGTGTGTGTGTGTGTGTGTGTGTGTGTGTGTGTGTGTGTGTGTGTGTGTGTGTGTGTGTGTGTGTGTGTGTGTGTGTGTGTGTGTGTGTGTGTGGTAAGTGCTTGTGGTAGATTGTGCGAAGGCTGTCAATCAGTGTGCATAGTTCTGTCAAATTGATTAATTAATGTCAATATGCAATGTCATTTAGAACATCACGTTTCCTGCTCTCCACTTTGCACCTACAATGGCTTTTGCAATAAAAGCGTAGGACCTAAGGTGGTTTTGAAAATGAGACTTTTTTATGAAAACATTTGTTTTCTTTCAAACAGCAGTTGTACTGTACGTATCTTTGACGTGTCAGGTTCATCTAGTGGCAGCAGCATTGTGGAAATAGTTAGAAAGCAATGCCTGGGCTTTGTCCATAGGGGAACACCATTACGTCATTTTGTCTACATTTCTGGCTCTTAAAAATCGAACTGTGCAGAGTCGGATGGCAATCTAGAATATAACTATACTAGCTACTGCTACATATTAACTCATTCTTTGGTGGAATTAATTTGAGTGTGTGTATTAGAACCATAAAATGTAACCACCATAGTCCAAGCAACTTGAGACTCTAATATATCTGAGCAATGATTCAGTGTAACATTGTAGTTCTTTGCCATTCAAGACATCGTAGCCAATGTTGACCTGGCACAGGAATGAGGTTGCATGCATCTACCAGCTAAGTGAACTGTAGTAATAATAATTGTAAATACAATACAATGACGTTGGTATTTACAATACAGAAGTTGTACACATACCTATCTTTGTTATTGTTGGCCATTATGTTATATCTATGTCTGTTTTTCTAACTTCCATATGACAACTCTAGATTTACTTACTGAATCGCCGTTTCCAGCAACATCAGCAGATTATTTGGCAAGGCAAGGGAGGAGTGCAGGACCGAACAATATATGAGGACTCTGTATTTGCAAAGGTATGCGCACGGTTTACTTTCCACAGCTCAGCTGGATTCTAGGCAAACATTCTGAAGGTGTAGCAGTATGGGCTATTGTAGGTTTGTGCCCTGGCCCTTATGCATGGTTGGAGAAGACACACACACACACACACACACACACACACACACACACACACACACACACACACACACACACACACACACACACAACAACAACAACATCAACAACAACACGAACACCACATTTACTTCAATGATATTGTAAAGGTTCTAAGAGATATGGCAATGATGGAACCCCGAGAATTTGACACATATCAGTCACTCTTCAGCAACATGTCAAATTTCATGTATGGTACTGCCTCTGCTTTGTTTAGATCACCAACAAGTGTAGTTTTGAATATGTTGCAGGAAGAAACCTAATCTCATTGTGCATCTTGATGTCAGCCCAGAAGAAAGTCTTAAGAGGATAAGAATGCGCAAACGTGACTATGAGTCAGAGATCTCTCTGGATTATTTACGAAAACTTTACAAAGCTTACGAAGAATTCCTAGGTGACATTTCACGGATTATTCCAATTATAAGAGTAAATTATAATCAATTCCATTCATCAGATGAAATGGCGGAAATGATAGTGAGGTATATTAGTCACAATTAATTTAATATTCATTAATAATTCACTTGGCTTTCATTCATTTCAGAGAATATTCTCAAATGACATCTGTAAGGCACGTAACGTTTGATGAACATTAAAGTTCTGAAATACATGAAGGAAACAGGACGTGGAACAAAGATAGTTCCATGCTATTGACCATAGATGTCATATTAGTAGTCAGTTGGGATGTACATTTGTCCATTTTTAAAGTTTTAATCCTTTTTTGTAGTTCCAAGTGCTCCATATAACACTGAATTAGTGGCAACATGTAATGCTAAAGTGATATGCCTCTAGTGATGAATTCAGAGTACATATGACAAATTTCTGTGGAAATAAGATACTTGATCTCAGGCTGGCAATATACTGCCTTGCACATACAAGCAGACTGCTTACCTCGTATCATGTGAAGTATATTTCAGCATTGGTTATAGCTTTTGCTAACCAGTGGTCCACAGGAGACTTTTCTAAACCTTCACTAGTACAAAATGCATAGCATACAATTAGAGTCAGAAACTGTGATGCATTCCAGTCTCAGCAACAACTAAAATTAACAGGAAGTAACAAGTACAGTAATATGACAATCAGCAACAATTCATTGTGAAATGAACAAAGCACAAATCCGAACTATTCTCGAATATGTTAGCACAGGATATAAATACCAACATGTGCCAGAGACACAGCCATGGTTTAGTTGTTCTAGACAGTATAATAGTGAAATTGGTTGCCAGCATCATTAGACAGGTGCCGGTCCAACCACTACCTATATCTTCGTCATACCAAGCCACATCAGGTTTCTAAAATAAATGGCAATTGTCAGAGGTCTCGGACATGTCACTGTGAAGACATGGTGCTTAGTAATAAGAAACAGCAACGAACCTGGCTTTACCAGGTAATTGTAACAATAATGAAGTGGCTAGTACTTTTACAACTATTAATTAGGTGATAGTGATATCAATATTGTACCATTACAGTGGGAGGTATAGCAGCTCTCAATATTGCTACTACTGTATTACCTCACAGATACCATCACGGTCTGCTGTATGGTTCCTGGTCAGTGTAAAACACTAACCAGTAACTAGTGTCACATAACAGGAAAATTTCATGTATCAACTGTACAAAAAGACAGCTACATATTCAAAAGACAACAAATCATTTCAAAGTTTGGTCTCTAGTACCAACAGTCAATGTTAAGACAAATTGGAATTTTTAAAGTTAATTAACCTATGAAAGATGAAGAAACCCATGCAATCACAAGATAGAAGATCTTGTACTACACAACATGTCAGACACAGCATTATTACAGGGAAATGGAAATCCTTTCGCTCCACATTGATTGCAAAAGACAAGCAAATGGCAAATGGTATATGGATAAGAAGCTGCCGTTAGACAGTCACACCCCCAGTCAGATGGCTGGATTCCTGTGCACTACGCAGGAGCTATGGGCCGTGCTAAGCAATCTCTTGAAGCCTGGCCAGGTACTTGCAGGAGCCCTGACTGCAAGCCAACTGTGGTGTGGGCACCCAAAGTCCCACCCGGACCCTAGTGGCGGAAGGACTTTGTCACAATCAGGGGCCTTTGCCATGCACGCACACATACACACACACACACACACACACACACACACACACACACACACACACACACACACACACACACACACACACACACACACACACACAAAAGAGCAGGTACTGTACTCATTTATACTCATGAGTCGAGAGAGGCAATTGTGTGTGTGTGTGTGTGTGTGTGTGTGTGTGTGTGTGTGTGTGTGTGTGTGTGTGTGTGTGTGTGTGTGTGTGTGTGTGTGTGTGTGTGTGTGTGTGTGTGTTTCTTGCCCAAGGAAATTATGCAATAGCTCGCCATCACTGAGACTTAAAAACTCAGAATGTACTCACTCCATAAGATGGCTCTCTAACCAACTGAGCTATAGCACCACACTCATGATGACTCAATACTGTAAAGATCAATTTATATGTACACATCAAATACAAGCAATCACATCACAAATATCAAATTGCAATACAAATATTACCATATAATATGTTAGTACAGTAGTATAAATGCTAGGCTAGCAAGTATATCTGACCACTATCTGTTCCTACAATCAGCTCACGACTCAAGGGTACCAAGTCCAGGGTGCTCATACTGGTCTTTACTATGTCTGGCCTGATCCGATGTGAAGTAAATGTTGACTAGGACAAAAGCGCAATTACAAGTTACCCAGGAACACACTGTGATTCAATGAGTTTTACCTCTCTGTTGTGTGTTGCATGTATTCCCAGCTTGCTAGATGTCACTGAAATAACATCATCGCGAAATAGTTGACAATCAAACACTCCCTCTGTGTGCCCTACAAGTCCCTCTAATAAAGAGATGCGGGAATCATAGCAAACAAACAAGCAACTACACCTTTCAGAAATGACACCAGTGAGCCATTACTGCTCTTCCACATACTCAATCGTCCATCCTGTGAAGCAACAACAAACCTGTCTGCAATAGCTCGTATCTGTCACAAGACATTGATGAGTGCTGAAACGACAGGTAACAACACTTTACTACTTTCACTATCTCTGCGTCATGAGGTTTCCATGTCTTCACACTCAGTCCAGTTCTAACATCCAACAATGTTACAACACCAGACGATAATCCAACTAAGACATAGTGACCAGCTTGATCAACACATGTGCTTTTAGGAATGCCTGTAAAGATAACATTTATGGTGCACTTCAGTGCATCATACACAAAACGAAACACCCCTCACCTGCTGAAGAGATTCTCCAGTCATGCATCAAACTTCCAATCCGAACATCAACAAATCTAGAACAACAATTGGAGATGCTAGCATGCAATAAGTTTCAACTACATAGTCTACAATAATACCTCAACGACCCAGCTACTGTTGCAACAACGGCAGTTGAATGCGGTGGTGGTAAGCAGCTCATAGCTGAAGCAGAGCCTCCAGTTGACACCAGTCTTTTCAGACACTGTGAAGTGTCTGGATTCCAAATCTACAGTTTCAAAACTACAATTTAAAATCATCAACAGTTTGGTATCAACTAAAGCTTACATGAATGGATCCACTGCAAGAGATAACTGAGCTTGTTCTCTCTAAATATTCCACTGCAAAAACGGTTTTTTGGTGACGACGGTATGTGAGTTGACTCTTGACCTCAGCTGAACCATTTCCTTGACTGCGCAAGTTCCACAACCGAACTGTTCGATCCCTACTACCTGAGAGAAATATCCCACATCCCTCAACCACACACAAAGAACGAATACAGCCAGCATGTCCTAAAATTCACATATTATCTTAACTAAAATCACTTAAACAATTTGACAACACAATAACCACCACTGTATGCTTGTAGCTTCAACTGATCACAACTAAACGGAGATTGCACAATGAAACCTAATTCAGAAAACATAAAAACAGCTACAAAAAGCTTTTTACAAAGTTAACCAACCCAACTGATTCTTCCAATGTTGAAGCCAGTTTCCTTCCAGATGCTGCATAGGTACACTTTTAGTAGAGCTGCAACACAACAAACAACATCTATCTGTTGCATTAACTAACAAGACTCTGATAGTTTGTGGTATACCGTTCCTGTGTAATGCCCTCAGTGTTACTAATGCTTCCACGATCACTAGATCCAGACCCCACCTTCTGGTTAAAGTCCATTCGAGCAGCTTCAAGCTGGTTTAGCAGTTGGTCGGTCAATGAACCTGGAGACAGCTCTGCTATGCCAGCTTCATTTGCTTGAAGAGATGTAGCAGTGGAAATTGGTGTCACATCATTACTCAGATGAACAAACCATGATGTAGGTCCAAACTTCATATGTTTCAGGTTTTCTTCTTCCTCTTCAGAGTCATCATCTGATGAACCCGGTTGTAATGGATTTTTATGGGTTGCATCAACAACAACCAAGTGAAGTTTTTTAGCATCATCCTTACTCGGTGTTGTTTGTCTAGGCTGATGAAGTCTCTGAGTGGATTTCTGTTGATCTTGCTCAATGTGGCGATATGAGACCTGTTCTATCAAGTCAGCATTGTACAGCATTCGTCTCATATTGATTTGTCCAATCAACTGGCAAAACGGCACATATGCTGTTTGAGCCAATTCGGGGCTAAACACATCCTGCAACTGTGACAATACATTAGCAGCTACGTGCTCCTCAGTGTGAGGGTGTACAATTTCAGAATCTATGATGGGCTCTTCGTGAATGCCAAGTTGTTCGTGTCTCAAGTTGATGGAGTACTTAATACCAGCCTTGATTGAGCTATGACTATCTGGAGAAGTTGCAGGTATTACACGATCAAATGAAGAAAAGAACTGCTGCAAAGGTATTGTAAGAACCAGATGTGCATCCTCTCTACCAAGTTGATTCCCTATTGCCAGCAATGTGTCTAGCAGCTCGTGACAGATTTTGAGTCGAATTTTTGATCCAGAAGGAAATAAAAGTGAAGGAGATGACAAAATAGAAATGACACGTTGGAAGATCTGCTGTGACAGCATCTGCACACAAACTAAAGTCACACAACAGCCCATCTTTCATTGGATTCAGTACACACCTCCATCTGACTATACAGAGTTGAATCTGGCAACTGCACAATACACTGTCTCATAAGTACAATTACTGCACTCAGACTTGCTTCCATCTTAGCTGTCATTCTTTTTTCACAAGCTTTAACCTACAATCACAATAAAAATTCAAACACAATTACTACCTGAGCAATCACATCCGTCTTACAGTCTCAGCAGCAAACCGTACATACTGCTCTAGAAAAATGTGCTTTCCAAATATATCCACAATAGACATGAGTACATTCAAAATAGAAGAGTTTTTCATTACAAAATGATCTCCTGCTGGCTGAATAGCAGTCAAACTCTTTAGCAAAGGCACCACCAGGTGGGCTGATGTGAGAACAGGTCCTATAAACTGTATCAGCCATTCTAGAGTATCCATAGCTACCTTTGTTACATCCACTGTTCTGAGCTCCGATGGCTGAACATTCGATCTATCCAACAGTGGCTCACATGTAGTATTCACAACCTTGGAAGACCACGCTACAGCTGTCTCTACTAAATCATCAACTTTGCTATCTCCTTGTGTCGTGTCGTCTACGTTTTCATTACTCTGTTGAGTAGAAAATGTGGTAAGGTGTTCTCTAGAATAACCTCCATCTGCATCTACTGCATCGTCTGTTGCATCATCTGTGTTGCCTGCTTCCAGGTGGATACATGAATCTACAGTACTCAGTAGCCCATCTTGCACATCAGCTACAGTCAAGCTAGACTGATGGCTAGACCTGCTTGCTACTTCCTCAACAAAAGAAATAGAGCTCTTCAATGTGACAACTTCACACCGCCTGTTAGAGCTTATTTCTTCAGATTCAACTTTTGTGTCTCCTGCACCTTTGACAGCAGATTCTTGAGTTCTTACTAAAGCATTGACCAAAAATGAGACAAATCGCTCAAGAAACACCTGTAAGCCAAAACCACTAATTAGCTGCTGTATGAATGGTCTAAACATCAGGCTGGCATGACCAGCCGCATTCGGTGGATGATCCATGACCACTGATATCGATTTCAGAAACAAACCAGTAGTTTTATGTGGACCCAACCGTTTTGATATTTGCCCAAACAGGTGCAAAGTTGCTGTAAACCGTGTGTCAGAAAGCTCAAATAGAGGACAAAGATATGGCAACAACAAATCAACTCCTTCTGCATCAAGCATTGGGAATATCTTTGGCAAATTCTCCTGGGCAATATCAACAGGGTTCTGAGTCCACGACTGCTCAGATGCTTCCACATTGCTTACCAAGAAACTGATAAACTCATACAAACTAACAAAATATTGAGGAAAGATAAGCTGTTCATTGAATTCGGACACCAACAGCCGTGGTGGGGCCAAAGCCAAAGATGAATCAACTCGCCGAAAATACCCATTCTCATCTAAGCACACAGCAAAGACCTTCTCGACAAATGCTAGTGCAAATCCTGGCAACTGAATCTCTCGAGTTTGTAGAAGCTTCATGTAAATTGATCTCTTGGATGCAAGATCGGATTGCTGAAAGATAACACCAATTTTCTGAGAACACAGCACCTCGATAATTAGTGTAGCTACCGACAACAGATCATTATGAATATGATCATCTAAACCACAGTGTTGTGTAATGTCTGAGCCTTCGACAAGCACCTACACAGAAATACATTCAAAACTAAACCAATTTCACATCACACATCCAACAGAAACCTGTTCAATTCCTTTCTGCCTATCTAAGAAGGAAATACCAAACTTTGCCAATGATTTAAGCTCCTCCATTAGCACCAATGGATTATAGTCTTCCTGAAGCTCAATTAGATGCTCCCCATAATTAACTAGTGATTGTTTAGCTGGTGGTGCAGTTCCACTTTTCTGCTTCCAGAATGTAGACAACTTGGAACGAGAATCCGATGTGTCTGTTGTTGCTGTCGCTTCTACTGACTTTGAGCTATTTACTGTTTCTGTCGTGCCTCTCTCCGGAGAAG
The DNA here is from genome assembly GCF_963422355.1 of Corticium candelabrum. Lineage (NCBI taxonomy): Eukaryota > Metazoa > Porifera > Homoscleromorpha > Homosclerophorida > Plakinidae > Corticium > Corticium candelabrum. Next base: position 3,317,731 of record NC_085089.1, on the reverse strand, counting down.
TCCTAGAAGCCAGACTGTCCAACAGGACTGGTGCTGGATATTCAACAACAAATTCTGGTGTACCTGCCTCTTTAGGACTCATCTGTTCTACACCGTGACTATCTGAATTCTTATGAGACAGCTTACTACTTTCTGCCTTCGTCTGCTCTTCAAATTTCCTAATTTTGACAACTGAATCACTATCAACAAACATGCACCTGTTTGACTTCACTGGGACAAACACACTGTGTGCCAAACCTTTTTCAGCACTCAATATAAGCGAAAGGCTCTTTAAAAAAGCTTTACGTTTGGGATGTGGAGTTGTAAACAATTGTACAGCTCCACAGTTCTTTGGTTTTTCTTGAGGGTTTACTAATGATAAAACAATGTTCTTAGCCTTCAGCGCAGCCGTCCCAGACAATTTGTATCCAAAAGCAATGTCAATCCAATGATGTAGATTTTCTGACACGTGGCTGCTTTCCAATGCAGCCATATGCTGATGAACAAAATCTTCAGGAGAATCAGCCCATGATGGAACTTCCAAGTCTGGGAGGTCAGGATGAATAGAACTAAATACTGATGGATCAATAAAGAATTGAGGAATGCACTCATCTGGCGTCCAAATTTGAATACGCTGGATACTTCGTGGGTACTCATTCGGAACCCAGAGAGGACGAACGTGAGCACACAGCACATCTTTTTGCGTTTGTCGAGCCAAGTAGACATAGCATGTTAAGTCTGAAAGCAGGTCTGAGATATGATGAGGCGGAAGAACACCAAGACCAACAGATGTGTCCGAAGAACCCATTCTTGTGACCTCATATGTAAAATCCAGCTGGCTGTCACCCTTATTTAACCGATACTTGCTCTTTGTAAAATCTCTCCACCCACCGTATGGCACTGAGAAATCCATAATCCATGGCATAACTGCATGGTGATTAAAATTTCCTACTTCACGTCCTGCTGCATGGTTTAACAGCATCAGATAGTCAAAGTTGCTAATCCCTCCAAGTAGCCACTGCTTTGTATACTTCAGCAAGTCAGTCTGTGCTGAGTTGTTCAACACATCATCTTTACTCTTAGTTTCCACAAAAGAATCAGACAAATGTGGGACTTTCTTGACACTTTCCTTCATTGACTCAGAAATAAAAAGAGAAGGAGGTGGTAATTTAATCCAAAGTTTCTCATCAACCAGAATACTTGACATGTCAAGATAATTCTGGGGAATACCATGGCTGTGTACCTCTGCTAGTCCCTGCAACAGTTGGTAGACCAAAAACTGCTGCTTTACACTGGAATTCACTAGCACTGCAGGTGTAAAGAATATGAGATCATGTAAAGTATGTTCAATATATGGTTGCAACAGGTAAAATGCATCCTGTCCTTCAAGAGCAGCAAATAAGGGTAAAATGTTTGGATGACACAGACACGGCATAATTCTACTGGTAGTACTGGTAGTATCAAAGCTTGATGGTGAGTCACATGGTACAAGTTTCATCAGTTCAACGCCATACATGTGCCGAACAAAATCAGAAACAAAAGCCTATATCCAAACAAATGATACAAATTAACATTGAAATATTTCAAGACCATAAAATTACAAAATAAAATTTTAAATGTGTTCATTAAGAAGAGTTGCAATGCAAGTTCTAAATAAGTTCAATGACTTATGGCGACATATTTTCACAACCCGCCTAAACCTCTTACATGCATGTACGTATGTATGTACACTACTTCTATTGTGTCTTGTTATGCAGTGTCTCGAGCAGTGGTATTCAAACTTTTTGGGAAAGTGTCCAATAAAGATGATGTGTCTAATACACATAACTCAAAAGTAATATAACAACGATCTCTTAATGGTACAAATTGCTTACTGTTGTACATCTGTTAAGCACAGAGCCTATACAACTAGTGAGTACCCGTTACTACACTATTCAAAGCTAGAGCAAACAAATTCAAGCTACAAAGAAATTCTCAAGCAATTAATTACTCATCTTACTATTTAGCAGGGACTTGTCTTCCAAAAGTAATAAACACCCCCTCCCTGTCCCAGATCAATGTTGCATATGCTATGTGTTATAAATGAAGAAGCACTAAAGTGCAAAAACCTTGGCTGCTAGCTTACGTTATGAACAACTGCTGCACACATACTGGCACCTGCTAATTAATATGAAGAGTGTGAGTAAAGGGCTGGACACATTGATGCATCTGGCATGCTAATTAACAACAGCCATGACAATGAGCACATGCACTGCATTCCAATTGGCCAGTTGTCCATCCACAGCTGTATTACTGTAACCTTAGTACATGTGTTGTAAAGAATTCAGTCAGTGTGAAATATAGTACCCGTGTAGCCTCGACACTAGGCCTCCCTTTGCTTTCGGTGATCTGACCGTGCGAAGATAGCAACGGGACTGAATCACGTGATGTTCCCTTTGCTTTTCGGAGAGAACATCACGTGATTCAGTCCTGTTGCTATCCTCGCGCGGTCAAACCACCGAAAGCAAAGGGAGACCTAGTGTCGAGGCTAGTACCCGTGTTAAATTCAGTCTGGTATTGAAAAAACAATGTAGAATGTCTTCAATCACTTGGTTAGATAGTCTGCATTAAGCATAGACCAAATGGCAGCTTCTTCGTTGAACTTCAACAGACATCCACTCTCATTGCTTCTTAGGGTAAGATGCATGACCTGTTTTAGCTTTACGTGTTCCTTTTGTCAACCACTTAACTGATCTAGTCAACTAATCTACTTCACTACAGTAGACTATGACACATCAGCTTAGTACAGTTCCTGCTCTGTGTTGGTTACTGCAACAGGATCAGGGAAGCTCCCAACCATATTTCAGACTTCTCGTATAAATGTGCGTGTCAACTAAACTTGCATCGTCTTCAGTGCCGGCCTGAAGATCGTGTATTAGGCAGAGAGCAAAGAATAGTAGTACCACTAGGTAGAATTGAATAGTGAAGACAATAGTGAATAGTGTTGACCAAGTGGACTGCAATATCTCTCTCATGAATACATGTTTTGCATTTGCAGATTGAATTCCATGATTTAAGGTTGAACGACAAAAATCCTCAGTGCATGAGATTTATAACTGGTGCATGTAGAAAGATGTTTCATCTTCCTGTTCTTGATTTGTTCCTTGGAGGTTGTGAACTGGATTTTGATCAGTGTATGCATCTGGGTTAAACAGTACAATTGGATTTACATCATGTCTTCACTGCCGCACAACTAAAAAATTTTGAGTTTTTAACTCTATTAAACAGACTTTATTTAACTTAACGTATTTAAAAGTCTTTTAACAAAATAGGTGTTAAAATACTTTATTTCTTCACAACTTTAACCTGCTAGAGAGTCTTTTTAGCACTGACTGAATTCCTCATAACGCATGCGCGCCTCTGGTTAAATGCTACAGCAGTCAAAATTCATAATACAGTAGAATATTGGACTACTTACTGCTGTGACTGGTTGAGTTTCATTCCTGTCATTCAGGTGAGACCGAAAGTGGTCAAATTGCCGCCAAATTCTTCTTCTCTCTAAAGCCGCTAGTTGGTCAACGTAACCCAGCAAGGAACGTTTGCTGTTGTCATCCACGTCATGGTTGGGAACAGGTCCCACACATCTATTGGCAAAACATATTCAGTAGGCTACCAATTAAATTAACTAGAAATAAAAATAGTCTGTTCGCTTACCCAGGCAAGACAGTTGCATCTTTCGGTATCACGCTCACGTAAACCCACTGCAAAGGCGCCTCAATCTTCACGGTCTGACTAAAGATGGCATTACGCTCTTCAAGTGAAATGCGGAGAAATGACGAAAAGATCTTCCCACACGACGAAACAGTCTCAAGCCAAGTTCTGTGCACCTGTTTGTTAAAGCAAACAAACTCTCTAGAAACAGTTACTCAAACGACTTGTCACAACAGTGCAAATCTACCAAGCAGCGTGCGCTAAGCCCTGTAGGATCTCGAGACAAACAAACAGTGAATTCAGATTCGTTCAGTTTCAGCTCCTTCTGAAGGCATTCTGAAGTATGCTTGCTCTGCTTTTCCACGCAAGAAGTTTCAGGAACAGCCATCACAATCACAACACTGTCATGCGCAGTGCTGCACGTGACTCGTTGAAGTCCCGTCCGGACTACGAAACCGAGTAGAATAATGTCACAGAATGGTGGGATTATCTCACTGTGTACAAACAAACAGTAATACTAGTAATCAATTTAATTATTAAATTGGGTGATATTTCTAGTTGATCTCCAAATGTCTAGTAGGTAACCCGTTTTCCGCACAGACAGATTAAATTATTTATTAGATATTGTTAGCCAATTTCTAGACCGTTGTATGCAAATTTTTTGTTGTTGCATATCCGTTCTGAGAAATTCCTATGTCTAGCTTGTTCACACGCATATTTTACTGTTCTGAAGAATTAGCAGCCGGACAGAATTCTCATGAAGAATATCTAACGTTCAGAGTTATCAATGATATCCCATTCTGAGATAGACTAGCTCAAAGTAGAAATTATTTACTAGATTTGAAAAGAAAATGAGATCCCGTTCTTTGCCTGGGCTGATTTAGATTAGTGATTGTTAGTTACTATCCCGTTGAAAACAAATGAAAATGTAACCAAATGTCCCGGTTTAGAAATACATATACGGGCAGCAAGAACTTGAAAGTCACGTGCAGCTACAGCACTCACCCGGATAATCTGTTCTTCTATAAATGTACCAG